>NC_091078.1:31543787-31846818 GCF_032405125.1 Capricornis sumatraensis | reverse complement strand
CCAAATGATAAGTCCGTTTTTAGTTTTCAAAGGAACTTCCAAACTATTTTCCAGAGTGGTGGTACCATTTTATAGTCTCACCAGCAATGTATGAACACTCTGGCTCTCTGCATTCTTGCAAGCATTTAGTGTTAGTGCTTTTTAAAAGCGATTCTAATAGGTGCGTAGTCATAATTCATTGTGGTTCTAATTTGCTCTTCCCTAATGACTAATGATGTTGCCCATGTTTTCATGTGTTTATTTGCCATCTATATAGCCTCTTTGGTCAAATAAATATCTGTTCAAATCTTTAGTACATTTTCAATTTTGTTTAATGTTGACTTATGAGAATTTTTTAAAATAAATTCTAGACATCTTAAGTTCTTTGTTAGGTATGCAATTTGCAAGTATTTTATCCCATCTGTAATTTTCTTTTCATCATCTGAACAGGATGTTTTGCAGAGCAAAGAAAATTTTTAATTCTGATGAAGTGTGCCCAATGTTTCAAGTGTTTGGAATGTGTTCCACTCAATGTCTGTCCCTTGGGACAGCTGTAACAGTTCATAACCCCACCAGTAATGTTTGCATGCATCCATTTGCTTCATCCATGCAAAAACATCTGATGTTGAAATCTTGTTTTTAACTTTTGCTTCTTGTTCCTATATTAGGAACACCTATATTAGATGATTAATTAATATGGGCTGCTAACTCTAGTCTATGAACCCAAACCTGGGAGAAATCACAAATGAAATAACTGATAGAACCCAGAACAAAGGTGAAAATGCAAGACAGATCCAGAGGAGGCAGAGCCAAGTGGGGTAAGGGCGGGGAGGGGAGACATTCCAGTTTGGAAGCTGCTGCTCAGCTGCCTAGGACCAGGCCAGAGCAGCATCTCTCCTACTTGTACCACCCTGGGGTCCCTGCCTGCCCAGCATTGCTCTTGTGAGGAGCAGATTCTGTGCCAGACACAGGCAAGACCAGAGCAGCCTGGAACCTACCTGGAGTGAGTGCCACCTGACCTGGGCAGATAAGCTGGCTATCCCATGGCACCTCCCCATCCCCAGGTACAATGCAGGTTGACAGCCCCAGGACAAAGACAACAACCAGGCTAGAAGAGAAGGAGGTTCCCTAAGGCCAGAGTGGCCTTGCAGGGAGGCTGAGCCAGCCCATCTCACCCTGTGCTCTGCCCTTAGAGCATCCTGCCCGCCTTCCCTAACTGACCTGGAAGGTGCCTGGGGCGAAGGCTGCCAGCTCCTCCTCCCAAGTGTACTCAACCGGCTAAGTTGGCTGACCTTCATCAGGGAAAGTGAGTGGCTTGGGCTTCCGTGGTGGACCAGTGGTTAAGATGCCATGCCTGCACTGCAAGAGCAGTGGTTAAGGGAGCATGAGTTCAATCCCTGTCAGGAAACTAAGACCCTACATGTCTTGTGGTGTAGCCAAAAACAAACAAAAAAACCCAACCAAACAAGTGAGACAAAAAACAGAAATAAAAGAGAAAAAAAAATGCTGTAGGGAAAAGTGAGACATGTGAAGAGAGTAAACACCAAGAGGAAAAGATCACAAACTGAATACCAGAGGGAGCAAATAGACAGACAAGACAGGAAAAGCATTTACATGTGAATAATAAATACCCTCAGTAGGGTACTGGAAATACAAGGTTAGATGAGGCAGTTATGAAGAAGAGCCAGCTGGTGATGAAGGGTGTAAGCAGGAACGAGATGATGAACTCAATGGGAAGGTTCAAGGGAAGAAGAGCAAATGAATGAACGGGGAGGAACCAGCGAGATGGAGAGTTAAGAGAGGGTGCAGGTGAGAAGGGAAAGTGTTCCTATTTATCTATTAATAATATGAGTGCCAGAGGGAGAGGAAAAGATCAACAGATAAGAGGAAATATTTGAAAAATAACAGAATTTTCCCATTTCCGATTCCTGCCAGTGACACTTGTGCTCAATGCTTTTAATTTTTGCCAGTCTGGTGGGTACAAGAAATATTTCATTATCATTTAAATTTGCATTTTTATTAGATATCTAGAGGGCCTTAGCATCTCGTCAAGTGTTTATCAGCCATTCTCATGTCTTCTGTAATTTGTGCATATTCCTTGCTTGTTTTTCTGTTGGTCCATATTGACTTTGTAAAAGCTCCTAAGGTATTCTGGATATAAACCATGTGGCTGTTTATAAATCTTATAAATATTTTTTCTCCAGGATAACACTTGTCTTTTGATGAGTCCATGATGCCCTTTTCCTTGTATAGAGGTTTTAAATGTTGGTGTGATCAAATCTGATGTTTTCCTTTTTGGCTTTGAGGTTTTGTGTCCTGTCTGGGTGAGTCATTCTTAACCTCTTTAATTACAAAAATGACCCTCTATTTTAAATATCCTCTTTGCCATTCTCCCAAATGACCCAGAGAGATGGTATGGGGAGGAAGGTGGGAGAGGGGTTCAGGATTGGGAACACGTGTACACCCGTGGCGGATTCATGTTGATGTATGGCAAAACCAATACAGTATTGTAAAGTAAAATTAAATAAATATCCTCTTATTTTTTAAAAAAATCTTTCTGTATGTTTTCTAAATTTTTAATTTTTATTCTTTAGCTTACAATATTAATATTATTAAAGTATTTTTCTTTTCAATTTCATATTTTTCAGGTGATTATTGGTTTTCTTTATTTTGACTAATTTATTTACATTTAGTTTAATTATTTTGAATAATATATGAACATAGATTGTAAACATCCCAACAGTATAGGAATAGCATAAAAAGAATGGTTTTCTCTTTAACTTCCTTCCAAACTCTCTGCCTCGCAGTTAACCATGTACTCTGTCTGATATGTATCTTCCTGATCTCTAATTTTAGACACTTATATCCATGTATATTTATTTTCTTCCATGGAAGCTCTCTATTTTCACTACTGTATGCGTCTGGAGGCTTTTTTATATCATTGCAGCCTGTGTGCGCATGTGTGTGCATGTGTGATCCTTGTTCAGTCTGTTAATCCTGTAGAGAGAACTGGGAGCTTCCCATTCTCTCCTGTGTTATGGTTACATCCATAACAGCAATCCCTTGTCTCTGGAGGTTGAGGGAGCCCTCCTTCTTTACCTTTTCAGTTATGTTTATTGTTCTTTTCAGGCTTCCCAGGTGGCCCTACTGGTAATAAACCTACCTGCCAATGCAGGAGATAATAAGAGACACTGGTTTGATCTCTGGGTTGGGATATCCCCTGGAGAAGGAAATGGCAACCCACTCCAGTGTCCTTGCCTGGAGAATCCCATGGACAGAGGAGCCTTTTGGGCTACAGTTCATAGGGTCTCATAGAATCGAACATGATTGAACCAACTAGCATGCACACACATCCACTTTGTTCTTTTCAGGTTTTCTGCCTCTTGTGAGGCCTATTTTGGTGATTTATATATTTCAGGAAAATCTTCCACTTGAAACCAATCAGAGTGAAGCTGTGCCTACCATCTTCTTGTGGTTTAAAACATCTCCTTCATATCTGCAGTTGTGTCCCTTTTTTTAACCTCTTATTTTCAGCTTCATACTTTTTCCCCTTTTTTTTGATTTTCCAGAGGTCTGCCTATTTTAATGGTCTTTTCAAAGAACTGGTTTTACTTAACAAATCTACTTTTATTGTTGTTTTAAAATTAAATTAGTTTATTTCTTATTTCATCCTTTTTTTTAAGCTCTCTTTCCTATATTTAAGAATACCCATCGATACTCAGGGCTTACCCAGTGGCTCAGCAGTAAAGAATCTGCCTGCAATGCAGAAGTTGCCGGAGATGCGGGTTTGATCCTTGGATAGGGAAGATCACCTGGAGGAGGGCATGGAAACCCACTCCAGTATTCTTGTCTGGAGAATCCCATGGACAAAGGAGTCTGGCAGGCAACAGTCCATAGAGTCACAAAGAGTCGAACACGACTGAAGTGACTTAGCAGGCAAGCATCTATACTCAAAGCTAAGAAATGTCCCCTTATTTGTACATATACTATAGGTTTTGATAGATCATGCTCTTATTGTACTGATCTTTCTTCACTTACAATGGGGTTACATCCTGATAAACCCATTGTAAGTAGAAAATATCATAAGTTGAAAACGCATTTAATACACATAATCTACCAAACATCGTAGCTTAGCCTGGCCTACCTTAAATGTGCTCAGGACACTCAGATTAGTTATAGCTGGGCAAATCCATCTAATACAAAGCATATTTTATAAGAAAGTTGTTGATAGCTCATGTAATTTACTGAAAGTAAAAACAGAACAGTTGTCTGGGTACAGAATGGTTCTAAGTTATCAGTCGTTTATCCTTGTGATCATGTGCCTGACTGGGAGCCGCAGTTCCACATCAGGAGACAATACTCTACCACATTTTCCTAGCCCAGGAAAAGATCAAAACTCAAAAACTGAAGTACGGTTCTACTGAATGCATATCACTTTCACCATATTATGAAGTTGAAAAATCGTTAAAACATTTTTAGTCAGGGACCATCTGTAAAGAGTTTTTCATTTTAGCTCTTATTTTCTCTTCAACATAAGCTGCCTTTCTCTTACCCCCCTTTTATTCTGTTTACTACAGATTCATTTGGGGATATGGATTTCTTTCTACTTCACAATTTTTTTGAACTCCATATTTTATATAAATATCTTATGGCTATTGAGATCCAACACTTTATAATTCCCGTTGCGGAAATTAATTGGGGTTCCAAAATGCATTTCTAATGTTCTTATTGTCCCTGATTGTACTGCACCCTGGTGACAGAATGTGATCTGTGAGAGACGCTGACGGGTCCATCGAGCACAGCATCAGTGTTTCCAAATGCTCTACAGGAGCTTGACAAGAACATATGTTCTCTGTTGGGTTCAAATCTTTCTGTAAAAGCACATTAGGGATATTCCAATCTGTTCTCTTGTTTTGTAATAGCCTCATTTGTTTTGTTTGCTGAAATCTCTCAAGCTAGTGAGACTTTCAATGTATCCAGGATGTTTCTCTGCTTAAGCTGAAGGGGTAGAGTAGAGAGGGGCCAGATGCCTGTCGTCCAAGACTGGCACCTTTTCATTTGCTCTTGTTGCATCTTGCCAGGTAAGCACTCCCCTGTCTCAGAACGTAGTGAGCACAGTGACAGGGTGGGGTGCATTTCCCTTGGGTTGGGGCAAGTCCCACCTGAGCTGTTGCAGCTGAGACACTGCCCACTCCCCTGCCTCATGATAGATCTTGGTCGGCTGGCTCCCACCTGGCCTGGGATCCTGGCCAGCCCACAGTGTGGACATGGTCCCAGCAGGGATGGAGAAGAACTTAGGTTCCCTTAAGAGAACCAGGGTCTCCCCAGGCTGCTGCTGCTCTGATATCAGGATGTCTGGGAAGCCCCATACCTCTTCCCCAGTGGGCGGTCCTCGTCCTGTGGTGGTTTTCAGGGTGTCCCTCTCGCAGCCTGTCTCTCTTGTACTCTGTCTTACCCTGCTCTTTCACTGCTTATCCTCTGCTCTCCCAAACTGATTCACATCTTCCATGAGGGTTATGAAAACCAACTCTCACACGGTGCTCTAGCAGGTGCTAAGAGTGCGTAGTTCCTTGCAGCAGGGACTCAAACAGATATTTGCACATCCGTGTTCTCAGCAGCATTATTCCCAATAACCAAAACTTAGAAGAAACCTAATTGTCCATCAGTGTATGAATGGATGAACAAAATGTGGTACATCCATGCAATGTAATATTATTCAGCCTTAAAAAATGAAGGAAATTCCAATATATGTTACAAGGTGGATGAACCTTGAAGATATTATACTTAGTAAAACAAGCCAGACACAAAGGGGCAAATATTGTTATTCCACTTATATGAGATATCCAGAAAAGACAAAATCGAAGGGATAAAAAATAGGACAGTGGTTGCCAGGGGCTAGGGGAAGGGAGGACCCGGAGTTGTTTCATGGGTTGGAAGTTTCACTTCGGGAAGATGAAAAAGTTCTGGAGATGGTGGTGACATTTGCACAACATTGTGAATGTACTTAATACCACTGAACTGGACACTTAAAAATGGTTAAAATGCAAATTTTATGTTACGCAGATTTTATCACATTTCTTTTTTTAAGGCCTGGATTTTGGAACCTGTCTGCCTGCCTTGGCTGTTAAGTCACTGGGTCTTAGGCAGGTTACTAAACCTCTTTGTTCCTCAGTCCTCATCTGTAAAATGGAAATCCTAGTATTTTAAGCATGATTCTGGGGATAACACTGGCAGAGTTGTTCTATCGGCCCCGCCCAGTGTTAGCAACGGCCACTGCCACCTTCCCTGGGTGCCTCCTTGGGGGTGGGGATTGCAAGAAGAAACTCATTTTATCATCTCGTTTATTCCCAGTCTTCTTCCAGGAGAGCTTAGCCAGGTTTCCCCTCCCGCCCAATCCTCAGCACCGCTCCTCATCCTGCCCTTACTGGTTCCTTGACCTCTAATAACATCTGCTCATGCTCAGCTCTAGAGAGGCCGCCACAAGCCCCTGCCCACTGACGTCCGGGTTCTCGGTGAGCTCAGCGCAGGCGTTCGTGTGATGTCTCCTAACACTTCATTGCATGTTTGTTGAGACAACTGCTTCTGCCACAGAATGTTAAGATCCTGGACAAGGTCCTCAGCTGTGACTGACCGAGACCGCGGGGCCCTCCTGGGGCCTCCGCTACCACAGTCAGCTTGCCGGGCTCGGCGTTGCAGGCCCCACGTGGGAACTGACCACGACGTTACGTTCTTTGCTGCCCTAACATCAGGCCCTGCAGCCCGTCAGCAAATGCTGTGGGGCTGGACTGGACTCAGTGCGTCCTCTTCTGGGGCCTCACTTTCCCCATCTGTGACATGAACCAACAGGCTGTCATAGCACAGATACTGTGTGCCTGCCTTCCTGATGGTGAGCTGTGTCTAACCGGTGTAAGCTGAGCAGAGCCATCCGGGTGCAAAAGATTATGCACACGTGTCCGTGCGTGTGCGTGCATGTGTGTCACGTGTACGTGCGGCTAAGCGTGCACAGGTGTGTGTTCAGACAGAGGACGGCCCGAGCTGCCAGCAGAGCGGAAGACTTTCTTTCTCTTCAGACCCCGGAGGATAAGAGGAGGAGGACTGTTTCCGACTTCTTGGGTGAGTAAATTCGCCGCTCGCGGGGCTTGGGCTCCGCTCCCCCGCGCTCGTCCAGGGAACTACACGCAGAGGCCAGGAGGGGGCGCCGCCGACAAGCAAATGCAGAGCGACGGCGGATGGCGAGGGAGCGGGCAGCGCGTGACTCTGATCCTGGCCTACCGCTGATGGTGAGAGTAATCATTATGACTGTTCAGGACAGTTAGTGCTAATTTAGCGCTTATGCTCCCAGGCACTGGGCTGACCGCATAATGTGCATTGTCTCATTTTATTTCGCCAAAATTTGGAACTCTGTATTTTTGTAAATCTGATGTTAACCCCGCTCGGGATTGAGCTAAAAGTATAGAGACCTGAGTTCTGCCACTCAGTAGTTGTGTGACTTTGGACACATCTTTGAGCCTGAGGTTCTTCTACATGAAATAGATTTTTTTTTTTAGCCTGTGTGTGATCATACATAGGTGTGCAGGTGTGTGTAAGAGTGTGCACGCACACTTGTGTTTTCATGGATGTGTCTGTGTGACTGTGTGCTTGCACGTATACATTAAGGCTGTCTGAGCTGGATTTGGAGAAGCCAAGAGGCAAAGCCAGGAAGGCAGTTAACGCGGGGCAGTTGGTGCCCAGGAGAGAGGCGGTGGTCCAGATGCATCCCCGGTGTCGTGTTTGGGGGAGAGGCTCAGAAGCTGCTTACAGGAAGAAAAGAGGAGTGCTGGTGACTGGATCAGGACAGTCCCTGCTTCAGGGGAGGTGAAGAGAGAGTGACTGAGAAGATGGAGACAGGCCTCTGTCAGCCTGTCTGGAGAAGGGAGTGGAAAGAGGGGGCACTGAGAAGTGCACATGCTGCCAGGAGGGCATCCTGGCCCCTGGGCTGAGGCTGTCCCTTGGGAAGGAGGCTGCAGAAGGGACTGTGCTCACAGCTTGGAATAGAAGCCCTCGAAGGAGGCCCACAGAGTGTGCACAAGTGGGCATAAGGTGAAGGCACCACTGAAGCAGGAGAGAGACGGGTTAATCTACAAAAGTAGTTGAGACAGGTAAGTTAATCCATTAAAAAAAAAAAACTCATAAACTCACTCCTTACACTATGGTTTAACAAAGATTCCAGATGGTTTAAACCTTTAAATGTAAAAAAGAGAGGAAAATTCAAACAGAAGACTTGTGAGCGGGTGGTTAATTCGAAGATGAGTGAGGGAGTGGAGAGGAGAAGGGATAGAGGAGATGCTGACCTTGGGCCTCTGAGGCTGACAGCTTGGTGGCGGGGTTGGGGTGGGGTGAGAGGTTTGGGCAGTGTGGGGGTGGGACTCCTCCTGCCACTGCTCCCTCGGGAGCTCCTCCAAGGTCTGGATGCCTCTCACATACAGGCTCCCTGAGTCAGGAAAGACAGGTGCTGGGGAAGACACAGTATTTGACATCACAGGGTCCACCGAGACCTTCCGGGGCACAAGCAGGACCTGCTTCCACAGGTTTGGGAAAGAGAAAACCCCTGACCCGCCAAGACCATGGCCCGAGGAACTACTTGTACTTGCTTAGACCCTTCCATGCTTTTTTCCAGGTCTGCATATATTTCCATGGTTGCAGTCAGGGACTGGTGCACTACTAAGCAGTCTGGACTTACGCACTCAGCTTTATTTATTTTTATTATTCATTTAGTTGGCCATGCAACTTTGGGGTTCTAGTTCCTCGATCAGGGATTGAACCCGGGCCCTTGGCAGTGAGAGCTCAGAGTCTTAGCTACTGGACCGCCAGGGAATTCCCAATCTACTTAATATGAGTACTTGGATCTCTGTCCTGATATTGCCATTGCTGAGACCTCCCCCGTGGCTGGACACTCAGCTTGCTGCCATCATTCTGCTCTTCCCATTATAAGAGTTCTGCCCTGGGCCTCTGTGGAGTTGGCTGGCATGGACTTTCCAAGGTGGACCACAATGTGAACTGCATTGTTATTTCCATCCTCACCATCCTTGTCAGCATTGATGGAGAACTTTCTATGCACAAAAGCCCAGTTTCAGGTGCTTTATAGGAATTCAGTCTCAGCTCTTACCTGAGAAGCAGAGGCACAGTTGTCACCAGATTTACTGATGAGGTGCTGGAGCTTGCAAAGGCTAAGTAACAAGACCGGAGGCACCACCGTTTCCATCTGCTTTGTCCCCAGACCAGCCCTTTTCCCTCTGCCTACTCCCTTTCCCGGCATAACAGAGACACCACCAGGAGTCTTGCTGGCTCCACCCAGCTGGCTCAAGGGGTTTCGCCAGCCCCTCGGCCCCTGGGCTTCCCTGAGATATGGAGCTGACCAGGCTCTCCCAGCTCTGGGAAGGTGGACTGCAGCGTGTATCTTGCCATCAGAGCCTCCGCAGGGCCTAGCACAGGATCCTGGAGAGAGATCTTGTTCTATGAGCCTCACAGAACTCCAAGCCCCTGCATGTGTGCACACACGTGTACACCTGTATGCACACACACACACCCATGTCCTCTTGTCTCCGAACCTTGAATTATACCCTCCCTGGCCCATCCCTGCCTGTCCTTTAAAGCCATACTCCAAACCCGTCTCAGCCATATCTGGCCCTGTTTTCTTCCCTTCCTCTTAGAAGTGATGCTCTCCTCCGCCACTGAACATTCACTGGGTGCTTAGCGAATGTCAGGGCCTCCCCTGTTAGGTGCAGCTACCGAGTGCAATCTATGTGCCAAGTCCGAGATCCTCTGAGAGGCCCATGATGGCCACCCCTGTGCTCGTCAGTAGGCCTGTGTCCTGGTTTCTAGGTGTTGTTCCTTCATCCCTGTATTTGTCTGTTTGTCCAGCAAATCAATGTGGAGAAACTCTCATGTGTACTTTCTCCTCATGGTCAGGACATCGGACTATAGCTGACCTGAGAACTATTATAAAAAGTATTCTTAGAGAAGAAACCAAGAGGCATCGTTGTAAGACATTGGCCTTGGGTGTATCCCTTGGGTGTGGTTGGGTTAGTAGGAGTTGGGTCTCTAGGGTACTGGACCTGCAAAATGAAGAAGCAGGCTTTGAGATCATCCCCCCATCCCCACCGCAGCCACTAATTCCAGTGGGAATGGTCCTGTCTTTTCTTTCTAATAACAATCAACTTAACAGCCACTTGGAGCTTCCCTGGTGGCTCTCAAGGTAAAGAATCCACCTGCAATGTAGGAGACCCCAGTTCGATCCCTGGGTCAGTAAGAAGGGAATGGCAATCCACTCCAATATTCTTAACTGGAGATTTCCATGGACAGAGGAGCCTGGTGGGCTGTAGTCCATGAGGTTACAAAGAGTCGGACATGACTGAGCGTCTAACACCTAACATCCACTATCATATACTGGGTATTTTCTCTGGGTCAGGCTCTGTGTTTAGTGCTTTACATACATTCTGTTATTTGGAATCTCAAAACAACCCTATACTTACCCCATTTCGGATAAGGATAATGAGCCTTAGTGAGGTTAAGTCCCTTAGCCAGTAGGTGGCAGCACTGCAGTTGGCCTCACCCCTGGAGCTCTTAGGCTGACATCCAGAGCCCTGCATGGTATAATCTCTTTTTGCAGTCTTGACAAGCAGCTGTGATTGGTCCTGCCCTACTGAGGTTCAGGCAGGCTGGAGCGAGGACCATCGAGCTGAAAGACCTGGAAAGAGAGTTCAGAGCTCATGCCCTTGAGCAGGGGGCCCTGGTGTGAGCCAGTGAACTCAGATCCGCACCCACCTGCTGCACACAGGTTTCTTAGGCAGCCCTCCTTACCTGTAAAACTAGGCAGACCTGTGATGTGGGGCCGCTGGGCAGGTAACTGAGCCTTCCAATGCCAGGTGTCTGCATACGTGGTCACGGGAAAGGCTGCCTCCTGGGGCTTGGCATCCAGCGCTGCTGACTGGCCCTGTGATATCCTTGATCCCCAGTCAGGTGGCCCCCCAGGCTCCCCACCCTGGGTCCCAAAGCCCTGGCCTTCCTCTCTCCTGCTCTGTCTGGCCCTGGTTACCCTAAATTGGCCACGTGTGAGCAGTAGCCCTTCTGGAAGCCACGTCCTCCAGAGAGATTTGATTATGTCCTGGTGGTGCCACCTCGCTAATGTAATCAGGAAGTTTCCTCAAGACTTCAGCTGCTTTGCTGGCAGCTGGGCCTGGCTCTCTGGATGACTGTGCTGCTCCTTGGCTCACGGCTTCTCTCCAGGCTGAAGGGGCCTCAGGGACCCTCCACCATCCATGCCTGTGCCCACAGGGAGAGGCTGGCTCTGGGGCGCAGCCTCGCCAGAGAGTCTTCATGTTGCCTTCTTCTCTCCTCCCTCCTTTTGAGGTCCTTGGCTCTGGTGTTACTCAGAATCATTGAGACTTTGTTTTATCTGCTTAGAAAAAGCACTTAGCATTGAAGAATCAGTACTTTGGGCATTCCAGACAATGGCCATTTTCCATCAAGGTTAGGCTCTTAATTGAAAAATTTTAGGAAGAGAGGAAAATTGGGGTGAGTCCAGAAATTCTCTCCATTAAAAACTGTAATCAGAATGAAAGAGTTGTGTTAATTCCCGAGGGTTCTCTCCTGGGAATTGTCCAGAATGCGGCTTCAACAGACACTGGCAGTCAGGGTGAGACAGAACTGAAGGAGTCAAACATTCCAGGAAGCAGATACAGGCACAACTGGGGTGCAGCTTGCTCCTTGGTTTTTCTGCACACCCACCTCCTCACTCCAGCCTGCACCCAGCACTGACCTCAGAGGCAACTTGATGTCGTGCAGTCTGAGAATGTGGGGACTGGCCCTCGAAGGGACGAGTTTGAGTTGTAGCTCCATGAGCAGGGGGCACTGGGGGCCGTGCAGGGTGTGTGGTGGTCAGGGTTTGGGGCTGAATTTAGGGTCTGGGTTTTCCCAGCCACGCAGGGACTAGAGATTGAAAGTGAGGTTGACGTGGAGGTTTGGGGGTGGGGTCCCTTTGGGTCCCCGTTTCCCAGGACGTGGCCCAAAGAACCACTTCTCCAGGTGCATCTGGCCTGGCTCACTGGCACAGCCCCCAGTCTCTCTCTTTATTTTATTTTTTAAAATACTTACTTATTTGGTTGCGCCAGGTCTTAAAAGTGCGTAAAGGATCGTCAATCTTTGCTCTGACATGTAGGATCTTTAGTTATGGCGTATGAACTCTTAGTTGCAGCGTGTGGCATCTTGTTCCCTGACCAGAGATTGAACCCTGGGCCCCCTGCTTTGGGAACTCGAGTCTTAGCCACTGGACCACCAGGGAAGTCCCTCTCTCTTTATTGAATAAGACTGTTCCTCAATTTTTGTACATTTTCCTCCCATTATTGCTGATTGTGGGACATCTTTTCTGGAAGGAGGTCAGGCATAAAGAGTGAGTAAGAAAGAATAGGAGATGACTGTCTGTGAAGGGCTCTCTGCCCTGGATGGGTTATGGCTGTGGGCTGGAAAGGAGTAAGACTGATAGCCTCAAGGACTAGGTATCAAGGAACACACACCTACAGGGACATCATGGCACATCGTGTGACATAGACTCTAGAAATACACAGAAGTGTTGCACATGAACATGGCCGAACCTCCCTGTGCACAGGAGTGAAAACCAGATCACTGTCCGTGCCCCTTACCCAGTTGTCACACTTTCGTATTTCTTGGCTGTCTTGGCGTGCACCTGCGGCAGCTCTGTGTGTGTTTGTGTTGTGCTTTGCCCACTGACCTCATGCCAGAGAGAGAAGCCTCAGGCTTTACGTGAGCTTGTGTCTGACAGTGGCCTGCCTGCCTCTTGCTGAGATCCAGGTTGTCCGTTTTTCTGCCCCCTGATGAAGATAGTGTACAGTGAGCCTATGAGTGCACAGACTGTTTGCCTTCTCTTCAGTCGTTTCTGAGGGTAATAAATGTGGAATTAGTGCACCTGAGGAGGAGCATTTGCATGCAGGTTGTGTGTGGGGCCAGCTCAAAGCACGGCGCCAGTTGCCGGGCCACTGCCCCAGACACTTGCTCCTACGCCCAGACTTGTCACTTCTGGGTTTGGCATTAAGACATTAATTGGGTGTAGCACTCAATCTGAATTTCTTTGACTGCTATGTAGTTGGACAGATTGCTCTACTTTTTGTTCTTGTGTTTTGTTTTGCTTTGCTATTTGTATTTCATTCTCTGAAACTATTTGTTCAGACCCATTACAACTTTATCAAGGACTTGCTGAGTTCATTAAAACTTGAGTGAATTTTTTATGTATTGTAAAACTAGCCATAGGTCAGTCATATCTGGTTTTTTGAAACATGTTTCATTTACTGGCTGCACCACAAGGCTTGTGGGATATTAGTTTCCCGACCAGGGACTGAACCACACTCCTTGTAGTGGAAGGTTGAAGTCTTAACCAGTGGACCACCAGGCTAGTCCCTGGCCAGTTTTATTTAATAGAAGTATTTTCTAGTTTGTATTTCCTTCTGGAGAAGGAAATGGCTAACCACTTCAGTTGGAGAAGGAAATGGCAACCCACTCCAGTATTCTTGCCTGGAGAATCCTGTGGACAGTGGAGTCTGGCAGGCCATGGTCTATAAGGTTGCAGAGAGTTGGACAAGACTGAAGCAGCTAAGCATGAAACCACTCCACTATTCTTGCCTGGGAAATCCCATGGACAGAGGAGCCCAGCGGGCTATAGTCTAGGGGGTTGCAAATGAGCCAGACACGACTTGGAGACTGACCAAAGAGCAACAATGACAGATGTCCTTCTAATTTTAATTTTTTTTTTCCTTAGAAATTCAGATTGTTTTCTACCCATGTCATGGGAAGAATGTTCATGTCATAGCTAGAATATTCATTGGAAAGACTGATGCTGGAGCTGAAACTCCAATACTATGGCCACCTGATGCAAAGAACTGACTCATTGGAAAAGACTCTGATGTTGGGAAAGATTGAAGGTGGGAGAAGGGGACGACAGAGGATGAGATGGTTGGATGGCACAACTCAGGCGACATGAGTCTGAGTAAGCTCCGGGAGTTGGTGATGGACAGGGAAGCCTGGCGTGCTGCAGTCCATGGGGTCGCAGAGTTGGACATGACTGAGCAACTGAACTGATTGAACCCATGTCATGGCCCTGAGTTTTCTGGGGACCACCCCTGTCCCAGTGCAGTTCCCCACCCCGATCTGGGGATTAATGGAGCCTGGCTGGGAGTGTTCTTGAGGTCCTGCACACCACATCATGCTGTATTCCTATTCAGGAGTAAAGGCCCGGGAGCTGGGGAAGGGCACACACCTGGACGAGGGCTAGGGGCACACAGTGCCTCCTGGGATAGGAAGGACCAGGTGGGTGAGCTCCCCACTTGGCCCTGGGAGGGCAGCCACAAAGGAGTTCTTACTCAGGCTGTGTGGCTCTTCAAGGCTCGCCCAAATGAGAAGGAGAGTCCCAAGGACACGGCCCTCAGGGGCCTCACAGTCCTCCACATTAGTCCCGCACGGAATGGGCCCTGGAAGTTGCTCTGGGGATGGGGTAGGAGCACACTCAGGGGAGGGTTTTGTGCTACAGAGTCAGAGTTAGGGAGGATCTGAGCCACACGTGCTGAGCGAGAACCCGCCCCAACCCCCCAGCGCTTCCCATTCTGCAGAGCCAGCATCTCCTCAGCCTCTTGCCCACTGTGTCCTCCCCTCGGGGTGCCTTGGTGGCAGTCAGTCCTGCTGATCATGCACCATTCCCTCCTCATGAGCCTTCCCTTGCTGGCTGCTGCAGTTGATCCCCAGGCCTCTGCACAGCACTTTCTTGGTGCTGCATCCTGGAGGACTTCCTGGTAGAGGTGTTTCTATTGGCTGTGTACCTGGCCCACAGCTAGGTGTGGAAGATGGCTGTCAGGCTAATGTGTTTGTTGGATGGTGTGGTCTGAGGGTGAGTAAGGTTCCTTTCTGGTCCCTCTGGGATCCCCTCAGCTCCCCCAGATGTGAGTGTGGACTTTCGGGATTCTCTGGGTGGAGTGGGAGGTTGGGAGGTGCTCCTTTCCTGCCTCATCGCAGAGCCCGGGCATAGTTCCGGAAGGCAGCCAGCCATCTCCTTGTCTCCGGCCTCCTTCGTGTGTGAGTCACCATCTGGAAGTCGCCTTCATTTATTTTAATTTAACGGGACTCAGCTCATCCTGGGAGCACGGCCACCAGCTTGTCCTTCCTTCAACCATAGCTTTACGCTTCTGTGGAGAAAGGGGGCAGGGTGCAGAGTGCTTTGCAATAAAGCACTTCCCCCTCATCATCTTTTTAAAAAAATTTCTTAACAGAAGCAATGGGAGAAATTTACTGGCCTGTCAGAAAAGCCATTGCTCATCAGACTGGAGAAAGGAAAAGCAGAGGTCATCAATTCATGGGCAGTGTCTCAGGAAGGGATTAAATCATTTAACAACATGTTCTTAAGAAATCATTGCAGCCTCACACTGCCATTTTCTTTCTTGGACCTTCCCATCAAATACATTTTCCAAATGCAAGGTGAGTCAGCTGCTGATGGTCAGAAGGCTGAGCCTGTTCTATTTCTAGAAGATGATGCAGACCTGCGTGTGCGTGGGTGTGTGGACGATACACACGCATGTGCCTGTGTGTGCCAACAGACCTATATTTGTGTGATACGGTTGCATAAACACACACACAGCCATTGTCTAGCTGTGATGTTCAGTTTGTTGTTTTTTTTTTTTGGATGCATCGTGGCATGTGGAATCTTAGTTCCCAACTGGGGATTGAACCTATACTCCCTGCAGCCAGAAGTACAGAGTCTTAAGTACTGGGCCTCCAGGGAGTTCCCTGATGTTCAGTTTTCTTGTTTGTATTATTTGTAAGTTGCCACAAATTTATTCTGATAAATAAATGTATATATATGTATACTATATGTGTACATATATATATATGTATGTATGTATATGCCCCAACTATAGGATTTCAGAGGCTGGGTTAGAGTCCCCTGGGTGTGTGTCGCTTCTGCCATGTACAGAGCTCTACAGCACTTGGCATGGTGTCCTCAGGTGACCAGGGAGGCTTTAAACTGCCCCAGGCCAGAAGACCCCTTGAGAGTCAGTGCCCCAGTAGTTGGGAGCTTTGGCTTTGAAGTCGGCTGGACGAGGTTCAAATTGCAGCTCCAAGCTAGTGAGTCGTGCGGCCTGCCCTCTCAACTGTCTCCTCCTGGGGCCATGTGAGCCTGGAACACATGATGGTGTAACTGGTATTCATTCAGGTTGAAGGATGCAGGTTGACGGTTGACAACATCCCTGAAATTCTGGCAGCCCCTCTCAGCAGGACAGACGGTGCTAGGATACTCGACTAGGCATGAGGGGTGGATAACTAAGATATTGTGGTGGCTAATTTTATGTGTCAAACTTGCCTGGGCCATGGGGCAAGCAGATTAAGCATTATTCCTGGGTGTGTCTGTGAGGGCGTGCCTGGACAAGATTAGGACTTAAACTGGTAGACTGACTAAAGCAGATTGCCCTCCCCAGGGCAGCGGGCCTCATAATCAGTTGAAGGCCTGAACCAAACAAAAAGTGGAGGGAGGATCTGTTGCCTTCCTGCCTGTCAGATTGAGCTGGAATGCCAGTGTTCTCCTGTCCTTGGACGAGGCTAACACCATCAGTCCCCCAGTACTCAGGTCCTTGCACTGGGGCTGGAATTACAGCACTGACTCGCCTGAGTCTCCAGCTTGCAGATCGTGGGGCTTCTCAGCTTCCATAGTCACAAGAGCCAGTTCCTCATAATCAGTCAGTCTATGTATGTATCTGTCTCATCAATTGATCTACGTATGTGCCTATCTCCTATTAGTTCTGTTTTTCTCTCGAGACCTTGACTAATTCAGACATGAAGGTGATCAAAACAACCAAGCTGGTCGTGAAAAACAACATAACACAGATGAAATATCCCTGTTGCAATTAAATAGGAAAACTGTCTAAGCACTGATTGCTTCCTTTTGTTCATCCAAAAAAACACTTGCTGAGTGTCTCCTTGTGCTGGGCCCTAGTCTAGGGATCCAGGGTGGGTCTGGAGCCTGTCTGTCCCTGTGGGGCTCAGGTCCTTTGGGGAGATGGGCTGTGAACTGGTGAACAGGTAGAGAGATGCAGAGGGTGGGCACTGTGCAGGCAGCAGCAGGGCCATGGCAGTGAAGGGTGAGGATGGCCCCACGCCTGCGGAGGACTGAGCACCGTGGGCACCACCGCCTCACGAGGCCCGGGGAGCTGGGTGGGCTAGGAAAAGCTCTGCAGGTCTGTGAAGCAGCAAGGGGCCTGGAGAGCTGCCAGACCCCCAGGAGCCGCCCCAGGCGAGGCAGCCGGCACTCAGCCAAGCTGACAGGCTACATCTTCAGCCTTCATTTCATCCTACAGGAGGCATTCAGGCAGAGACTGCCCGAGGCAGGGCAGGCGTGTAGCCCTTGCTCTGAGGGCCTGGAGCATCCCTCTCCGGCCTCCCTTCCTGGAGCACCTTCTATTTTCAGCTCCACTGGACAGTGGCATGCTTCCTGCCCAGGCTCCGAGGGGCCAGCCACACTCCTTCATCTGGTCCTTCTACAGTGTGACCTGCAGTCGCCCCTGGCCCCTCGCAGGAGTCAGGAGTGTGACCGGGGGCCTGCTAAGCGGTCAGTGGCCTCAGCCAATGGGTCCTGAGAGTCCCTGGTGGTGGCATGGTGCCTGGAGATGAGCCCATTCAGCCACCTTGGTGGGCATCACCTGGGAACCAGCCCAGCCTCACCCACGATCACTCCTGGAAGGTTCTTGGGGCAGTTCTCGCTCACCACCCCTTTCCCTGTTCCTTTTTAGGTGGTGACAGCTGGAAGTGCCCTTGGGGAGCCAGAAACAGTGGTAGGCAGAGCTATGCCAGGGATGGAAGGCTAGCGGGATGGCCGAGCCACCCTCCTGTCGGAAGACAGTGGGATCTGTCGTTGGTCTGTTCCTCCTGCGCTGCCTCCACCTCCCTCCTGGAGTCACCCAGGCTCTCTCTGTGTCTGCCCCACACCCAGGGACTCAGGGCCGACCCTTAAGGCATTGGGGCCCCTCCCTGGAGCCTCGCTGTTCCTGGGTCCTCAGGGGCCACAGTTGCAATCACAGCCTGGCCTAAGAGCTATCTCCAGGGTCCTCTTTCCCGTCCCTCACGCCATGACCCTCTCCCTCTAGGTGGGTATGAGTCATGAGAATCAGGCACTGAGCTTCATGTTCTCCATGGTTCCGCTTCCCCCAAGAGAGACCCAGGGCTGAGGTCAGAGACGCACCAAATCCATCTTTCATGCTTATTAAGCAAGCTGTAAGCGAATATGCCCCATGCCTTCGGGCATTAACTGGATGGGAGATATAGAATTAAAAACTACGGTCCCTCCTATCCAGGAGCCAGAGCCTATGGGAATAGGGCATTAAGTTCTCAGGGCCTGCGGGAGCACACAGGAACTCTGCCCAATGGGGTCAGAGGTAGGGGGTGGGGGTGAGAGTCTCCCCAAGTGAGTCCTGGGGTGGGAAGAGCTCACCTTGACGGGGAGAGTGCGATTCAGGCTGAGGACACAGCAGCACAAGACCGAGAGGTGGAAGGACATGACTCGTCCCTCTGTCCAGGACTTCCCTGGTTTTAGCAACAAAAGTCCTAAGGGCCAGAAAAGCACTGCATCCAGGTCCAGCTTGAATGGCTGGTCCTCCTGCTGGGAGGCAGGGTGTGGGTGTAAGAGGAGAGGTCAAGAAAGCAGGCCGGGCTCGGAGGGTGATAAACACGCCCAGGAGCTTTAACTGGGCCCTGTGTGGTGTAGTGGATCCTGGGGGCCCGATGGGTCAGACTGTGCTTCTGAAAGGTCCTGAAGCTGCACTCAAGGATGATGGGCGGGAAGACAGAGGTCAGCCAAGAGGCGTCTGGGAATGAAGGCCGGGCGTCAGGGTCCCTCAAGTCGGCTGCAGTCGGGGGAAGGGAGGCATGGAGGAGGAGGCCAAGGACTGGGGGACCCAGTGAGTGTTCCAAGGAACTGCCCGGCTCCGTGTTGGATCCACGGAACAGGAGGCGTCCTGCACTGGTCAGGACAGAAGTGCAGAGGACCCAGACTGCAAGTCACCCTGATCGCAGGGTTCCCGGTGAGTTGGGCACTGAAGATCCAGAGGCCCCGGGAGTGTGCAGGCTGAGCGAAGCTGGTGGGCAGATGAGAGTGGGGAAGAGCCAGGGGGCCCGTGGAGAAGGTCAGGGGGCATGGACAGCAGAAGGGAGAGGGCGCCAAGTGAGGTGGCCATCGGGGCCAGGGAAGGGACAACGGGCAGAAGGGGACCCTTCCGGTTTGCCAGGTCCATGCTTCACAGGGAGACCAGGGTGAACCAGTGGAGACAGCGGTGTGCCCGTTGGCTCCCCAGATGGGTGAACAGCTGCCTCTTGGTCTCCCTTGGTGGTGGAGTGTGCGCGTGCAAGAATGAGAGAAAAAGATATTGGAGGAGGAGAGCCGGCCAGGCGGACCCCACCCAGGGGAGACCCGGGCACCGTCATTACCTCAGTCTCCTACTTTGAGTGGGGCAGTAGGTCCCCTTGTCCACAGACTGGCAGAGCTTGTCTGAGGCGAGATTGGTCAGAAAGCATCTGACGAACACAGCACCTGGATCTCTGCACCTGACTTTGTTGTAGTTGGTGGGTAGATTTCAAATTCTAAATGTTCAAGGCATATTCAGGTTTTCTCTTTCTCTGTGAGATTCTGGCAAGCTTTTGTTTCTTCAAGTTATTGTCCATTTTGCCGATATTTCAAATGCACTGGCATAATGACGATCTGTATTTATCTTAAATTTTATGTTATATTTAAAATTATATCCTCTTCTGTCCTATGTGCTAATAACTCTTTCTCTTTCCATTCTTTTCATCATTTGCTCTAGAAGTTTGTTTGTTTTTATTAGTATTTTCAAAGAACTACCTTTTCGTTAATTTTATTTTCGGCCGCACTGGGTCTTCTCTTGTTGCTACGTGGGGGCTTGCTCTAGTTGTGATGAGCAGGGGCTACTCTTCCTTGCAGTGCGAAGCTCTCATTGCAGCAGCTTCTCTTGTTGCAGAGCGCGGGCTCTAGGCACGCGGGCTTAGTTGCCTCACAGCATGTAGAATCTTTCCGGATCAGGGATCGAAGCTGTGTCCCTGTATTAGCAGGCGGACTCTCAGCCACTGGACCACCAGGGAAGTCCCAGAACTACCTTTTTGATTTGGCTCATCCTTTATGTTTTACCTTTATTTTCTCTTTCATTGCTCTGATCATGGTTCTTTCCTTCTTATCTAGAGATCATTTTATTTTTATTAACTTCTTCCTCTTCATTTGGACTCTTTAAAGATTCTAACAGATAACATTAAGGATCATAAATTCCTCTAGTGCATTTCAATGGCATCCCTCAGGTTTTGATATGTATTATTTTCATCAATGATGTGTTATAATCAATCATCCAGTATGAATTATTTTATGCCTCAATTTTTGCACTCAGCATTTTGTTTGTGAGTTTTATCTACATTGTTGCCTGTGGCTATAACGTATTCATTTTCTCTATTATATAATGTTTCACTGAATGATTATGTCATCATCTGGCCATCCTAATGTTGGTGGATATTTGGCTTGTTTCTGATCCTTGGTTTTATGAATGATGCTACTGTGACCCTCCTGTACCCGACTGTTTATTTGCCTGTGCCAGGTCTTAATTTTGGCATGCAGGTTGTTTTTCTTTCAGCTGTGGCATGTGGGATCCAGCTCCCTGACCAGGGATCAATCAAATCTGGCCCTCCTGCACTGGGAGCGTGGAGTCTTAGCCACTGAACCACCAGAGAAGTCCCTGTACGTGACTCTTGGGATACATACCCGCACATTTAGATTGGGTATATATCTAAGAGTGAAATTTCTGGGTCATAGGATATGCTTATATTAACTCCAATTAATAGTGCCATCTGTTTTCCAAAATGTTGGTGCAGTATAAACTCTTGCCAGCAGAGTGTGAGTACCCATCCCATTCTCCACAGTCTCCACCCACCCCATTGTCAGTCTTTTAAACTTTAGCCATTCTGGTGAGTGCGTAATGGTTTCTCAAAGAGGTGTGAATTTGCATTTCCTTGACCGATATTGAGATTGAGCGATTTTGCATGTGTATATTACCCCCTGGTGTATCTTTTGTTAGGATTCCATGTTCAGTTTTTTACACTGTTTTTCTTTTGATTTGCCTGTCTTTTCCTTATTCATCAACAGGCTATAGAGAGAAAATTAAAGTAATTTGATTTTTCATATGTATTGTAAGTATATTCTCCTAGTCCTAGTATGTGGTTGCTTTTTCACTCTCAGTGGTATCTTTTGATGAATAGATATTCTTAACTTTAATGTAGTTCAATTTAGCAATCTTCGTTTATGGTTAGTGCTTTATGTATCCTGTTTAAGAGGTCTTTCCCTACCTCCCAAATCATTCTCCTGTATTATCTTCAATTCACCTAAAATGGATCTTTCTGTATGATATGAAGTAGGAGTCAATCCTTATTTTTTTCCCCACACGGATATCTGGTTGTCCTAGCACCATCTATTGAAAACTCCATCCTTTGTTCTTTGACCTTCAATGACAACTAAAATCAAGTGCCCATGAATGCGTGAGTCTGTTTCTTGCTTCTTTATTCTGTTCCACTAATCTGTCTATTCTTGCACCAAGACTACCTGTCAGACAGCTTAAAATAATTGTTATTGATATCTGATAGAGCAAGTTCCGTCACCTTGTCTTCTTAAAGCATGTTTCCGCTATTTAGGGTCCATTTAATTTCTATTCTAAACATTTTAGGAATTAGTTTGTCAAATCCTTCTAAAAACCCTGGTGGGATTTTGGCTGTGACTGATTGATTGCATTGAATCTATCTATGTGGGGATGATTAACATCTTTATTGCACTAAATCTTCCAATCTAAGAACATGATATATCCCTCCAGTTATTTAGTTGTCGTGTTTCTGTATAGAGCTCCAGCACACAGTTTGTTAAATTTATTCTTTTTTGATATATATGATATATATCATAGCTCGTAGCTCAGTTGGTAAAGAATCTGCCTGCAATGCAGGAGACCCCACCGGTTTGATTCCTGGGTTGGGAAGATCTGCTGGAGAAGGGATAAGCTACCTACTCCGTGATTCTTGGGCTTCCGTTATGGCTCGGCTGGTAAAGAATTAGCCTGCAATGCAGGAGTCCTGGGTTTGATCCCTGAGTTGGAAAGATCCCCTGGAGAAGCGAAAGGCTACCCACTCTAGTATTCTGGCCTGGAGAATTTCATGGACTATATAGTCCATGGGGTCGCAAAGAGTTGGACACAGCTGAACGGCTTTCACTTTCTTTCACTTTCACTTTCTATATGATGTCACTTAAAAATGTAAAATTCATTGTTGGGACTTCCTTGATAGCGCAGTAGATAGGAGTCTGCCTGCCAGCGCAGAGGACATGTGTTCAATCCCTGGTCTGGGAAGATTCCACATGCCATGGATTAACTAAGTCTGTGAGCCACAACTACTGAGCCTGTTTCCCACAGCTACTAAAGCCCAGGCACCTAGGGCCTGTGCTCTGCAACAAGAGACGCCACCACAATGAGAAGCCCACACACCTACCCCAGTGAAGAGCAGTCCCCGCTAGCCACAGGCTGAGAAAGCCCACGCAAAAGCACCAAAGACCCAGCTCAGCCAGAAATCAAAATTAACTTAAAATTTCATTGTTGTTGCAGATGTCTAACAATGCAATTATTGTTAATTTTTGCTGTACACCAAAGTGAGTCAGCTATATATGTACACATATTTTTTTATATTATTTTCCATATGGTTTACCACAGGATATTGAATATAGTTCCCTGTGCTATACAGTAAGACCTTGTTGTTTATCCATTCTAAATGTAATAATTTGCATCTGCTAATCCCAAACTCTTGATTCATCCCCACCTACTCCCCTCCTCCTCGGCAACCGTAAGTCTGTTCTCTATGTCTGTGCGTCTGTTCATTTGTGTCATATTTTAGATTCTACAGATAAGTTACATCATGTGATATTTGCTTTTCAATTTCTGACTTACTTCCTTTTAATATGATAAATTCAAAGTCCATCCATGTTGCTGCAAATTTCATACTTTTTATGGCTGTGTAATATTCCACCAATGCAACTGTTATTTCTAAGTATATTGATCTTTTATCTATCAAGACTGCTAAAATAATTTATTCATCTAAAATTTTATCTGTTGATTTCTTTGGATTTTCTGTGTATATGATTAGGTCATCTTCAAATGAAAGCAGTTTTATTTGTCTTTCTATTTTAACTTGGTTGCTTGACTAAGGCCAAAGTTGATAAATGTCAATAACAGCCTTTCAAGAAATACCGCAGATCCTGGTCTTGCATCCCATTTTACTATTATTCTTCTCTACTGTTTCAGTTCCAACTTGTTTTGTAGAGCAAGCGTTTTTAAATTTTGATAAGATCCAACTTATTAATTGTGCTTTTGTGTCAAGTCTAAAGATCTCTTTGCCTGGCCTTGACTCCAGAGATTTTCTCCTGTATTTTTTTCTAAAATTTTTTATAGGTCTATATTTTATATTTGAGTCTGTGATCCATTTTGAGTCAATTTTTGTATAAGGTATGAGGTGTGGGTGGTGCTGTGGATATTCAGTTGCTACAGCCCAATTTGTAGAAAAAGTTATCCTTCCTTCATTTTCTTTAAAAATTTTTTACCTTTCCTTCTTGAAGTACTCTTGTGCCTATGTCAAACATAAGTTGAGCATATTTATGTGTGTATTTTTCTGGGTTCTTGAGTCTGTTCTACTGATTGATGTGTCTGTCCATCCACCAACACTTGATTACTGCACTTATAGTAAGACTTAATATTGGGTAGAGTGATTCTTCCTACTTTATTTTTATTTGTCAAGATTATTTTAGTTAGTCTAGGGCACGTGTTTTTCCATATAAGTTTTAGAATAATAATCACTTCTTGGCCTTTTGTCTAAGATCAAGTGTAAATTTTAGAATAAGCTTGCTTATGCCAAAAAAATCTTTGCTGAGAATTTGATAGGAATTGCATTAAACCTATCAGTCAGTTAAGGAGAATTGACATCCTTATAATGGTGAGTCTTTCAGTCCATGAACACAGTATGTGTTGACATTTATTTAGGTGTTCTTGATTTTTTTTTTATCAGTATTTTTAAATTTTCAGCATACAGACTCTGTGCATGTTTTATTAAGTCTATATTTAAGTATTTAATTTTCTTTGGAGTGATTAAAAATAGTATTGCATTTTAGATTTCATTTTCCACTTGTTGTTCATTGTTAGTTTATAGAAATACAATTAACTTTTATGCATGATCTTATTTCCTGAGGGGCTTCCCAGGTGGCTCAAGTGGTAAAGAATTCACCTTCCAACGCAGTAAACACAAGAAATGTGGGTTCAATCCCTGGGTTGGAAAGATTCCCTGAAATAGGAAATGGCAACTCACCCCAGTATTCTTGCCTGAAAAATTCCATGGATAGAGGAGCCTGGTGGGCTACAGCCCATGGGGTTGCAAAGAGCTGGACATGATTGAGTGACTGAACATACACTTATTTCCTGAGACACTGCTGAACTCACTTAGTTCTTTTATATTTTTTGTGTAGGTGCCTTCAGTTTTCTGTATAAACAATCATGCCATCTGCAAATCGGGACAGTTTATATCCTTCTTTCCAATTGTTATGCCGTTATTTCTTTTTCTTTTCTCATTGCAACAGCTAGAACTTCCAGTACTTTGTTAAATAACAGTGATGAGAGTGGGCATATTAAGGGAAGGAGTCCAGTCGCTCATCATGAAGTGTGATCTTGTGCTTAGTCACTCAGTCGTGCCTGACTCTGCAGTCTCGTGGATGGTAACCTGCCAGGCTCCTCTGTCCACAGGGGTTCTCCAGGCAAGACTAATGAAGTGGGTTGCCAGGCCCTCCTCCAGGGGATCTTCCCAACCCAGGGATTGAAACCAGGTTTCCCGCATTGCAGGAAGATTCTTTACCATCTGAGCCGTGAGGGAAGTGATCTTAGTTCTGTGTGATGAAGGCACTCTTTATCAAATTTAAGTACTTCCCCTTTGTTCTAATATGATGAGGGTTTTTTTGGGTTTTATTTTTATAAAAAATGGGTGTTGTGTTTGTCAAATGCTTTTCCCGCATAACTAATATGATCACGTGATTTTTCTTCTTTAGTCTTTTGGTATAATTAATGACATTGCATACTTGGAATAGATCCCACTTGTTAATTGTCCAACAAACCAATTGTTGTAATTGGTTTGCTAACAAGTAGTTGAGGAATTTTGCGTCCAAGTTTATGGACAATATTGGTCTGCAGTTTTCTTTTTGTATACTTGTTTTATCTGGTTTTATGTGATAATACTGGCCTCATAAAATGAAGAGTTTCTTCTATTTTGTGGGGTTGATAACGTGTAAAACTGGTGGTGTTGCTGTTTTAAATACTTGGGAGGATTCTTCAGTGAGACTCTCAGGGCCTGGAGATTTCTTGTTCAGGAGATTTTAAATTACAGATTTAAAGTTCAGTTTTGTTAATGGTCATAGGGTTATAAGACTGCATTTCATCATGGTTGAGTTTTGGTAATTTTGGTTTTCATTCATTTGAGAAATGAGACTTTTCCTCCATTTTAATATAAGCATTTTGTGTTAGAAGTTTCCCCTTAGCATTGCTTTATATGCATATTTTAATATGTAGTATTTTCACTTCATATAGTTCTATGTATTTTTAAAATTTTCCTTTAGACTTTTTCTTTGACCCATTTCTTCTAAATTGTTGCATATATGAGCATAAAATTGATCATAGTATTTTCCTAATAGCCTTTGAATGGCTTCAGGATCTTCTGTGAGTTCTGTTTTATTTCTGATTTTGGTGATTTGTTTATTCTCTGTTTTTTATCTGTCAATCTTGCTGAAGGTTTATCAGTTTTACTGATGTTTGTTGAAGTATCAGATTTTTGTTTATTAATTTCTCTACTGCTTTTCTGTTTTAAATTTTGTGGGTTTCTGCTGTATATTATTTCTTTGCTTTGCTTTGGTTTATCTTGCTCTTCTTCTAGTTTCTTAGACCATTGATTTTGAGACCATTTCTCTGTTAGTTTCCTTTTCAGCTTGCCTTAACTGCATTTCACATTTTGATATATTATATT
This sequence comes from Capricornis sumatraensis, assembly GCF_032405125.1. Taxonomy (NCBI): domain Eukaryota; kingdom Metazoa; phylum Chordata; class Mammalia; order Artiodactyla; family Bovidae; genus Capricornis; species Capricornis sumatraensis. Next base: position 31,820,676 of record NC_091078.1, on the reverse strand, counting down.
TTTACTCTTGTTCACTTCTATGTATTTTTAAAATTTCCTTTGCAACTTCAACTTTGACCATGGGTTATTTAGGATTGGGTTGCTTAACTTGCATGTGTTTAGAGATCTTCTCGTTTTTATGTTATGGATTTCTAGTTTGATTACATTATGACTAGAGAAAATGATCTGTGTGACATCTATTATTTTAGATTCGTAGCAGTTTGTTTTGTGGCCCTGGATATGGTATGTTTTGATGTCTACTCAACAGACAGTTGAAAACGAGGTATCTTCTGTTGTTATTGTATGGAGTGACCTACTGCTGTCTGTAGGATCCTGTTGGTTGACTCTGGTTTTCAAATCGATATCCTTGCCAGTATTCTGTCTAGTAGTTCTAACAGTTGCTGCAAGGGAAGTATTGAAATCATCAACTATAATTGTTGATTTTCTGTTTTTCCTTTCAGTCCTGTCAGTTTTTGCTTTATGCATTTTGAGGCCCTGTTTTTGGTGCATATAAATTTAGTTTTTACAACTTCCTGGTGGATTGATTCTTTTATCCTTCTATAACATTCTTTTTTCTTTCTAGTAATTATCTTTGCTGTGAAGTTTTTACTTAATTAGATAATATAGCCAGTCCTGCTTTTTAAAAGCTGATGTTCATATGGTATATATTTTTCTATCATTTTATTTTTAACCTTCCTATGTCACTGAATTTGAAGTGAGTTTTTATATTTTGTTGTAAATAGTAGATAGTTGAACTATGGATTTTTAATTTTTTTTGTTTAATCCACTCCTCCTGTCTTTGTGTCTGTATATTTAGACCATTTACATTTAAGGTAATCTTTCATATGTTAGAACTTAAACTTGCCACTTTATTATTTGTTTTCTGTTTGTTTCTTACTATTGTTTCTCTTTTGTTGTCTTCTTGGTTACTTGCACAATTTTTAGTATTTCGTATTTATTTATTTATAGTGCTTTTGAATATATTTCTTTGTATAGTTTTCATTTTGGTGGCTCTCTATATTACAAGATACACATATGGCTTGTTACAGAGTGAAAGTGTAGTCACTTAGTCATGTCTGACTCTTTGCAACCCCATGAACTGTAGCCCACCAGGCTCCTCTGTCCATGGAATTCCCCAGATAAGAATACTGGAGTAGATTGCCATTCTCTTCTCCAGAGGATCTTCCCAACCCAGGCACTGAACGCATGTCTCCCACGTTGCAGACAGATTCTTCACTGTCTGAGGCACCAGGGAAGCCCATTATTACAGAATACTGGTATCAGTGTTTTACCACTTAAGGTGAAATTTGAAAACCTTTTTTTGCATTTAGGTTAATTTACTTTCCTTAATTTTATAGACCGTAGTCCTGAGCATCAGATAATGCCATAATTTTTATTTCAATATCTAAGTATGGTTTATAAAACTCAGAAGAAAAAGGATGGTCTGTTTTATGTATATTTCCGATCATTCTGTTGTTCTTTCTTCCTTTCTGATGTTCCATGATTCCTTCTTTTTCCGTTTCTTTCCTTTCTGAAGATTATCCTTTAGCCAATTTTTAAGGATATATCTGGAGGTGACAAATTACTTGTTTTCTTTTATCTGAGAATGTCTAACTTTCACCTTAATTTTCTTCTTCTTTTTGGCTATGCTGGATCTTGGTTGCTGTGCTCAGGCTTTCTGTAATTCGGTGAGTGGCGCCTAGTCTTTGTTGTGGAGAACAGGCTTCTCACTGCAGAAGCTTCTCTTGTTTCAGAGCATGGGCTCTAGGGCCCACGGGCTCAACAGTTACAGCATATGGCCTTAGTTGCTCCCCAGCATGTGGAATCTTCCTGGACCAGGGATTGAACCCCTCTCCCTTGCATTGGCAGGCTGTTTATTAACCACTAGACCACTAGGGAAGTCCTCTCCTTAATTTTTGAAGGATGTTTTCACCAGATGCAGAATTTGTCACTGACAGTTCTGTTTTTTTTCAGTACCTGAAAAATGTACCAATACTGTCAGGCGTCTATAGGTTCAAATGAGAAATCCACTGCTGTTCAAATTGATATTCCCTTATAGGTGTCATTTCTTTGTGGCTATTTCAATATATTTTCTTTATTTTTAGTTTTAATAAGTTTAATTATGGTATGTTGTGGTATGTATTTCTTTGGGTTTACCCTGTTTGTGGATGTTGTATTATCTTGGATCTATAGGTTTATGTATCATTAATCAAAATGAGAGTTTTCAGCCATTATTTCTTCAAATACTCTTTTGGTTTTCCTTTTTTCTCTCTTTCTGAGAATCTGATGATATGGAGGTTGGATCTTCCCTTATTATTCCACAGGTCTCTGTTCATTTTTTCAGCCATTTTTTCCTAGTATTTCAGTTAAGTCCAGTCACTCAGTTGTGTCCAACTTTTTGCAACCCCATGAACTATTGCAGCACACTGCCCTTCCCTGTCCAACTCCCGGAGCTGGCTCACACTCATGTCTATTGAATCAGTAATGCCATCCAGCCATCTCACCCTCTGTTGTCCCCTTCTTCTCCTGCCTTCAATCTTTCCCAGCATCAGGGTCTTTTCTAATGAGTCAGTTCTTTGCATCAGGTTGACAAAATATTGTAGCTTCAGCTTCAGCATCAGTCCTTCCAGTGAATATTCAGGACTGATTTCCTTTAGGATGGACTGGTTGGATCTCCTTGCAGTCCAAGAGACTCTCAAGAGTCTTTCCCAACACCACAGTTCAAAAGCATCAATTCTTCAGCACTCAGCTTTCTTTATGGTCCAATTCTCACATCCATACAGGAATACTGAAAAAACCATAGGTTTGACTAAATAGACCTTTGTTGGCAAAGTAATGTCTCTGCTTTTTAATATGCTGTCTAGGTTCATCATAGCTTTTCTCCCAAGGAGTAAGCGTCTTTTAATTTCATGGCTGTAGTCATCATCTGCAGTGATTTCAGAGCCCAAGAAAATAAAGTCTGTCACTGTTTCCATTGTTTTCCCATTTATTTGCCATGAAGTGATGGGACTGGATGACATGATCTTAGTTTCTTGAATGTTGAGTTTTAAGCCAACTTTTTTACTCTCCTCTTTCTCCTTCACCAAGAGGCTCTTTAGTTCCTCTTTGCTTTCTGCCATAAGGGTGTTGTCATCTGCATATCTGAGGTTATTGATATTTCTTCATCCAGCCTGGTATTTTGCATGATGTACTCTGCATATAAGATAAACAAGCAGGGTGACAATATACAGCCTTGACGTACTTCTTTCCCAATTTGGAACCAGTCTGTTGTTCCATGTCCAGTTCTAACTGTTGCTTCCTGACCTACATATATAGATTTCTACAAGAGGCAGGTTAGGTTGTCTGGTATCCCCATCTCTTGAAGAATTTTCTGCAGTTTGTTGTGATCCACACAGTCAAAGGCTTTGGCATAGTCGATAAAGCAGAAATAGATGTTTTTCTGGAACTCTCTTGCTTTTTTGATGACCCAATGGATGTTGGCAATTTGATCTCTGGTTCCTCTGCCTTTTTTAAAATCAGCTTGAGCATCTGAAAGTTCTTGGTTCATGTATTGCTGAAGCCTGGCTTGGAGAATTTTGAGCATTACTTTGCTATACTGTGACATGAGTGCAATTGTGCAATAGTTTGAACATTCATTGGCATCGCCCTTCTTTGGGATTGGAATGAAAACTGACCTTTTACAGTCCTGTGGCCACTGCTGAGTTTTCTAAATTTGCTGGCATATTGAGTGCAGCACTTTCACAGCATCATCTTTTAGGATTTGAAACAGCTCAGCTGGAATTCCATCACCTCTACTAGCTTTGTTCATAGTGATGCTTCCTAAGGCCCACTTGACTTCACATTCCAGGATGTCTGGCTCTAGGTGAGTGATCCCACCATCATGGTTATCTGGGTCATTAAGATCATTTTTGTATAGTTCTTCTGTGTATTCTTGCCACCTCTTCTTAATATCTTCTGCTTCTGTTAGGTCCATACCATTTCAGTCCTTTATTATGCCCATTTTTGCATGAAATATCCCCTTGATATCTCTAATTTTCTTGGAGAGATCTCTAGTTTTTCCCATTCTATTATTTAGATGGGTAAATAATAATCAGCAAATCTGCTGATCTGTCTCAAGTTGCTGATTTTATCCTCCATCATCTCTACTCCAGCCCATCCAGCAAGTTTTAAGTTTCTGTTAGTGTGTTTTCAGTTCTGTACTTTCCATTTGATTTTTTATTATTTAATTTCTTTGCTGGCATTTCATATTTCTTTATTTATAACTGGTTGTTGAGGCACTTTTATGGTGGCTTCTTTAAAGCCCTTGCCAGAATATGTCACCATTAGACTTATCTCTGCATTGCTGTCATTTGATTGTCTTTTCTCAGGTAAGTTGTTATATTTCTGATTTTTCATATGATGGCTGGTTTTCAAAATTATATACTAGAGTCTTTCCTGGTGGCTCAGTGGTAAAGAATCTGCCTGCCAATGAAGGGGACATGGGTTTGATCTCTGGTCTGGGAAAATCCCACATGCTTCAGAGCACCTAAGTCCGTGTGCCACAATTATTGAGCCTGTGATCTGAAGCCTGGGAACTGCAACTACCAAAGCCTGTGCTCTGCAACAAGAGAAGCCACTACAAGGAGACTGAACACCGCTCCTAGAAAGAAGCCCCTGCTTGCCACGACTAGAGAAAAGCCGACACAGCAACGAAAACCCAGCACCGTCAAAAATAAGCAATACATATTAATAAATGTAATTTAAAATTGCATATGAGACATTTAGTCTATTATATGAGAAGACTGATTCTTTTATTAAGTTTTTCATTGTATATTAGAGTTGATTTACAATGTTCTGTTAGTTTCAAGTGTACAGCAAAGTGATTTAGTTATACATACTCATATATTTATTCTTGTTCAGATTCTTTTCCCATACAGGTTATTACAGAGTAGAGTTCCCTGCACTGTACAGGAGGTCCTTGTGACTATCCATTTTACATACAGTATGTTTATGTTAATCCCAACCTCCTAATTTATCCCTCTTCCTTCCTTTTCCCTTTGGTAACTGTAAGTTTGTTTTCTAAGTCTGTGAGTCTGTTTTTGTTTTCTGAATGAGTTCATTTGGATCATCTTTTTAGATTCCACATATGATATCCTGTTGTATTTGTCTTTCTATGTCTGACTTACTTGATTTAGTGTGATAATCTCTAGGTCTATCCCTATTGCTTACAAATGGCATTATTTCATTCTTTTTTGAAAATACTTTGATTTATTTATTTTTGGTTGTGCCGGGTCTTCATTGCTTCACAGGCTTTTCTCCAGTGGCTGCGAGTGGGGGCTACTCTGGTTGCAGAGCACAGACTCCTGGGCTCTGGAGCATAGGCTCAGTAGTTGTGGCACACGGGCTTAGTTGCTTCAGGGCATATGGGATCTTCCGGGATCAGGGACTGAACCTGAATCTCTTGCATTGGCAGGCAGGTTCTTTACCACTGAGCCACAAGGGAAGTCCTATTTCATTTTCAATGGCTGAGTAATATTCCATCGCATATATGTACCATGTCTTCTCTATTCATTCATCAGTCCATGGATACTTACATCGCTTCCATGTCTTGGCTACTATAAATAGTGCTGCAATGAATATTGGGATGCATGTATCTTTTCTAATTACAGTTTTATATGGATATATGCCTAGGAGTGGAATTGCTGGATCATATGGTATTTGTATTTTTAGCTTTTTAAGGAATCTCATACTGTTCTGGATAATGGCTGTACCAATTTACATTCCCACCAACAGCATAGGATGGTTCCCTTTCCTCCACATCTCTCTAGCATTTGTTATTTGTATACTTTTTAATTATGGCCCTTCTGATCAAACTGGTACCTCAATGTAGTTTTGATTATTATTTTCTCTAATAATTAGCTCAATTGGTAAAGAATCTGCCTGCGATGCGGCAGACCTGGGTTCAATCCCTGGGTCAAGAAGATCCCCTGGAGAAGGAAATGGCAACTTACTCCAATATTTCTGCCTGGAAAATCCCATGGACAAAGGAGCCTGGAGGACTATAGTCCATAGGGTCACAGAAGAGCTGGACACGACTTAGCAACGAAACAATAATTAGTGACGTTGAGTATCTTTTCATGTGCTTTTTGGCCATCTGTATGAAGAAGATGCTGATTCTTATTTAGCTGTTCTATTTTAGCACACGATCACCTTGTTTAGGTTTAGTATAAGGTGCTAGTTTACTTCTGTGGTTCCAATGACAGTTTAATTTTCCAGCACTTTGTGTTATTATTGTCATTTTCTTAGTTTAACTCATGCTGTCAGGCTCCCATTGGTCCCTGCTCTTGCTACTGGAAGGCTGAGGAGTTTCTCTAGGCTTATCAGCCTGGTGTCTCTGAGTAGGGGAAGGGAGTCTAAGGCCCACAGGGACAAAGAGGCCTTCCTGTCTGTGTGGCAGGTTCTGTCCTGCTTGTGGGGTGCTGAGAGCACCTCCCCAGTTAAGCGCTTGTTTTGGTAGAATTTCCTTGTCCTGCTATTTCTGGATACGGAGACACGTCTCAGGCCTACAAGAAGTAAACACTTCTTCTGGCCTTTTATTCATAGTGGACTTCCAGCCTGCCTCCCTGGTAGGTGGTACTGAGCTTTTCATAGGGAGGCATTAGGATAAACCCTCTCGTCCAATGGTGTGAATCCCCGTGACATGCATGGAAGACTCATATGGTTCTTGGTGATGTTACACCCGTAGAAACCCAGCCAGACTGGACTGAAGAGTATAGAGAGAATACAAAATTAAATGAATACCAAACAGAAGAGGCTGTTGGACCCCTAAAATCCTACAGGCAAGCAATGGGAGCCCATAAAACTACTCATGTGTTAACCTTTAAGAAAAAGGAAGGATGACTCTGAGGGGCAGAGCCACTAGCTCAAAGGGATGAGCCTTGCATCACAGAGGATTAGTCCCAGACCATGAAACAAAGAGTCTATATGGTGGGGCTGAGCAAAGAGGTCTTCTCTGTTACCCTCACGTGTCCTTGTGCCCTCCCTGTCTCCGGACCCCTGCAACCATCCCCTCGGAGGGCTGAAAGCATCCACCTCGCAGACTCTCCACCCACCAACCCCAGTACCTCTGTGTTCACAGATCTCTTGCTTCCCTCCTGTCTCCTAAGCCCACCTTCCCTGGCACCCAGCCTCCTGCTGGGCTCCTCAGCTGTCATCTGTTCCATCCGTGCTTCCTGCTGGATGGGGGTAGGGAGGGCACTGTGTCTTAGGAGAGAGGAGACCCTGTCCTCCGTGACCTTGCCTGAGGCCTTCTAATACCACATGTACTAATTTTTCTTTTCCATGGCCGGTTGATTGGATTAACAGTGGCTACTGTCTATGGATCTTATTAAGCAAGGTGCCCCACGGTCTTCATGTTCTATTCTAGATGGGTTATCCATTTTCCCAGTCCCCTATTAGGAATCCTTTGTTGTTTGAATTCATGCTTGCTTTTTATAGATCCATAAAAGACCAGGGTGAAAACTGCCCATTACTGTCTCAAATAAGGTAAAAAAGAAGTTACAATTGGGTGTTGCCTTAGTAACACAATAAAGGAATACAAATGCTTGTTTCCAATGGGATGGTCATTTGGCTGTTCCTATACGGGCTTGGCTATAAGTTGAGAGCAAACATTGTGTTTTAGCTACTCATTTCTGTGTGACAACCACTCAACGTATAGTTTCTTATGAGTGAAGTGAAGAATTTTTCATACTGTTTACACCATGAAGATGAACCTCCCACTCACGTGTCTCTAGCTGCTCGCGCTAACAGAGCATGTGTGTCCCTCCATGTTAGAGAAAGCTTACTTCTTTTGCCTTGACCTTAGAAAGTGTCTAGTTCCAGGAGGAATATGTGTATGTTGGAGAGGAGAAGGAAGGATATCTCTTAAAAAATTATTTAAGATAATTTCTCTCTTCTTCCCCATCACAGTCTCTATGTATATCAGTGAATTTATTGTTTTTGTTAGCCTCTCAGTCATCTCTGACTCTTTGCAACCCCGTGGACTGAAGCCCATCAGGCCCCCTCTGTCCATGGATTTCTCCAGGCAAGAATACTGGAGTGGGTATAGCCATTCCCTTCTCCAGGGGATCTTCCTGACCCAGGGATCAAACCTGGGTCTCCTGCATTGCAGGCACATTCTTTACTGTCTGAGTCAGCAGGAGACAGAGGAATAATTTAAAGTTCATGCACCCTAAGAAGGGGTTTATGGTGTGGTTTTGTTTCATCTTACTTTTGGAGAGATGTGGGCCTGGCAGATAGTTAATGAGTAGATTCTTAGCTAGAATAAAGAAAAAAATCCCCTTGTAATGTGAATTTTATTTGTTTCTCTTGTGAGCCACCATGTGGTGGAAGGTGGCCTGATCAGGACTGTCCAGAAGCAACAGGGAAAAAGCCTCGTGTTTCATACAGTCTTGGCTACCTGTGTTTACCAGGAATAAAGCGAGAGGCCGAAACTGCCAGATCACCCAGCAAGAGACCCAGTGAGAGCTGGAAGCCTGGCCTGTCACAACTAGAGGGCAAGTTCTTTCAATCTTGTGCATCCCAACACCAAGTACTTCCTTCCATAAACACATAAATCCATTTTCTCATCAAGGTCATAACTGTCCTTGGAATAGGGCTTCTCCGAGAAGAAGACATCAGAGATGCTGGCTTAGGACCTGCGGTGCTGACTGCTCACTCTGCATCTGGGCTGGAGAAATGTTTGGGAATCACGACCATTTACAGTTCAAGGGGCTGGGGTTGCTTTTTAGGTTAAGGAAGGCATATGTCTGTGTCTTGGATCCTTCTGTCTCTTCTCTTCTCCCCGTCTCCCCACCCTCCCCATAATTAAACTAATATAGTGAGGAGAAACCTTTAAATGCTGACCTTGGAAAAGGAAATGAATTTCCTCTCATTTCTTGGAAAAGGAACGAGAACTAGGCCTGGCAGAAGCGCAAGTTGTTACAAACAAGCCCTGAGGCCTCTGCTGTCCCTTGTCCGCAATCTATCAGGGTGAATTAAGGGCCCCTGCTTGCCTCTTTGAACTAGGAAAGTGGCTTTGGCTGAGCAGGGAGGATGTTCTTGGGCAGAGGAGAGAAGGTGGCAAAGTTGTTCCCTCAGCAGTGGGTGCTGGCTTAACCACAATAAAAGGCACAGTCAAGGTGTGTGGATCACAGTCCAGGGCCCTGGGCATTGGGCAGGGGCTTTTAGAGATGCCCTGGGCACAGTAGAAAAGAGCTTGGGCTGGAGGCTCTGAGTCCTTCCCCTCACTTCCCTGCTACTCTGTGGGGTCACTTCTGCAGGAACTGAGATGGTCCCTCGGGAGCACCGGCTCCATAGGGAGGCCCCACCCTGTCTTCTCTGGTGACACCTTTCACACGGACACGGGGCAAGACCCCACCCTGACTGCCTGTTGTTGGCTGAGTGGCCTGGGTCACTCTGAGTTGTGCTGTCAGAAGTAAAGACACAAGCATCGCGGCTTGCAAAGGAGGTATTCATGCTGCTCTGAAAGAAGAAGGGCCCCACCAGCCAATGGAAGAGCAAGCGGAAGAACACTAGAGCCCAGTAGCTATGTGACCACAAGGATCCAGCTTTAAAAACCAGACAGAGATGATGTCAGTTGGATTATGAAGACTGTTGTAGTGATGGAATGAGAAAGTCACAAGTGGAATAAAAAGGCACAACTAGAGGAAAGACGTATGCACACCTTGCCTGTGTATGTGTGGTAGGAAGAAAGGAGATGAGGTAGGAAAACAGAAGATTGACAGGCTAAATTCTTGCTTCTCTTTTATTGACCTCTGTGAGTTAGCTTGGCTATACATATGTATATGCATGCATGTGTGTACATATATGTGTGTGTTTTAGGTCAGGCAGTGAGGGGTTACGGAAAGTGAGGCCAGACAGACTGGAGTTCCACCTGTCAGCTAGGTGACCACTGGGGCTTTGCACATGATGTTTTTTTCTGCCTGGGAGACTCGCCCACTGCTCCTGGCCTGGCTAACTCCTATCAGTAATTCACGTCTCGGTTTGCAGTTTGGAAGCCTTCCCCCATGCCTACTCCCACCTCTGGGTTAAAAAAGATACTCCTTGGCCGCCTGCATCCTGGCCTCTCCCCACATGTCACGCTGCTCATGCTGTCCTGTGAGTGTCCTCTCACACACATACCTTTCGATGAAGCAAAATGTGCATATACAGAGAGAAGAACCTTATGCAAAGCAACTGCACTATTTAAATAATAATAACTCGGTGAATATCTGTGTACTTGCACCCGATTTAAGAATAGGATATTTCTAGTTGCTCAGAATATACCCTTAGGTCCCTGGAAGCTTAGAGGTTAAAGTGTCTGCCTCCAATGTGGGAGATTCGGGTTTGATCCCTGGGTCGGGAAGATCCCCTGGAGAAGGAAATGGCAGTCCACTCCAGTATTCTTGCCTGGAGAATCCCATGGACAGAGAAGCCTAGTAGGTTACAGTCCACAGGGTCGCAAAGAGTTGGACACGACTGAGCGACTTCACCTTCACCTTCCTTTCTCACTCCCCTGCCAGAAACAACCATTCTTCTAACTTTGGTGATAAACATCCTTGCTCTTCTTTATTAGTGTATTTAATGAACTTTATATTATTGCAATTTTATTGCGTGTGTTCTGTGATGCTCACTCTCTATGAAGGTTTTGGAATTCACCCATGGTAATGTATGTCACTATCTACAATTCATTCATTTTCACTGTTATGAAATTTTATTCCATCTTATGTATATACTACAAATTATTTATTTCTTTGTGCTAATATTCATATGGGTTGTTTTCACTTTTTTCCTGTTGCTTGTCGTGCTCCCAGGAACTGTATGGGATACATGGGAAAGAATTTCTTTAGTGTATGTGTCTGTGTGTTGCATGAAATATATATATTTATAGGAGAGAAAACCCTGGGTTGCAGGGTTTGCACATTTCACCTCTTCTAGGAAATGCTAACCTGTTCCACCAGCAGTGAGTCAGAATTCCCATTGATCAAGTTCCTGTTGTTCAACATTACCAACACTGTATTGCCAAACTTTTAAACATTTGTCGATCTGAAAGTAATATTGTATCCAATTGTGGTTTTGATTTGCATTTCTTTTATCAGTAACATAGTGAAACATCTTTTCATATTTTATTATCCATTCAGGTTTTCTCTTTTATGACTTCATAAAAATATTCTCAAGTCTCTTGCACATTTTCCCATTGAATTTTCTTTTCTTATTGATTTTTGTAATGGAGCTGCTCAGACCAGGCTCATGAGAACCAACTGTGCCCATCTCTTCCCTCTACACTCAGAGACCTCATGTTCTCATGTTGGTGACTTGAAATCAGCCAAGAGGGCCAATTAGTTAAAACTAATAAGTAATAACCTCAGATGTACAGATGACACCACCCTTATGGCAGAAGGCGAAGAGGAACTAAAGAGCCTCTTGATGAAGGTGAAAGAGGAGAAAGAAAAAGCTGGCTTAAAACAACATTCAAAAAATGAACATTATGGCATCTGGTCCCATCACTTCATGGCAAATAGATGGGGGCAACAATGGGAACAGTGCCAGACTTTATTTTCCTGGGCTCCAAAATCACTGTAGATGGTGACTACAGCCATGAAATTAAAAGTAGCTTGCTTCTTGGAAGAAAAGATATAACCAACCTAGACAACATATTAAACAGCAGAGGCATTACTTTGTCAACAAAGTACATCTAGTACACCTAGTACAACTAGGACACCTAGTCAAAGCTACGGTTTTTCTCCAGTGGTCATGTATGGATGTGAGAGTGGGACCATAAAGAAAGCTGAGTGCTGAAGACTTGATGCTTTTGAACTCTGGTGTTGGAAAAGACTCTTGAGAGTCCCCTGGACTGCAAGGAGATCCAACCAGGCCATCCTAAAGGAAATCAGTCCTGAATCATTAGAAGCACTGATGCTGAAGCTGAAACTCCAATACTTTGGCCATGTGATGTGAAGAGCTGACTCACTGGAAAAGGCCCTGATGCTGGGAAAGATTGAAGGCAGGAGGAGAAGGGGACAACCGAGGATGAGAAGGTTGGATGGCATGACTGACTCGACAGACATGAGTTTGAGCAAGCTCTGGGAGCTGATGATGGACAGGGGAGGCTGGTGTCCATGGGGTCTGAGTCCGCTCAGAGTCAGACACAACTGAGCGACTGAACTGAATTAATCTGTATAAATAATCTATTTATCAATTAACTTGTCTGATGGTTTTAGCATCCCTTGATTCTTTTTTTTTTTGCCTGAATCAGTTATTACAATGGTGCTAAAAAATGGTGGTTTTTAACTCTAGATCATTCCTTGTAAAGAAAAACATTCATCCATTCATTCATTTGCTAACTTTTGGTAATATTATGATACTGTGTATTCTATTTTTATTTGCTGTCTTATAATCTATTACTGTCGTTTTTCATTTTCACTCTCAGATTAGCTCGGGTTTTGCCAGTGGGAGCCTCTTCACTCTGAATACTGTGTCCTTCGTCATGCCTAATGAGTTTTCAAGCACTTTCTTGCTTTCTGGTACAAGAAAATGTACCACAATGTACTTTTCCTGCTTCAGTCTTGGATTTAGCCATTTTGGCCAGAATTTGTTTGGTTGGTTATTTTGAAGAAGGGGTAAGGGTAGAAGGGAGAGCTTTGACTATCAATTTAATTTTGTTAATTTTTCCTGGTTTAACTATCCACATTCTTCTTATGTACTTTTGACTTTCTATATTTTTGTAGGATATTATTCATTTCATTTAGAATTTTAAATTTTTTCACATGTAACAAAACTATTCATCTATTATTTTAAAAAATATCCCCTGTGTTTGTAGTTATGACCCTTTTTGTTCTGTACTTTCTGTCATGCTTACTTTTGTATTAATACTTGTCTTTTTTCCTTGAGGAGTATTGTGAGATATGTCTTTTTTAAAAAATTTGTTTATTTATTGAAGGATAATTGCTTTACAGAATTTTGTTGTTTTCTGTCAAACGTCAACATGAATCAGCGATAGGTATACATACATCCCCTCCCGTTTGAATCTCCCTCCAACTCCCACCCCACTCCACCCCGCTAGATTGATACAGAGCCCTTGTTTGAGTTTCCTGAGCCATACAGCAAATTCCTTTTGGCTATCTATTTTACATATGGTACTGTAAGTTTCCATTTTTCATTTTTACAATGACTTGTTTTGCTTTTGTTAATCTTCACTGTTTTATGTACTTGATCTCTGTCCTGACAGTTATTACTAGTTTCTGTCTTGTTTCTTTCTTTGGCTTTGCTGTTTTTCCAACTTTTTAAATTGAATGCTTAGCTTGTTTGTTCTTAATCTTACTTTTTCAAAAATGCATTTAATGCTATAATTTTCCCTCTGAAAATGGGTTTTTTTGCAAGCTGTTTTTATTTTTTAGTGTTAAGTATCCCTCAATTTCCTTTTTTTGTAACCCAAGGATTATATTTATTTCCAAGAATTGTGACATTAAAAAAAAAAAATCTCTCTTATCCTGGTGTTAATTGTTTTGTATTGTGCTTCAGAACCACACTCCGTGTGGAGTCCGTCCTTTAACACTGTGCGTTTCCTAGCACGTGGTCAAGGTTTGAGCACGTCCCGTTTGTGCTCTAATTCAGTGTGCTCCAGCTGTCTGTTGGGCTTGGGGTCCTCTCTATATATCTGTTTATTATACTGTTCACATTTTGATGTGTGTGATTCTTTTCTTTGTCTGCTTGATCTATCAGTTTCTGAAATGGCAAGTTAAAATATTGGTCCATCTCTGTACAGTTGCAATTTTGTTCACTGTGGCTTTATGTATCTTGTTACTATCATGGTAGTGCCATATATTTTCATGAGTGTGATATGTATATTTTATTTTTCCTTTAAGTAGTTCACAATACCTTAATTTTGCCTAACATTTTATCCTAAATTCTATTTTGTGAGATACCATATTTCATTGTTTCTAAGCCAAGCATCTTTCCACATTTAACCTCTCTAAATTGAGTTGCTTCTTACACTTGCTGTCACAGAAAGAGCAGATGTGACCCAGTTGTCATTGCTTGTATTTATGTGCACATCATGATAGCTGCTCTTCTTGTCAAAACTTCAGTCGAATTGTGTACATCTTTGGCACTATAACATGTTGAGTTTAATTGATGTGTTATAATTTGCTAGTGAAATAATGAAAAGTTATAATAGATGCAGAAAGACATGGAAATAGGTAATACATTCAATATTTAAAAGACTGTCATTGGAAAAATGACTGAAATTCTAAATATTATCCAAAGCAGTAATCACATGCTTTGTGGAACCGGAGAATTGAAGATACAAGTAGATGAGGTGTATTTCTTTTGTTACTAAGACTCATGCAGAAGGGCTGCCTATTATCACCAAGTGCTCCAGTCAGAGGGAAGATACTTTGTTAGATTTCTTGGAATGGATGAAGAAAATGAAAAACAAGTGGCAGGCATGGCATATTGATATGTCATGTAGGACTTTAGTCAAGATGTCATATATCGATTTTGTCAGAAAATTCCTGCTGACTTGATCTGAAGCTATTTAACTTCCGGTAACACACGTTTCAGTGGCTTCGCAGGTGGTACTAGTGGTAAAGAACCCACCTGCCAATGGAGATTAAGAGATTTGGGTTTGATCCCTGGGTCGAGAAGATCCCCTGAAGGAGGGCATGGCAACCCACTCCAGTATTCGTGCCTGGAGAATCCCATGGACAGAGGAGGCTGGCAGGTTATGGTCTATGCAGAGTTGGACACGACTGAAGTGACTTGGCATGCATGTAACACATTTCAGGCTTCACTGGTGGCTCAGTGGTAAAGAAGCCACCTCCAGTGCAGGAGACTCAGGTTTGACCCTTGGGTCAGGAAGATCCCCTGTAGAAGCAAATGCAACCCACTCTAGTATTCTTGCCTGGAGAATCCCATGGATAGAGGATCCTAGCAGACTACAGTCCTTGGGGTTGCAAAAGAGTTGGATGTGATTTGACGACTTAACAACAACAACACGTTTCAGTTGGGAAAACAACGTGAAGCTATGAATTACATCAAATAAATACTAATGAAACCCTGATGCTTTCATGGAGCCACTGCTAACATTGCCTTGTTATGAGCACCGGTTATAAAAAGTACTGTGTCACTATGAATAACTTGCTATTCATAACTTGCTATTCGTTGCTATGAATAACTACCCAAATCAAAAGCAATAACTAAGAGTGAGATGCTTCCCCAAATATGCTACTGTGCTTGCACTAAAAAGAAAAGTAGGGCATGAGGTAAACTGACAGCCGGCTAACTTGGAGAATCTGGAATAGGTGTCTAGGCAACCCAAGCAACTAACCAAGTACATCTGTTTTGATGCATCTGATCAGCTAAAAACTAAACTCACTGAAAAGTGAATTGAGTTGGTTGTTATTTCTATGAGGCATGACCAGAGTATGACCCCTTGATGATTCCATCGACAAACTGTTTAAGATCTGCTTGAAGAAGGAAAATGATTTCTGTTTGTTATCCAAAAACCTTCCACTGGCAAGTTCTGGTAAGATTGTAAAAGCACTCATCAACTTGCAGATTGACGTCAGTGTCTTGGAAGAAAAGAGAGACCAGTACCAAAGAGAAGAGTGGAGCACTCTTACACAGTGTTTCATCACAAATCTATTATTGTCCCAGAGGATGTGCTAGTGTACGTAAAAGCTTGAGTAACTGAATGAAAAAGTAATTCAGAAGAGTTATACTCGGATGTGAAAAAGTTTTAATTTTCCTTTTTATGTATGAATAAGGGTGATATATGATAAAAAAAATCTGTATCTAAGTAGGTCTAAACGAATTTTTCATTTTAATTTTATTTGTTTATCTTTTGGCCATACTGTGTGGCACGTGGGATCCAGTTCCCCAAGCAGAGCTCGAACCCCTATCCCCTGATTGGAGGTATGGAGTTTAACCATGCCTTCCCTGGACCCCCAGGGAAGTCCCAAGAGTTATTTTAATATAGATATTAAAAATTCTGTGTGATAAGAAAGAATTGTTTCATTATTTAGCTGGTAGGGATTTTTCTTTCTTAATTACACATAAAATAGTATAACAGATGAAACCTCGGATACAATGTAAGTAATACAGTTATTCCATAAGCTTTTTGTTAGACGTCTATTTTCATGGAATGGCTATTTGCACCTTTTATGTTCAATTCTTCTGTGTCTCTTTGTTTTAAAAGTTTCTTCTGGAGACCACATATTGTTGGATACTGTTTTGTTGTTGTTGATTTACTCTCAGCCTTTTAATTGTTGGATTTAACACTTTTTTATATATTTTGTAATTATTTCTGTGTACTTGTTTCATATTTCTTTTTACCTTTTTTTCCATTGAATACATTGTTTTCTTTCATTGATTCAAGCTTACAACTGTTATTTTACTTATACTCATGAGGCAATTGCCTTAAAATCCAAATACCTGTTTATTTACCTCTCCTGATTTCTTAAGCATATTAATATATGCATCTTTCCTCTAACAATGTAAGTACACTAGATGTTCACGATGCTTTCAATGTTTTCCTCTTGTTCCTCCAGTCCTTGTCATGTTGACATTGTTTAGAATCTCAGTTCTTAGTTGCCATAAATACTTTTTCTTCTCTTTGGTGTTATACTTCTTTCCTCCCTCTCTACCTCCCTTCCTTCTTCCCTGCTTCCCTTTCTGCCTGCTTTCCTTTCTCTTACTTTAATTTTTCCATGTCTTCCTTTCTTTTTTCTATCCCTCGTTTCTTTCTAAAACAAAGACAGTGTTTGCTGATGTATTTGAGAATCCTTATTGCCCACATCTTCTATAGCATGCTTCTGAATTTCTTTCTCTTCTTATTTCTATATTTTCTCTAAAACTATTCTCATGAAATGGTTAGATAACATCACCAACTGAATGGATAGAAATTAGAGCAAACTCGGAGAGATAGGGGTCTTCCCTGGTGGCTCAGACGGTAAAGAATACACTTGCAGTGTGGAGACCTGGGTTCAATATCTGGGTTGGGAAGATCCCCTGGAGAGGGCATGGCAACCCACCCCACTATCCTTGCCTGGAGAACCCCAAGAACAGAGGAGCCTGGCGGGCTACAGTCCATGGGGTCGCAAAGAGTCAGACATGACTTAACAACTAAACAACAATTCTCATTATGGAGTTTTTTGAATCTCTGAGTGAAAACCTGAGGCCCTATCTATGCTTCAGCATATTTTTAGCATATATCCTTAGGTTTTCATGAAAAATTGGCTGGAGATTAAAATTCTAGTTTCGAAAAAAATCCCTTCTAGTTTCAAATTTCTTTTTCTTAAATACTTTAAAATATTTTTCAATTGCCTTGTTGCTTCCAGTGTTGCTTTTGAAAGGTTTAAAGCTAATATGATTGTTGTTGTTGTTGCTGTTGTTTAGTCACTAAGTCATAACTGATTCTTTGCAATCCCATGGACTGCAGCATGCCAGGCTTCCCTGTCCCTCACTATCTTCCAGAGTTTGCTCAAACTCATGTCCTTTGAGTTGGTGATGCTATCTAACCATCTCAACCTCTGCCTCCCCCTTCTCCTTTTGCCTTCGATCTTTCCCAGCATCAACATCTTTTCCAGTGAGTCAGCTCTTCACATTAGGTGGCCAGAGTTTGAAGCTTCAGCTTTAGCAACACTCCTTCTAATGAGTATTCAGGGTTGGTTTCCTTTAGGATTGACTGGTTTGATCTTGCAGTCAAAGGGACTCTCAAGAGTCTTCTCCAGCACCACAATTCAAAAGTATCAATTTTTTGGTGCTCAGCCTTCTTCTATGCAAGTGTTCTCTGGAAGTTTTCAGAATTTTCTCCTGTCTCTTATTTTCTTAAGTGTCACTGTAGTGAGAGTGAGTGTGTCTTTATCTTTTCTGTTTGACACTTTATGAGCCCCTTCAATCTGAAGTCTTTATTTCTGGGAGATTTATCTTTACCTTTATTCAGATCTCTCTCTCTCTCTTTTGGAGGATTCCATCACCTCCTTCTCTGGATGTTGGCACTTCCATATCTATCCTCCATATCTTTTAGCTTTCTTTTATAGTTTTTTTTTTCAATATTTATTTATTTATATGGCTGTGCCAAGTCTCCGTTGTGGCTTGTGGGATCTAGTTCCCTGACCAGGGATTGAACCTGGGTACCCCGCACGGGGAACATGGAGTCTTAGCCACTGGACCACCAGGGAAGCCCATTTTTATAGTTTTAAATGCTTTATTCTTTGCTGTCTTGTGAAATGTTCTCAACCTTTTCTTTCAGTCTCCTGACCTGCTCCTCAGCTCTCTCCAGCATGGTATAAGGCCCAGTACGCTAGACATTTTGGTAGTTTCCAAACAACATTTTCCATGAAAAAACTGCAGTGAGTAGCCTGCACCACTTCACATGTGTGAAAGGATGTCTGTAGGATAACCACCACCTTCAGATTGGACATGCTGAGTCAAGGGCATCTGGCTTTGTCATGTCTGATAACTAAATTGCTCTCCACAGGGGTGGACCAATTTATACTCTAACAGCAATGGGTAAGAGCCCCAGCCTCAGACAGAGTATCTCACATTTTAAAAAGAGTTTGCCAATCTGATAGGTGAAAATAGTTCTTAGTGTGGTTATAATTTGCATTTCTCTCGATATGATGTTAAGCATGTTTCCAGAGTTTTTGTATTTTTTTTTAATGAACATTCTAGTGGTGGTGGTTTAGTTACTCAGTCTGTCTGACTCTTGCAGCCCCGTGGACTATAGCCCACTAGGCTCCTCTGTCCATGGAATTCTCCAGGCACAAATACTGGAGTGGGTTGTCAAGCCCTCCTCCAGGAATCTTACTGACCAGGAATCGAACTCTGTCCTGCATTGCGGGCAGATTCTTTACTGATTGAGCCACCAGGGAAGCCCTTCACCTTTACACATTTAGAACTGAATTATTGGTCTTATTCATGATAATTCTTAGAAGTTATTTGTATATTAGAAGGATTAGCTCTCTGGTCTGTTCGAGATACAGTGTTTCCTCCAGGTTATTATTTGTCTTTTGAAACTGCTTAGAGTATTTTTTTAATTCTCTTACAGACACATTTGTCTTTGATCTGTTTGGAATTTTTTCTGGTTTAATGGATCAAGTACAGACATACTAATTTTATTTCAAAATGGGTACCAAGTTGTCACCAAATCATTTATTAAAAAATCCGTCTTCCTTCATTCTTTGAGATTCTATCTTATGTTGCATGCTCTTTCTGAATCCATCACTAGATTGTAAAATCTATTCCATTGATCCACCTGAATGTCCATGAAATCAATACCATACTCTTAGTCACTGAGGCTTTAGAAAAATTTTAATAACTAGTGGAACTGTTGCTCCATCATTGCTTTTCTTCCTCAGAGTCTTACTCAACAGTCTTTGGGTTTTTGTTTTTTTTTTAACTTTCCAGTGTATTCTTAAGGACCAGTTTGTCTAGTTAAAAAAAGTCTATTGATATTTTCACTGGGTTCATATTAAGTTTATGAACTAAATCAGAGTGCATTCCCCTTTTTATGTTATTGATTCTTCATACCCACTCCCATTTGTTCAAAAATTCTTGTTTGTCTCTCCAGTGCTAATATCTTAAGGTTTTTTCATTTTATTATTTATTTTTGAAATGTATTTACTTTATTTTTATTAATTAATTTATTTTAATTTTTTCTTTCTTTCTTGTTTTATTTGGCTGACCTAGGTCTTCATTGCTGTGTGTGGGCTGTCTCTAGTTGCAGCAGGCCAGGGCTGCTCTCCAGCTGCAGTGCACAAGCTTCCCACTGTGGTGGCTTTCTTGTCATGGAGCGTGGGTTCTAAAGTGTGTGGGCTTCAGTAGTTGTGGCGAAAGGGCTTAGTTACCCCACAGCGTGCTGAATCTTCCTTCACCAGGGAACCCGTGACAGATTGTTAACCACTGGACCACCAGGGAAGTCTGTCTTCATTTTAAATTTAACATATAGGTCTTGCATATTTCTTGAGTTTACTCCTAGGCATTTTGACTTAATAGTACTCTATCGAAATTGAAGCCTTTTCATAATTGATATTTTCTTTTTTAGAACTTTATTGAAATATATTTCACATGCCATAAAATTCACTCATTTAAAGTGGATTTTAGCATATTCATAGAGTTGGGAAACATCACTACACACTAATTTTAGAATACCATTGACCCCTAAAAGAAACCAAGTGAATGTTAGCATTCACTCCAATTCCCGCTCCTCCCCCTGCCCCCAACTGTTCCAGCCCCAAGCAGCAAATAATTTACTTTCTATCTCTGTAGATTTGTCTGTTCTGGACATTTTACATAAATGTAATCATACGATATGTGGTCTTTTGTGAGTAGCATTTTTTGCATAACACTGTTTTCAAAGTTCATTAACGTTGCAGCATGTATCAGTACTTCATTTTTTACTGCCAAATAGTATTTCACTGTGTAGCCATACCACATTTTGTTTATCCATTCATTAGCTGATAGATATTTAGGTCATTTCCATATTTTGGCTGCTGTTAATAATGCTACTATGAACATTCATGTACAAGTTTTTGTGTGGACCTGCTTTTAAATCTCTTGGGTATTAAGAGGTTCTGAAATCAGTTCCAGTGTGTGTGTAGGGTGGTTTCCCTCACCATCATGCAATTCTTGGACTTCAGCTACATGTCCTACAACTCAGCTCAATTCTGAAATCAGTTCCAATGTGTGTGTAGGGTGGTTTCCCTCACCATCATGCAATTCTTGGACTTCAGCTACGTGTCCTACAACTCAGCTCAATTCTGACACTCAGCTCAATTCAGATTCTACAGGTTAAGGGCTCAGTGCCACGAGACCACCTTCCCCACATCTGTCACTTCAGGTGCCAATCAAAAGTCCAGGTTGTGGCATCTTTAGATGATAAATAAATATTAAAAATTCAGGTCATCACCCGGGCTTTTACCCAGCGGCTATAGATTGGAAGTTCCAATAACCTTATTGGGTTGAATTAGTTTACTAGAGTGGCTCATAGAGCTCACAGAAACATTTTGCTTACTAGAGCACTAGTTTATTATAAAATGATATAGCTAAGGGATAGTCAAATGAAAGATATGCATAGGGCATGTGAAAGTTGTGCAGAGCACCCATGCTGTCTCCCTGAGGGTGCCCCTCTCCCCAAATCTCCATGTATTCAACCACCTGGAAACTCTCTTAGCCCAGTCCTTTTGGATTTTATAGAGGCTTCCTTACATGGGCGTGATTGATTAAATCATTAATCATTAGTGACTGATTTAACCTCCAGCCCTTCCCCCATCTCTGGAAATCAGAGGGTGGGACTGAAAGTTCCAACCCACCATTTATGGTCAGTTCCCTTGACAACCAGCCCCTATCTTTAGGTGTTTACCAAAAATCACCTTATTAACATAAACCTAGTGTGGTGGAAAGGGCCTTGTTACAAGTAACAAGACATTCTGAAGCCATTTCAGGAACTGAGACAAGAACAAAATATAAATATTGTAAAAGAAGATAAACCCATTTTTCTTATTACTTAGGAGATACAAAGGGTTTGGGGAACTGTAAGCCAGGAACTATGAACAAAGACAAAAATATAAGAGAAAAATATATTGGTCATCTGAGTGGCCAAATATATATTTCTTATAAATCACAATATTGCAGATATATCTAAGGGTGGAATTACAGGGTCATACGGTAACTCTATTTTTAGCATTTTAAGGAACTGCCAAACTTTTCTAAAGTGGTTCACCATTTTATATTTCCATCAATAGTTTATGAGAGTTTCAGTTTCTATGCATCCTCTTTAGTACTTGTTATTGTCCATGTTTTTTACTATAACCATCCTAGAGAGCATGAAGTGGTGTATCATTCTGGTTTTGATATATGTTTCCGTAATGACTAATTATGCTGAACATTTTTTCTTATGTTTGTTGACCATTTGTATGTCGTCTTTAATGGTATGCACTCAACTGCCCAGTTTAAAAGTTAGACTATTTGTCTTTTTGTTATCGAGTTGATAATTCATATTTTCTACTTGATTATTGCTTTTATATGTGAAAAGCTATGGATTTTAGTGGATTAATTTTGTTATCTGCTAATTTTTAAAAATGTTTAGTTTAATTTAATTATTCAGCTGTGCTGGATCTTAGCTGTGGCTCGATCTTTACTTGTGGCATGTGGGAGCTATTTTCCCTACCAGGGGTCAAACCCAGACCCCTGCATTGGTAGCATGGAGACTTAGCCAGTAGACCACCAGGGAAGTCCTTGTTCTTTGCTAATTCAATAAATGTGTTTTGTTTGTTATACTGTTTCAAAACACTGATTATCTTGGATTTTTCAGATATACAGTCACACCATAGTTTCTCTTTCCAATATTTCTGCTAATTTATTTCTCTTATCTAATTGTATTGGCTGCTTCCTCAAGTACCATATTAGATATCATGTCATAGAGGACATCTTGTTTTGTTTCTGACACTGATAGGAATTTTTCTAGTGATATGAATTTTTGATGTAGATATACATATATCATATATGAAGTATTAATATATTCTTTTTTCATTTAAAATATTTAAACTAAGTCGATATAAATTTTTTATGGTCTGTGAAGGCAATCTAATTTTTTTCTTTAGAGCCATCAAATTCATGAATTAATTTCCTAATATTCAGTTATTATCTTATTCTTGGAATAAATTCTACTTAGTCATAATGATGTATTTTTATTTTAGTCCATTGATAAGTTTTGTTTTTGAATATTCAGTTTAGGATTTTAAAATTGGAATTAATAATTCAGATTGGTCTATATTTTCTCCCTTTTTGTTAGTACACTTCACTTCATAGGAAGACATTAGAAGTTTTTTCTCATTTTCAGCAATTTGTAGTAGTTTAAAAAGCACTGAAAGTATCATTATTTATTAAAAACTGTGTAAATTACCTTATACAATTATCTAAGGCTATTCTGGAGAATAATTCATTGAAAACAATATGAGTTTGCTGGGGCTGCCATAGTAGGGTACCTCAAACTGAGTGGCTTCAATGACAGAAATTTCTTGTCTCCAGTTCTGGAGTTCAGAAGTCTGATATCAAGGTGTTGGCAGGGCCACACTCCTCTGAAGGGTCTAGGGAAGAAAATCTGTCCCAGGCCTGTCTCCTAGCTTCTGGGGATCGCTTGTCCTGTGGCTGCATAGCTCCCATCTTCATGTGGCATCTCCCTGTGTGCCTGCGTCTGTGTTCACATTTCCTCTTTTTATAAGGACATCAGTCGCTGTATTAGTCCCAACCTGCTCTAATACAAGTTAGTGAGACTTCATCTTAACTTGGGCTTCCCTAGTGGCTTAGATGGTGAAGAATCTGCCTGCAGTGTAGGAGACATGGGTTCGATCCCTGGGTCAGGAAGATCCCTTGGAGAAGGGAGTGACTACCCACTGCAGTATTCTTGCCTGGAGAATCCCATGGACAAAGGATCCTTGCAGGCTGCAGTCCCTGGGGTCGCAAAGAGTCGGACACAACTGAGCGGCTAACACATCCTAACTTAACTGATTACATCTTGAATAACTGTATCCCTGAACAAGAGCACCTTCTGAGTTGCTGGTGGTTAGAATTTCCATATATAAATTTTGGAGGACACAATTCAACTTGTAACAACAATCTTATCTCCTTCTTGCAAATCACTATTTAAATTTCATAACTCTTTTGAAGTTAGTTCTAATAAAGTTATATTTTTATAGGAAATTATTAATTTCTTAAATGTTTTCAAACATATTTGAATATAATTGACCAAATAAGTATTTATAATTCTTTTAATCTTCTGTTTCTGGTTATTTCTCTCTTATCATTTGTTCTTTGTGATGTTAATAAAACCCTTTTTCCTCATGTAGATGGTTTATAGATTCTAGCCTACCACCAGCCTTCCCACAACAAGGTTTTGAATTTATTCATCAATTATGCTATTTTTCTTTTTTTCCAAATCACCAATTTATGTCTTTATCTTTGTTAATGGCTTCTTGAGGTTTTCTCTCAGTTTATTTTTTCTTTAAATGACTAAATGCATTTATTTAAAAATAACTATACAGTAAAACTGACTTTTCAAAAATTCTTTTGGTGTATAGCTCAATGAGTTATGAAACATGTATATGTATTTGTATGTAATGTATATATATTTACATAGTGATCACAATAATTAGGATACAAAATTGTTCTATAACCTAAAAAAAAAAACTCATGCTATTCACACCCTCCCCTCATTTCTAGCTCCTATAGACCACTGATCTGTTCTCTATCACTATAATTTTGTCTTTTAGAAAATTATGTTGGAGTAGAATCATATGGTCTATAACCTTTTGAGACCAGCTACTTTCACTAAGCACAATACCTTGAAATTTATCCAAATTGTTCTGGGCATCAGTATTTTGTTTGTTTTCATTGTGAAGTAGTATTCTATTATATGGCTATATGACATTTGTCTATCATAGAAAATTTGGGTTGGTTTTGGCAGTTATGACCTCGTGGTTCAGATGGTAAATAATCCACCCGCAGTGTAGGAGACTTGGGTTTGATCCCTGGGCCAGGAAGATCCCCTGGAGAAGGGAATGGCTAGCCACACCAGTATTCTTGCCTGGAGAATTCCATGGACAGAGGAGTCTGGCAGGCTACAGTCCCTGGGGCTACAAAGAGTTGGACATGATTGAGGGACTAACACTTTCACTTCACTCTTCTGGCGGTTATGAATAGAGCTGCTGGGTACGTTTGTGTACAGGTGTTTGTGGGAATGTAAGTCTTCTTTTCTCTAGGATGAATCCCCAAGACTAGGATTACTGGGTCATATGGTAAGGGTATCTATAACTTTTTAAGAAAATTATTAACTGTTTTCAGAGGGGCTATACCATTTTGCATTTTCATCATGAGCTACAGGAACCAAACACTTCTAAACACAGTGTTTTATAGAGTGATACTCTGAGATATGTTTCAACACTGCGTGACAAGATGAACACAGTTATCATTGTAAAGCCTTTAGTTTAGAAGTGTGGAGTTCTTGTAGTTCATGCTCAGTGAGACATGTTTAAAGAATGTGCTTAACAGAGAGAAGTGCATGAGGGAGTGATTTTATTTATTAACGTTTGCCTGGTATATTTGTCCATCTTTTGGTGCTTATCTTGTATTTGCTTAGAGCTGGATTTTATTTTGTGATGCAATCTGAAAATCCATTTCTAAAAAACAGATGGGGGACACTTGCAATTATTTATAGGCCAAATATGGTAACTCTGATCCCTGTCTCAAATCCTTCTTTCTTTCTCTCAAATTCTTTTCGCTCTTTCTTGTGTGTTTCATTTTGGTTGCCTGTCTCCTTTTTATCCTCCATGTCCTTTAATACGTTTTCCTCATGTGTACACTCTTTTTAAAAAGAGTTTTATTTGTTTATTTTTGGCTCTGGGTCTTTGTTGCTGCACACAGGTTTACTCTAGTTGTGGTGAGCAGGGTCTACTCTCTAGTTGGGGTGCTCAGGCTTCTCATTGCAGTGGTTTCTTTTGTTGGGGAGTATGGGCTCTAGAGTGCGAGCTCAGCAGCATGTGGGATTTTCCTGGATCAGGGATCCAAGCCACGTTCCCTGCATCGGCAGGTAGATTCTTGTTGACTGGACCACAAAGGAAATGCTACACTCTTTTTTTATTCTCTTTGGTTTTCTCACTATTTTGTATTTCTGCTTTGTGATCTTCCTTCAAATACATTGTTGCTTTGTAAAGTTTTTTTTAATTCATAGAAAGAT
Source organism: Capricornis sumatraensis (assembly GCF_032405125.1). Lineage (NCBI taxonomy): Eukaryota > Metazoa > Chordata > Mammalia > Artiodactyla > Bovidae > Capricornis > Capricornis sumatraensis. Next base: position 31,794,944 of record NC_091078.1, on the reverse strand, counting down.
GTTTTGTTGCTAACATTTTATGGTAATATTTTTCAGATGAGGTGTTTTTTGTTTTTTGGGGTTTTTTTGGCCTGGTAATTTTTGCTGATCCTACTCACTTTTCGCCCCCTGGGATTTTCTTTATATTGATGCCATGCCAGCAACCTTTTAGTTCACTGTGTAATGTGTTGGATATTCCTTGCTTCGATATCAGCGGGAGGTTATTTTAGGGAATGTTTTTAACTGGCAGTTTCTGAGAATTGCAGCCTCACTCTCTGGATGTTTTTATAGCACTTCTTCCTTATTTTTTGTTGTTAGAGACAGTTTATTTATTTATTTCACCAAGCTGAATGGAATCTAGGCTCTTAGCTCCCTGAGCAGGGATTGAACCCATGGCCCTTGCAATGGAAGCATGCAGTCTTACCCACTGAACCACCAGGAAGTCCCAGCACTTCTGTTGCCTCCTGCTTACTGCTCCCTCTGTCCCACAGTCACGGATACAGGACTATCACTCCAGAGTGTGCCCCTTACCTATAGGAAAGGCGGGTTTTGTGATTGTCTCCTGAGATCTGCTGCTCACAAGGAATCCTCTCCAGTTCATCTTCTCCCCCATGTGAATTCTGAGCAGATTTCAGTTTATTAAGTGAACAATACAAAGAAATAGAGGGAAACAAGAGAATGGGAAAGACTAGAGATCTCGTCAAGAAAATTAGAGATACCAAGGGAACATTTCATGTAAAGATGGGCACAATAAAGGACAGAAATGGTATGGACCTAACAGAAGCAGAGGATATTAAGAAGAGGTGGCAAGAATACACAGAAGAACTGTACAAAAAAGATCTTCATGACCCAGATAACCACGATGGTGTGATCACTCACCTAGAGCCAGACATCCTGGAATGTGAAGTCAAGTGGGCCTTAGGAAGCATCACTACAAACAAAGCTAGTGGAGGTGATGGAATTCCAGCTAAGCTGTTCAAATCCTAAAAGATGATGTTGTGAAAGTGCTGCATTCAATATGCCAGCACATTTGGAAAACTCAGCAGTGGCCACAGGACTGTAAAAGGTCAGTTTTTATTCCAATCCCAAAGAAGAGCAAAGAATGTTCAAACTACTGCACAACTGCACTCATTTCACATGCAAGCAAGGTAATGTTGAAAATCCTTCAAGCTAGGCTTCAACAGTATATAAACCAAGAACTTCCAGATGTACAACTTCCTGGATTTAAAAAAGGCAGAGGAACCAGAAATCAAATTGCCAATGTCCATTGGATCATATAAAACACAAGAGAATTCCAGAAAAATATCTACTTTTAATTCATGGACTACACTAAAGCCTTTGACAGTGTGGATCACAACAAACTGTGGAATATTCTGAAAGAGATGGAAATACCAGACCACCTGACCTGCCTCCTGAGAAATCTGTATACAGATCAAGAAGCAACAGAACCAGACATGAAACAACAAACTGGTTCAAAATTGGGGAAGGAGTTCATCAAGGCTGTATATTGTCACCCTGGTTATTTAACTTACATACAAAGTACATCATATGAAATGCCAGGCTGGATGAAGCACAAGCTGGGATCAAGATTGCAAGGAGAATATCAATAACCTCAGATATGCAGATGACACCATCCTTATGGCAGAAAGTGAAGAGGGACTAAAGAGCCTCTTGGTGAAGGTGAAAGAGGAGAGTGAAAAAGTTGGCTTAAAACTCAATATTCAAAAAACTAAAATCATGGCATTCAGTCCCATCACTTCATGGCAAATAGATGGGAAAACAATGGAAACAGTGACAAACTTTATTTTCTTGGGCTCCAAAATCCCTGCAGATGGTGACTGCAGCCATGAAATTTAGAGACACTTGCTCCTTGGAAGAAAAGCTATGATGAACCTAGACAGCATACTAAAAAGCAGAGACAAAGGTCCATCTAGTCAAAGCTATGATTTTTCCAGTATTCATGTATGGATATGAGAGTTGGACCATAAAGAAGAATGAGCGCTGAAGAATTGATACTTTCAAACTGTGGTGTTGGAGAAGACTCTTTGAGAGTCCTGTGGACTGCAAGGAGATCAAACCAGTCAATCCTAAAGGAAATTAACCCTGAATATTCATTGGAAGGACTGATGCTGAAGCTCCAGTACTTTGACCACCTGATGTGAAGAACTGACTCCTTAGAAAAGACCCTGATGCTGGGAAAGATTGAAGGCAGAAGGAGAACGGGACAACAGAGGATGAGATGGTTGGATGGCATCACTGACTCAATGGACATGAGTGTGAGCCAGCTCCAGGAGATGGTGAAGGGCATGACTGAGCGAGTAGACAACAACAGAAATTTTCAATCCATAGATCATTACTGTCTTACTTTTGCTGAAGATAAAGTCTCTTCCTGTTTTTCCATTGGGCTTCCCTTGTGGCTCAGCTGCTAAAGAGTCCACCTGCCACATGGGAGACCTGGGTTCAACCCCTGGATTGGGAAGATCCCTTGGAGAAGGGAAAGGCTACCCACTCCAGCATTCTGGCCTGGAGAACGCCATGGACTGTATCGTCCATGGGGTTGCAAAGAGTCAGACACAACTGAGTGACTTGCACTGCACTTTTTTTCCCACTACCCTATAATTTTTGTACTCTATCTGGGGTAAAAATTACTTTCACATGCTACTCCTGTGTTTGTACTCCAGGTGTCTACATCCCACTCTGAAATGATTTGGTCAAGGTATTACTGGTCTACGTGACCCACCGCCATCATTTTTAAACTGCAATCCATGCTCACCCACAGTGGCTTGTAACACCCTAACCACATGCCTTAATGTCCAAGCATCATTTTGTGTAATCCTGATCATCTCTAACAACAGAGAGAAAAGTTGGCTCTACATATGGAGATTTTGCTTCCCAGGTGGTGCTAGTGGTAAAGAACCTGCCTGCCAATGCAAGAGACACAGGTTCTATCCTTGGGTTGGAAAGATCCCCTGGAGGAAGGAACTGCAACCCACTCCAGTATTCTTGCCTGGAGAATCCCATGGACAGAGGAGCCTTGTGGGCTATAGTCCATAGGGTTGCAAAGAGTTGGACAGAACTGAAGCAACTTAGCACCTGGAGATTTTAGAGTGTTAAACCTATCCTACCTACTTGCTTTATCATGTCAATTCATCTATCATTAATATTTCCATTTCTTTCTCTTGACTTCATGCTTGTCAAACAGGCTCACCATGGTACAGAAACACTCCATAGGGGGTTTCTGAGGAGCTAAGGCAGGGGCTGGGCCGTCCCCTCTGGGATCATCAGTGTTTCTAGCGAGTGACTTCTTTTCCCAGTCACATTTACAGGTTCATCTGCTGCAACAGAACACCTTCTTTGGCACTCTCCATGTTTTCGGATCCTGCCAGAACCACCTGCTTAAGTGTCATCACCATCATACTAAGTGTTGTTCTAAATTCACTAGGCACCTTCATAAGGTTGTCTTCCCCTGAAGATTGACCATCTTGGAACGTCACTGTAGGTATGGACTGCATGTTCATGACCTCCCCAAATTCATATGTTGCAACTTTAACCACAGTACAAGGGTATTCAGATCTGGGGCCTTTGGCGATAACTAGGTCATGAGGGTAGAACCCTGATGATGGGACTAGTGCCCTTGTAAGAAGCAGAAAAGAGCTAGGCCTCTCTTCTTTCTCTGCCATGTGAGGGTACAACGAGAATGTGGCTACTAACCCAGAAAGTTTGTCTTCAGCAGAACCTGACCCTGCTGGTATCCAGATCGTGGCCTCCCAGCCCCCACAGCTATGGGAAGAATGTGTTCATTCATTCTTTAAGCCACCCAGTCTGTGGCAGCCCAAACTCCCTGAGATGGGCACCAGTGAGTGACGGCCCCTGCTTTGAGCCAGCAGACACTGGCTGAGTGTCTCAGAGTTCCACTTCCCGCTGCGTTGTCTGAAACCTTATTCAGTGGTCAGGCTCTCAGCCTGGCTCCCACCCCTCGATGGAGACCAGGATGTTGCTGGGCTGGAGGGCCCAAGAGAAGCTTGGCTATGGCAGGGGGTTGGCTGCAAAGGCTCTGCTGTCCACGGGGCTAGTGTCCTCTGGGCCAGCCTGCTCACTACCTCCTCCCCACTCAGCACCTCTGAGTGGGCCAGGTGCCCTGGCACTCTAGTTTCTCAGAGGAACCTCAGATGGCCAAGAACCATAATTCCTGACAAATTCCTGTTCTCCCTCATGACGTATGATTTATCTTCTGGGAAGGAACATCCCAGCCCTTGGCATCAGTTTCTTAAGAGGACTCCCATTTGTTCGTTCATTTCAAGAGAAAGAAAAGAATCATTCATTACAGAGAGAGTGCTGAGAGTGAGGAGAGATAGGGAGACTCAGCCCCAGAAAGGCTGATCTGGCTGAGGGTCCCTGCACAGCCTGGAGGTGTGGCTCTTGGCCACCCCCCTGGTCTTCAACATCCTCTGCTTAACTGCTAGTCCTATTTCATGGCCCCCTGTGTTCCCATTCCCGATCCCCAAGCACTCTGCAGTCAGAGGGTTCTTATGAACCCACTAGGGCACCTCTCCATTTTTAGATAGCCTGGCCTAGCTGCAACTTTCAACTCTGCTGGCCAACCTCCTTTTTTTTTTTTTTAAATTACAAATGTAATGCATGCCGCTTGCAAGAAAATACACCTAAGACAGAAGCATATTAAGTGAAATATAGCATTTTCTTCTCTCATTGCCCTCCTCTAACACCCATCTCCATTTCTGGAAGTAGCTGCTGTTGATACATTGGAGAATATTCTTCCAGATTTTTCTCTGTACACCTGCACACACACACACATTTGCACATCTATGTTAGATACTGTTAGTGCTTGCCTACATGTTGTTCATCTGACCAATACACCCATCCTAGCTGCTAATGGTTCAGAGTTGCACCCTTTTCTGGAGAATCACCCTTAGCAGAAATGATCTGCTTCACCCAGCGGTGTCTGGGAGGTCAAAGCGTGTCCCGTGGGGCCAGCCCCCAACCAATGACTGCATAATACGTGTGTGTGTTATGTGCTCAGTTGTGTTCAACTCTTTGCAACCCCATGGACTAGCCCGCCAGGCTCCTCTGTCCATAGAATTTTCTAGGCAAGAATACTGGAGTAGGTTGCCATTTCCTCCTCCAGGGATTCTTCCCAACTTAGGGATCCAACACATATCTCTTGCATCTCCTTCATTGGCAGGTGGATTCTTTACCACTGCCCACCTGGGAAATCAATGACTGCATAACGCAGGAACAAAAATCTGGTCCCCTTTCTTTGAGGTGGGGCAGCTCTGTGGTTCCATTCATGCTCTAGAGCTCCCATGGGATCGGGTAAGGATTTTGATGGGCCCAGGATCTTCCCTGGCTTCTTTCTCTGCCCTTTCCTGCTTCCCTCAGTCCCTTAAAAATTTCACCTGAGAGCACTTTCTAAACAAATCCCTTGCAAATAAATGTTACTATATAATGTATAATATACAGGTGTGGGCATGCCAAGTCACTTCAGTCATGTCTGAATCTTTGTGACCCCATGGACTGTAGCCCACCAGGCACTCCTGTCCATGGGATTTCCCAGGCAAGAATACTGGAGTGGGTTGCCATGCCCTCCTCCAGGGAATCTTCCTGGCCCAGGGATCAAATCCATGTCTCTTACATACTCCTGTACTGGCAGTTGAGTTCTTTACCACTAGGTCCACCTGGGAAGCCCATAATACATAGGTGTATGTATGCAAATATACACATATGTATTTTCAGAAAGGAGCCCATGTTTATCTGAAACATTTGGTGACTTTTCCACTTTACAGGACACCATAAACACCCCTGAATGTAAGCCTACTTAATGTTTTCATGGTAGCAGAGTTGCCTTTGAAATTGATCTTCCATAATTTAGGTGATCAGTAGTCCTATTAATGAAATTGAATTTATTCATTCATTAAATGAATGGCTTATGAAGTGCTACAGCATACCAGCTGCTGCCATATGCACTGGGGTTGCCTCCAATTTTTTCTCTCTTACAAAAACTATGAATATCTTTGTAAGCATTTTCAAGCATTTGTGTAAGTGGTTTTGAAAGACAGATTCTTGGAGGTGGCTTTGTGGGTCAACAGGAAGCTGCACTCATAGCCCTAATGGATCATTTTTAGGAAATGTTCCTCCTTCAACTCCTCTCTGTGTATTCTTTCTTGCAACTTCTCCTTTTTGCATCTTTTCCACCTGCGCAGTGAATGTCCAGAAACCCTCGGAGGGTCAGGGCTTTCTGCTCAGCCCTCTTCGCTCTGGTGATGCTCTTTCCCTGAGCTGTGTCCACCCACCGTACCTGCTTCACCAGGCATTGAGTCCAAGGACTCCTAGACCGACTTTCTTATGGGTTCCCACTGGATCTCAGGAGGGTAAGTGACTGTACTAGTCAGGGTTCTCCAGAAAGACAGAACTAATAGGATACAGGTGGATGGATATATAAGAGCAGATTTACTGAAGAAACTGGCTTATGGAGTTATGGAGGCAGAGAAGTTCCACAACCTGCCGTCTGAAAGCTGCAGAACCAGGTAAGCCAGAGGTGAAATTCAATTCCAGCCTGAAGACCTGAGGATCAGGTGGGGCTGGTGGTGCCAGTTCCCATCTGATTCTGAAAGCCTGAAAACGAGGAGCACCAGGAGAAGATGGACATCTCAGCCCAAGCAGAGAATGAATTTATCTTCTCTCTGTCTTTTTGATCTATTTGGATGCTCAGTGTGAAGCCCACTCACACTGGGGAGGGCCCTCTGCCTTATTCAGTTCACCAACTCAAATGCCCATCTCTTCAGGAAGTATCCTCACAAACACACCCAGAAATAACGTTTTACCAGCTCTCTGGGCACCCCTTTTCTCAGTCTAGTTGACGCTAAAACTAACCATCATGATGATCAACTTTTCCCGAGCCTCTTGTCCAAATTTCTACCACATGGGTCCCCTGGGCTATCCCAAAGTCATTCCAGATTCACCTGTGTCCTAAATTCTCTTAACCTCTGCCCCCAAACTTTCTGTATGTCCTGCAACACCCAGAGGAAAATGTCCCATCACCATAGACACCTTGCTCTCCTTCCCCTCTTTGTCAGGGATAGGTCCTCTTGACCGGCCCTCAGATGCATTTCTCCAACTGACCACTCCTGAGTGTCCCTCTGTTTCTGTCCTAGTCCAGGCCTGGTTTTAAGGTCTCTGACTGGCTTGCCGCCTGCCCTGGCAGCACAGTTCCTCCTCCTCCTCACCGTCAGGGGAGAGCTCAGCAGGAACTGCCCTATCCCCACCCCCAGCTCTGAGGGCAATAAGGACAGGGGAACAAGTAAGGGCTGGTACAGCATCCCAGGCTGACTTGGGCCATTCATCCCAAGTGCATCTTGGGTCCTGAGGACTTGGGACCAGCACCATGCACACCCGGTCCCCAGGAGTGTGTCCCGATGATGGACATGGCTCAGGTCGCTTCAGCTATCTCCCTGACAGCCTCCTCTCCCCTGACACACCCTCCTCCATCACACCCCCAGCACAGCTTGGTACCTCGATGACAGGTGCTCACCAAGTGTGTAGGAAACAGAGGAGAAGAACATCTCCATGATGGAGCCAGGAGAAGACTATGATGCACTTTTTGGGGGAGGGGCACTAACTAGCTTCGGTGGGAGTAGAAAAGGACGAAGGGCCAGCCCCGGGCCTGGTTTCCTAGAGATATGAGACTGGGCGGGTCACCACACCACTTGACTTCAATTGCCTTATTGGCAAATCTAAGGCGACAGATAGAGTGTCTCAGCAGACCCTTTTAAGAAAAGTAAATTTCTTGAAGTATTTGGAGAACATTTGGGAAAACAGACCATTTTTATGGTGTCTTTGTCCTTTTCTGGATGGTGACTGTCCAGTGCCTCACTGCACAGTAAGTGGTGGGGAGATGTACAATGAATGAAGGAGTGAGCACCTGGGCTTTCCCATTAAGAAATTGTATGACTTTTCTGATGTAGCAAAAGCTGAGACAGGAACCTGAGGATATCATTTGCTTTTACTTCACTGGAGAATTGTTTTAAATGGGAGTGACTGGTATACTGCTGGTGGTTGTGCTTGTGGTAAACTTTTTTTGGAGGTCTTTATGGAAGGTCCCCAAAGTATGCATGTCTTTAACTTACTGAAATTTAGGATGTATGGTTAAGTTTCAGTAACAAGACTCATCTTTGCAAATGCTATTTATAACAGAAAAAAAGTTGAAAACAACCCGTGTGTCCAGCAATAGAAGACTGGTTAAATAGATTCTAGAACTTATATACAATGGACTTCTATATAGCAGATAAAATTTATTATTGAAGTATATTCTTGATATGGAATAGGAGTCAAGATACGTTATTAAATTGAGTCATGTTACAAAATAGTACATACTCTATGGAAACTTCTTAGAACAAAAATGTATATACATGTATATTTTTAAACGTCTGGCAGGGCCTTCCTATCAAAATGTCATCCCTGAACCAGCAGCCTTCTCATGACCCAGGAGCTCATCAGAGATCTGAGTGAGTTCAGTGTGTCATACACTCACTCTCCGTATCTGCATGTGGGACGATGACGGGTTTTCATCCCTTCTTTTTGCTTATTTATTTACTTGAGATTTTTTAAAATTTATTTCACTTGATATTTAATTTTTAAAAATTTAATTTATTTGAGGTTTTTAAAAAATGAAGTATAATTGATTTACAAGGTTGTGCTAATTTCTGCTGTACAGCAAAGTGATTCATTTATATATATATATATTCTTGTTCATATTCTTTTCCATTATAGTTTATTACAGGGTATTAGAATATAGTTCCCTATACTATACAGCGGGACCCTGTTGCTTATCCATTTTAACTTCGTATCTTTTAACCCCAAACTCCCAATCCTTCCCTCCCCAACCCCCTGCTTATTTATTTTTGATTAATGTATATTATTGGCATAAAGAGGGGGAAAGAATGATAGGCCTTCTCCACAATGCACAATGGTGGGCTTCATTGGCATCAGACCTTTCCTGGTTCTTTTCCGTCTGAAAATGTGGCAGAAGGGCCAGTTCAGCCGTCTGGGTTCCTGCCGACCACTCTCATTTTAAGCCTCGTTTTTCTTGGGTGCATTTCTCTCCTCCACTTTGGCTCTTGGCTTCAAGACTATTGTGTTCAGAATCATCGCTGCTTTCCAAGGGACTCTGCCGCTCCTGGGGCAGCGCCTGAGGTGGAAAGTACTCCGTGCCCCCGACCCCAGGCTGGGACAAAACCCCCTTCCAGCCCTCCCACCCCACCGCATGGTGTTCCCATTAAGATTCAGGCTGGCTTGGCGGATGAGCTCATTTCTTTTCCAGTAAGCGAGTTGGCTGCTTATGTATTCTCCTGCGGCACCGATGCCAGACACATTTCTCAATCCTCCTCTGGTCGGAGAAGGCCAGGAACAGGCCGTTTCCACCTTCCTTGCGTCAATCTGTCAGGCGGTGGCAGGTGGCTGTGCTGGGAGGCCACCGCCCTCGTCCCCGGCTGTCCAGGGGCCTGTCTGCCTCCAGCTCCGGTGACGTCAGGCGGATGCTCCACCTGCGAACGGGAACAGCTGCCTTTCCCGAGTGGGACTTCCGGTCAGAATCCCCATAATGGTCCCATAATGGGACCATGACTGTATCTGGCAGCTCTCAGCACGCATTCACAGGGACGGGCATTGTTCTCCAAAGCCTCTGAAACAAGCAAGATTTTCACACACACACACACACACACACACACAGACACACACACAGAGACACACACACACACACACCCCACGCCCGCCACCCCCACACCCCCAGCAGAGGGGGTAAACGGAGCCCTGCGGTTTCTTCAAATTGAGTGAGGAGGGCCTTGGGTTCCTGTCCAACTCCGGTTCTAATGACAGATGACCTAAAGTGGAGATGCCAGTGCAAATATTTGATGACAGTTTCCCATGATCGGAGTATTATCACAGTTAAGACCCAGAGAGTGCTGAGCCCAGTGGCCTGATTTCATTTGCTTTATTCTTTCCTTGCTGAGCACTGGCATCCCTTCAGGTTTAGGGACAACTTATATGGGTGTGTTTAAGGGGAGGGGAGAGAGAACCAAGATACCTAAGACAGGATTGCACGTCAAGGAGCCTGTCATATGACTGAGAAGGTCATAGCATATGGCCGCTTCAAGGACACAGGCTGAGGAGCAGGGCCTGGGATGACCTCTGGGCTCAGAAGTTCATTTTCAGAAAGGTGCACCCAGGAAAGGGGAGGGTCCGTGCACACAGCTCTGCTGGGAGGACCAGCTGGGGCCTGAGGCCCCAGTAGGGAGGGGGTGGAGGCAGAGCCTTCTCCCCTGCCCTCTCCTCCTCCTCACTTCTCAGTCCCCTGCAGATGGCACATGCACCCAGGTGACCCACGCCAGCCCAGGGCCTGGTAGGGGACCTGTCCCCAGTTTTGGCACTAGCCCAGCTTGTCCTCACCACTCACTCCAGGGCCCTGGCCCTGCACCACTGTCCTTCTCAAGGTGGCACATGTTAGCCCGCTAAGCTTCCCCAGAGCAGCACCAGCAGAGAGACTCGAGGCAGGATGTGCTATATTGCTCCAGCACTCTCCTGTATGTCCCCCAAATGTCTCCAAGACCAGAGGACAGGGCCTCCCTGGTGACTCAGTGGCAAAGACTGAGGAGACCTGGGTTCAATCCCTGATCTGGTAAATGCAGGAGACCTGGGTTCAATCCCTGATCTGGTAAATGCAGGAGACCTGGGTTCAATCCCTGACCTGGTAAATGCAGGAGACCTGGGTTCAATCCCTGATCTGGAAAGACTCCACATGCCACAGAGCAGCTAAGCCCGTGTGCCACAAGTGTTGAGCCTGTGCGCTAGATCCTGGGGGCTGCAACTACTGGAGCCGGAGTACCCTAGAGCCTGTACTCCACAACAAGAGAAGCCACTGCAATGAGAAGCAGCTAGAGGGTGGCCCCCACTCTCTGCAACTAGAGAAAAGTCTGCACAGCAGCAAAGACCCAGCACAGCCAAGATTAAATAAAAAAAAGAAACAGAGGACACACCAGCATTCCTCGGCGACCCCTCCTCTCCCCTCTTTGGGCTTCTTTACTTTATTGTCTTTTACTTCCTTCCCATTCCTATTTGCCTCATTTCTTCCTCATCTCCCCAACCCTTCCTCCCCACACCTATCTGCATGGATAGAGCACGCTGTGCTTGTCCTCAAGGTCCCAGGCCTCTGCTGACCCTGGTACAGCCTCAGGGGTGCCTTAGATGACGGCTCATCTTGGGGCTGACTCCGTACTTCACCACGTGCAAGCTTCAAAGGAGACCCCACCTCAGTCTTAGTCAGTAAGATGTGTTATTCTTATATATACGACTTCTAATGGCTTGTACGTGATGCTATAATCCCTGAGTGCCCATGAAAGGAACACCTTGGCCTTTTGCTCTTCCCCGGGATGAAGCAGAGAGGTGGGAGAAGTGATTCCAATAACATCTGCTTATTGCTTGGTATATTACTATTGGTGTATTATTGCTTGGTATAATTTTATTGGCAAAACTATAGTGGCTCAGACGGTAAAGTATCTTTCTGCAATGCAGGAGCCCCAGGTTCGATCCCTGGGTCAGGAAGATCCCCTGGAGAATGGAATGGCAAACCACTCCAGTATTCTTGCCTGGAGGATTCCATGGACCGAGGAACCTGGTGGGCTACAGTCCATGGGGTCGCAAAGAGTTGGATACAACTGAGGGACCAACAGTTTCATTTCACTTTCATAGTATTATTGGAACCGTCTTGAGCAAGGTCCTGGCAGATGGAGCTGGGGAGGGACACTGAGCCATATCAGATCTGGTGCTCTCCCAGAAGGACTGCTCTCTGCAGGAGATGGAGAGCACTTGGCTGAAACAGGAAGGGAAGAATCAAGAACCAGTACCCATCTGGAGTAAGTCATCCTGACAGAAATCAGGAAAGGCTCCTTGGAAGGGGCAGCATTTGAGACTTTGATGATGAGTTACAATTGAAGGGACTGAAGAAGAGATGGGAGAGGGCAGTCTGGGCTGGAGAAGCGCTGGAAGAGAGCGAGGAGGCCTACAACATGTGCTGTGTATAGAGAGTGTGTGAGCACCAGGCTGTGTGGAGCGTGCAGAGGGAGATGAGCCCAGGCTGAGAGATCAGGGCCATGTTCGAGGTGGCCCAGAGGGCAGGTGAAGCAAAGGACCCGTGTCCTGGAGGCAAGCAGGAATGATGAAGGCCAACAGGGTGCCTATCTGTGACTGAAAGGACAGGTCCAAGGAGACACTCGAGTATTGAAGGAAGAAGTGACCAGCCCTGTACTTCAGTTACCTCTTCTCAAAATGTGTTAGATGAGAAAGGACTTCATGATCAGACAGATGTAGGAAATGTTGCATGTTTATTTGTTGCAGAATCTCTCAGAGCCTTTCATCTGGTGAACCTGCATTAAAAATTCAGAAGCAAGATGGGCAGTGAGTGGAGGGGAGGGGGGAGTGCAGCCCTTTCCAGTGCACGTGACAAAAGGACTTTGTGGCCCACTGACCCACGGGACGCACTCCCGTGAACTGCCGACCCCAAGGGCAGTCATTCTGGGCCCCCTGACTCACGGGACGCACTCCTGTGAACTGCTGACCCCAAGGGTGGTCATTCTGGGGCTGTTGGAGGGTGGGCGGAGTTGGGGGAGAGCTCAGAACCTGTCCCTGGGGATGCTGAGGAGGGGGGTGGCTAGTAGCCAGGGTGGGATCCTCGCTGGGGTGACAGCTGGTGGCTGCGTGGTTCCTCCTCTTGGTGGGCCAGCTACCTCGGAGGAAGGCAGTAGGGCACAGCAGCCTGGAGGCTGCAAACCGGGTGGGACTCAGGCGCCTGCGGTCTCTCCAGAGCACAGGCCAGCAGACCCTGGCTGAGGCCTTGTCCCTGCTGTGCCCTTTCTTTCCCGTCATGGCTCGCCTTTTCCAGGAGGGAGAAGCAGCAGAAGGTTGTCCTGCCGGAGCCTTGCCGGCTTCCTTCCTTCCAGGCGCCTGAACCGCTCTTTGGGGGTCTGCTCCCTTCGGTCTCCCGGGTTTCTGCTCAGAACCCACGCTCCGGGCCTGAGTGCAGGGCTGGGTGCCCTCCACGGTCATTCCCTGTGGCCCCGACATGGGAACCTCCCAGGGAGCAGTGCCGCCCTGGACAGTGACCTGGCCTCTCCCTACAGGAAGCATAGAGGTGACCAGTGAGATCCCTGAGGCAAAGGGAAGCGAGGGCCAAGTGACGGCTCAGGAGGGGCCCTGGGAAAGCCGGGGAAGCTGTGGATTGCTAAGGGGAGGTGGGGCCATGGGGCTGAACTTCACGGGACAGCAGGGTGCTGCGGGTGGCTGGTGAGCAGGAAGAGACAGTGAAGGCCCAGGTGTGCAAGGGCGTGAGGTGCGAAGACTGGCCTGGTGCCGGGGGCTGTGAAGCCACACACCCAACTTCCCAGACCTCAGCCCTGTAGTTCTCAAGGGGACGTGGAAGGACACACAGCATACTTCGAGCCCGGCAGGGGCAGCCGGCTGTCTCCTTCCCTCCTTTACACTTGCTCTGCGCTGTATTCTGAGGCAGCTTCTGAGTGCGTCTGGGCTCTTCTTCTGGAGATGCCTATGTGAGAGGTGGGGAGAGGCTGGGGCAGCAGAGGAGGAGAATGGGCTGCCGGTGGAGGGGAGGCACCTGAGCTGCAGAAGACCGATAGGCACTGACCTCCAGCCCAAATAGGACTCTGAAAAAGGGGACGGGGGAAGCCTTTCTGCTGAAAGGATGCTCCTATGGAGACCTGGATGCCATTTACCTGCAGTTTCACACAATCCCACAGGCCGGGGCCAGACACCCACTCCGCAGCACCAGTCACACACGCTCAGAAGCAGCCCAGCTGTGAACAGACCTTTCCTGCTCAGAGCTGGGGTCACAACCCCGGACAGCTGCACAAGCGGGGCTCCTTCAGAAACCAGCAGGAGCATTCCTGGCACAGCCCTTACAGCTGACGCCATCCCTCCCCCCACCTCCCTGATGAGGTATTTGAACTTCTGACGCCCTCTATGTGCAGGACAAGCCTGGTGATGTCACCGACTGATGTCACCGGCTGCAAAGGAACAGGAGTATGCTTCAGTTTTCCCCCCAAGTGCCCAGGTGTGCAGTCCATCCCCCACTGCTGCTGGAGTGTGGTGGGGCTGGTGGGCTAGTAGGGAACTCCTGAGGTTCTGATGTCACTCAGGCTCGGGCCGCAGGTGGAAGACCTGAAGGGCATGCTCCTGCTGCTGCCTTCTCCTCCCCTCTCACACCAACAAATGGCTCCAAGGAGGTGGCAGGCCTAATGCTATCCACGTAGCCCTGTCCGGCGACAGGCTCTCTGGCCTCTGGCTCCTGCTGGGCTCAGACATCAGGAGGCACCGACAAGTCGCAAAAAGTGACCTGGGAGCATTTCTTCTCCCTGTTCCTCCGCTGCCAGGTTGCACTGGGTGGCCACATCCCGTACCAAATGCCTGGCTTCTGTCAAACCCCGTCTCCAGGGAAACGACCACACCCTGCCCTTGTCCCTTCATACCTCAAGACGTCGCTGCTCTCTGCCCTCCCCCACCTTTATAGACAGACTCTCTATTATCAGATGTCCTTGTTCGGGTGCACCGGGGTCCCAGCTGGAGCCACTGGCTGGAGGCTGCTTGTTCTACCATGGCTCTCCTTGGATTTATTCCATGCCTTTGATGGGCACTCAGTGGGCATCTACCGGGTACACCAGGCCTGTGCAGGTATCACTACAGGGAAGAGTAAGACTTGGGTCCTGGCCTACAATAGGCTGAGCCACAGTGGGGAAGGAGGTGGGAGGGACAGTCAGGGGCCTGTGATCCCAGGGCCCCCGGTGTCCTCAATATCCCGATGCATGTCCCAGGAGGGGAAAATGGTACCTGTGTGGCTGTGTAGCAGTTCACTGCAACATAAGTCACTGTGCCCATTATTTGTATTGATAGTCCAGTGCTATCATTTCTCATTCTTTATCAGGATGGTCAAGAAAACCATCTATGACAGGACAGATTGTCCTCCCTTCATTTTTGCCGTACTCTGGTTCTGCACGTGGGACAAGAAAGTCATTTAGCTGGGTACACACACACCAGCATGCAAAACATTATTTCTGTAGGAACAAATGTATGTGCATAGACACACAAATAGTCTACACATATCCACATCAGCTTACAACTGTGCCCCACTCTGGGGTTGTATTAATAGACAGCAGCAAAGAGGAGATTTAACTTGATCTAGAAGGTCTGAGCTTTGTTTTTTTTCAGGGGTGGTTTTTTGTTTTGCAAATCAGTACAAGTTCCCGGATTGGTTTTGTAACTTAACCTTATTGAAGTATAACTGATTTACAATGTTGTTTTAATTTTTAATGAAACTATTAATATCAGGGCTTCCCTGACGGCTCAGTTGGTAAAGAATCCACCTGCAATGCAGGAGACCCCGGCTTGATTCCTGGGTTGGGAAGATCCGCTGGAGAAGAGATAGGCTACCCACTCCAGTATTCTTGGATTTCCCTTGTGGCTCAGCTGGTAAAGAATCTGCCTGCAATGCGGGAGACCTGAGTTCAATCCCTGGATTGGAAGGATCCCTGGAGAATGGAAAGGCTACCCACTCCAGTATTCTGGCCTGGAGAGTTCCATGGACTATATAGTCCATGAGGTCACAAAGAGTCAGACACGACTGAGCAACTTTCACTTCACTTTCTTTAGTTTCTGGTGAAACTACTAATACAAGGTGATTCAGATGTATATAACTGATTCAGGTATGTGTGTGCGTGTGTGTGTGCGTGCACGCACGCTCAGTCGTGTCCAACTTTTTGTGACCCCAGGGACTGTAACACACCAGGCATCTCTGCCCATGGGATTCTCCAGGCAAGAACATTGGAGTGGGTTGCCATTTCCTCCTCCAGAGGATCTTCCTGACCCAGGGATCCAACTTGTGTCTCATGTCTCCTGCACTGGTAGGTGTGTTTCACTAGCGCCTCCAGGGAAGCCTAATGTAGATATTGTTTTCCATGTTCTTTTCCATTACGGTTTATTATAGGGTAGAGTTGATTTTTATTTATTCACGTATTCTGTGGCTGTACTGGGTCTCCCTTTCTGCAGGGGCTTTTTTCTAGCTGCGGCGAGCAGTGGCTCCTCGTCATTGTGGTTCGCGGGCTTCTCTTTGCCGTGTCTCCTCTTATTGTGGAGCACAGACTCCAGGTGTGCGAGCTTCAGTAGCTGTGGCTCCCGGGCTCTTGAGGACAGGTTGGATAGTTGTGGCGCACAGGCTTAGTTGCTCTACTGCATGTGGGATCTTCCTGGACCAGGGATTGAATCCGTGTTTCCTGCATTGACAGGTGGATTCTTTTTCATTGAGCAGCCAGGGAAGCCCTGTTGTTTATTTTAGATATAGTAGTTTGTATCTGCTAATCCCAAACTCCTAATTTATCTCTTCGCCACCCTTTTTCCTCTTTGGTAACGGGAAGTTTGTTTTCCATGTCTGTGAGTCTATTTCTGTTTATGTTTCATAAGTTCATTTATGTCATATTGTAAATTCCACATTTAAGTGATATCATATGAAATTAGTCTTTCTCTTTCTGACTTACAGTACATAGTATGATAATCTCTAGATCCATCCATGTTGCTGCAAGTGGCATTATTTCATTCTTTTTGATGGTTGAGTGGTATCCCATTGTATATATGTATCACGTCTTCTTTATCCACTCATCTGTCAATGAACATTTAGGTTGTGTCCATGTCCTGACTACTGTGAATAGTGCTTCTATGAAAACAGGAGTGCATACATCTTTTCAAATTATAGTTTTGTTCAGATACATGCCCAGGAGTGGGATTGCTCTTCCTATGCTAATCCTATCTCTAGTTTTATGAGGAACCTTCTTACTATTTCCTATAGTGGCTACACCAATTTATATTCCCACCAACAGTGTAGGAGGATTGCCTTTCTCTACACCCTCTCCAGCCTTTGTTATTTGTAGACTTTTTAATGATGGTCATTCTGACTAGTGTGAGGTGGTACCTCATTGTAGTTGTGATTTGCATTTCTCTAATAATTAGTGACGTTGAGGATCTTTTCATATGCCTGTTGGCCATCTGTATGTCTCTTTTGGAGAAATATTTATTTAGGTCTTCTGCCCACTTTTTTTTTGTTTGTTTGTTTTATAGTTTCAGTACCAATAAGTTTTTATTCATTGTTTATTCCCAAGGAAAAGACAGGGAAGGGAAAAGGGTCAGTAAATATGTTACAAAATGATAGCAAATGGGAAAGGAAGTACCTGGCACAGCAAAATCAGCCATCAAATAAACACTGCCCAGATGGGGTTGCCAAGGCCCAGGGGGCTATGTCTCCTGCAGTTCAAGAATAAGAAGGGATGAGGGAAATAACAGATGGATACATGCTTTTCTACCCTCCCTCCCTATAAATTCAAGATTTCATACAAAGCTTTGGTTTCTAGCAGTAAACATGGAGTTACATTCACCCATCTGCTGCTACACAATCTTGTGGCTACTTTGACATAAATTTCTTGCACCTGCATAATCGTTCCTGAGTGACGTGGATATACATTCATCTTTCCTTTCGTGGTCTCCCAGCCCATCTTCTACATAGAAAGCCCTCCTCATTGCTCCTCTCTACCCTTGGATTTCCCTGGTGGCTCAGATGGTAAAGCATCTGTCTACAATGCAGGAGACCCGGGTTTGATCCCTGGGTCGGGAAGATCCCCTGGAGAAGGAAATGGCAATCCACACCAGTACTATTGCCTGGTAAATCCCATGTACAGAGGAGCCTGGTAGGCTACAGTCCATGGGGTCACAAAGAGTCGGACACAACTAAGCGACTTCACTTTCACTTTCACCCTTGGGTTGAAATTAAAGTTGGTCTTAATCCATCCAAATATAGCAGTCCTAACATGAATCAAATCAAGGAATGGACATGACTCAAGAATGGGAACAAGGGATAGAGAGATCTTAGCTTCTTCAGGATTTTTGCACAAATCGTTTAATTGCAGATACCCCACAAATTAAACATATAGGTATATGGTCTATTTTGGGAGGCACAAAGGTGGAAAGAGGAGGGGGTAGAAATCTAGTTTTTAGGACAGATCTTGTTTGAAATAGGAAATAAAGGAAGGGGAACACAAAAGAAAGGGTGGTTCAAGATGACCCTGCTTCAAGAAGTGGGGCCCCCAAGCTTATGTTTCAGATCTTTTTGCCTGGTGCAGAACATTTTGTCAAAGATGCTCTGGCTATTTTTCTCAATATAAAAAGAAGTTTGTAAACAATAAAACCCTAAAAGAACATGGAGAAGGCCAACACATTATATTTATACAAACTAGGCCACCTAGAAGTCACCAAATCAGCTACTTGTGAAGTCCTACAAAGCCCAGACAAATATAATAACTAGAGGGGGCAGCAGCTGGGGGAGACAAGGATCAGACACACATCACCCAATGCGTTCTATTGCGTTTGCCCCATGACAACACAGTGAGGTAGGTCTGCAGTGATCTCACAGCTTGTAAATGAACCCCCCCCCCCACTTTCTCCTTTAGCTGCCATGATACTAATCACTGCTTCAGCAGGTCAGGACCCTGGCTCTGGGAACCACAAAGAAGCCATTGCTGATGGTCCCTCTGGAAGCCAAGGAGGAAAACCCCAGAATCGTTAAAGATCTTGTCCTTGCTTCACATATCCATCCCTGGGCAGCTCAAGATGGGTACAGAGGCATTGTTCTTAAAAACCTCTCCTTACCAACTTCCATTTCTTATAAAAACACACACTTACACCCTGTTGTGCATGGTCGGCCTAGCCCAGTCAGGTGAAGGATGGACCTGGTATATAAAGTGA
Organism: Capricornis sumatraensis; assembly: GCF_032405125.1. Taxonomy (NCBI): domain Eukaryota; kingdom Metazoa; phylum Chordata; class Mammalia; order Artiodactyla; family Bovidae; genus Capricornis; species Capricornis sumatraensis. The sequence continues at coordinate 31,776,107 of NC_091078.1, read as the reverse complement.
GTCCTGCGCCCTGGGATTATAGATATGAAACAGGAATCCTTTATCACACATACAGATGACCTTTGCCTAATCTTGGCTTCCCCTCCCTGCACTTCTTACCTGACCCAGCCTCTCCTAACCTCTCTGCACCACGTTTTCCTGTTCAGACCAATTTCCAATCTTTCAATAGGAAGGAGACCCAAGTCATAGGGCAACCCAGTTAAAACCTAGTCTCTCATGAAACGCTGATGAAGATGGAGGGGTTTCAAGAGGACACTATGGCAGAAGCACCACCTCTAATTTGCAAAAATAAGGTAGTTCAATAGGCTATCCACTCCAAATAGCTGTTCTCTCTGGTGATGCAGCATTCCTGCTACGCAGACCCAGAGCTGCTGCCTACTTATCCCTGAGATTATTCATGAACCTGAGAACACAGTGCAGGAATGAGGGCCTTAGATTAAAACACACAAAATACAAAACCAGAATATTTATATTACTAAAAAAAAAAAAAAGGCAAAAGGCACAGGATACGTCATTTGCACACAGCTAGTGCAGTTGACATCCTGGAGAAAGAGGGACCCAAGGTACAGTCACCAAAGGCAGCAAATAAATAAAATTGTGTTGGCCCAGGATGGGGTGAGAATGAGCTTAGAAGCGGCAGGTCTGCAGCTGTTCCCGTGATCACCCCTTTTGCCTGTCATCACAACCCACTACTTAAGACATTTCTCAGCATTCTGTCCCAAGAGGGAGTTATGAGGAGAGAAAATGAGGAAAACCCTGCCACCCCTCTGAGATGTTTCCTCCCACAGAATGTAGTGGCTTGTGGGTTGGGTCCATCAATCTGCTTTCTTCTTAATCTTTTCACTCTGATATGGGAAGTATTATTCCACATTCTTCTTTAAGAGTCAAACAACTTCCCTACCCAGGCCACTTTCAAAAGCTGGAGATTCTGGGGTTGGAGACTCAGATAAAGCACGCAGGGAGGGTTAACCCCCAAAGCCCTCGTGTGCATTTGGATAGGGCTGATTGGAGTTTCTTTGCCTCACCCTTCCTCCCACCAAGAGGGAAGAGGGGGTGATGCTGTGGACTCCAGCCTCAGACATATGGCAGTGCCAGCTGCTTCCTACCCACCCGTCCCCACTTTCTCCACTCTGCCGATTGATGCCTGCTTCTCAAAATTTTCTGATCACAAAAGGATAGCCCCCACCCACTGTGGCTCGATTCTGGGCCTCTGGGAGCATGGCAGAGCTATGGATCTCTTCCTCCTCCTCTGGAAAGTAGGCTGGCTTTCCCTGGGGGCTGGGAGCTTGCTGGGCCTTCAGTGGGCACGAGGCCACCACGTGGTTGATGCTCTGGCAGAAGTGGCACTTCTTGGGCTGGGGTGGCCGTTTGCATTCCTTGGCATGATGGTCTAGACCTCCGCAGTTATAGCACCTGTCTCCCTTTGATCTGCGTTTCTGTATATCCTTCCCTTTGGGCCTCGTTTCACTCCCAATACAGAACATCCCACCAGGGCCGGTGACTCGGATAGATTCCAGGCCCTTGGCGGACTTCTTAAAAGGTGAACTCCACGGCCTCACCCTCCTTCAGGCTCCGGAAGCCCTCCATGTACAGCTTACTCTGGTGCACAAAGACATCCACCGGGGGGTCGAGCGCGACCCCTGCGCGAGCGGTCATGGACAGGAAGCCGAACCCCCTGTGCACGTTGAACCACTTACAGACGCCGGCACCATGCAGCAGCTGCGGCTCCTCCGCCGCCCGGGCCGCGTCCTCCGGCGTCTCCTCCGGCGTCTCCTCCGGCGCTTTGGCGCAGCCACCTGCAAACTGCTGGTTTGACACAGCCCACGGTAGTCAGCTGAGCCCGCGACCCCGGGCCCCTTCTCCGGTGGCTGCTGGCTCCAGAGAAGTCCGGAGGCAAAGGGGTGGCTCGGGCAAGAGGCAGCTACTTCTTCCCCAGCTTTGCCCACTTTTTGATTGGTTTATTTGGTTTATTTTTTGGTGGTTGTTGAGCTGATGTATATTTTGGAAATAAGCCCTTGTCAGCTGCATTGTTTGCAAATATTTTCTTTCAGTCCATAGGTTGTTTTTGTTTTGTTTATGGTTACCTTTGCTGTGTAAAAGCTTATGAATTTAATTATATCCCATTTGTTCATTTTTGCTTTTATTTCTCTTGCCTTGGGAGATTGACTATAAGGTCTGGATTTTTAATGAAAAATGTATTCATGTATTTCTTGAGTAAATAAAATGCAATAATTTAAAAGAAAATAAAATAAGGAAATATCTTATTCAGAATACGATCCCTATAATATTGAAAGTATATAGAATGCTCAGAAATTGTGAAAAAAGCTAAACACATAAAAAACTAGAACTACATATGGTTGTTCCAGTAACTTTTACCTAATCAGGTCTTTTAGTCACTGTTTACTGAGCTGATGGTCTGGAGAGAGGGAGGTGATTCAACCTTCTATCCCAGGAGGGAATGGCCCTCTGAGAGCCAGGAGAGAGACTCACCCAATCAGCAGAACAGAGGGAGGTTTCCAGGAGTGATCCTAAAGCAGTAAGGCAAGTAGGCAAGCGGTAGGTGGTGGCGGGGATGGGAAAGGGGAGAAGTGGTCCTGGCAGAGAGAGAAGCATGAGATAATCATTTCGGTAGAGGGACCCAAAGCTTCCCCCACGTTCCTGTCCTGGAGGAAGGGGTCCAGTCCCTGGCCTCCGTGAGCCACCACCCTTGCAAGGGAGGCCCCGTGTCACACTTCACCACTCACTGGCTGACCAGGGCACTCACTCTGATCTTGGGTGATGGACGTGGTCCTCAAGGCCTCCATCGCAGGGGGGATATCCTTGGAAAGCCGGGGTCATGGAAAGGAAGGCTACACGCCTTGGCCATCTTGTTTCTCCAGGGACCCTGTCATTACACTGGTGATAAACCTGCTGTTTTTCCCAATTAGCAGCCTTAATACCTCATGCAAGCCATTAACAGGCTGGTGCAGTGGATACACATCTTTTGATGTAATTAGCAATGTTGTTAGCCTAATCCATAATCGATACTCGGGTAATTGCTTCCTTGGGTTTGTATTTAGTCCTTGGGGTCTTGGCGTCATAAGGATCATCCATCTCCAGATGTGATAATGAGTGTGTGTCAGTCACTGACAGCCCTGCTCACCCAGGACCCCTCAAGGGACAGCTCAGCAACCAGACACTGATGGTCAGGCTTTGTCCCCAGCATCCTGGAGCCTTTGGAGGATGTGGTTGCAGCGAATCCTGGGTCCATCAAGGGCTTGGGTTCCTGCTCTGGGAGTAGAGGTCAAAGGGTGGTCCCAGGGAAAGCTCAGACCCTCCCCCTCTGCATACTGCCACCCTTCCAGAAGATTCTAGGGAGAACACTGAGGATGGTCCCCCAACTAAAGGTGATGAGACATCATGTCCTTCATATTCTTCCTCCTCATGCTCCCTCGGCTCTCCCCCTCCAAGCGCAGCGCACCGTGGCGTGGCCTGCCTCCGCAGCTTGCTGGGAAGCCTGAGGCTGAGCCCAGTGCAATTTCCTCTCTCTCTGAGGCTGGCGACCGTGATGGCGGCTCAAGGTCAGGCCAGAGCGGCAGGAGAGAGCCTGTCAAAGGCAGTCCTTATGAATGGGTTCTCATCCGACTGTAATTGGAATTAATATTGAGGCTCTGCTTCCAGGAACTTCCCCAGCAGACAGATCTGGGCTGCAGAGGTCTGGGCTGGAATGCTCCGAGAGCCAGCCATAAATCTCTCCCCAACATGACGATGCACAAGCTAATTGCTCTGGAAGCACACAGCATGTCATTCCGCGTCCTCCCAGCCTCGTTCCCCTTGCTGGGAACAGGGCCAGGGAGAGGTGGACGGGAGCTGGCAAAGTCACCGTGAAGGAAAACATTTTAATTCATTTAATTATGAGTCTCAGAAAACCAAGCTCTGTTTCTTCTTGAGCTAGTCAAAGGAAATGAGATGTGACACTTCCCACCCCCACCTTCCCCTTGGATAAGCTGGAAGTGCTGGATGTGGGCAGCATCAGGCCGAGTGCATCCAGGAGCAGGTCCTATAGGGGGCAGTGGTCCAGCCCGAGCAGGCCTGTGCCCCCGAGCCCCTGATCAGCACCCTCCCCCATCCTCTCTCTCTCTCACACAGACATAATCAGCATTGTCTCTTTCCCTTCACAATGGACAGAGTTTCGTGTTGGATCTACCCTTTCTAAGTATGCGCTTGATAGATGGCAAGATGGTAACAGATGTGAAACTTCAAATAATAATCAATAAACTTTTAAATGATAACCATAAGCCCTTCACCAGAATATCTGTACCTATCTGTCCCTCCATCTATCCATGACGGTGATGTATGTTAGTGTATCCACAACATGCCCCGCTTAAGTACTGGGCACCGTTACTTATTGAGGATGCAGGCAGGGCTTGGGTTCCATTCTAAGGGCAGGACATTAGGGTTTAGAGCAAGAGTTGCCCTGGTTGATGCTTTTAGAAGAGTCAGTCTGAGGGACCCTGGATGCTAGCCTGAAGAGGTAAGACATTCTCCTGGAGGAGACAGGAAGCTGGAAGGGGCTTTTCAATACGGAACTGGCAGATTGTTCTTGCTTGTCTTTGGCCCGTTGGTCTGCCCAAGTGCAAATCCCGGCAGGCCTCACACCTGGCAGCCTGGAGAACTTGTCCCTCCTTAAGGAGCTTGTGTACTTGCGCAAGCTCAGGGTCCTGCCAACAGCAGAGCTCCACTCCTCCCGCTGAGAGGCCTGGGACAAGGTGTCCTTGCCGAGTTCTTTGTTTCCTTCTCTACAAAACAGTATACTGAATTTATACCATCTGACACTGATGTACACTTTAAAACACTTAAAATGGTAAATTTTAGGTTATGTCTATTTTATGACAAAAATTGTATAAAAATTTAATATCCAATTCATGATAAAATTCTCAGAAAAAATAACAACAAAGAGGAAATAGCTCAACTTGATGAAGTGTTTTTATTAATATCAAAAACCTACAGTCAACATGATACTTTTTTAGCTACTATCCTTAACTTACTAGGCATTTATTCACATTTTTTAATACTAGAACTATTCTTACCTGCAAAAAGAGCCCTCATCCAGACTCATAGTCAGTACAGGCTGCCTTAAGTGCTCAAAGTAATTTACTAATTAATTATAGCAATAATCTTGTACATAGTTTCCATTGTTCTTATTGATTTCTTTTGTCTTTACCTCTCCGGGACTTTTGCATTAACAAATCAATTGAATAACATTCTTCATTTTATATATATTGTTTATTAATAATTAAAATAGTTGTTTATCATTAATTTCACTAACAAGTGCCTTTTGAAGTTGATAATTGCCTTCCCAAGGGTTTAATAGAAAAAAATTACCCTCTTGGGTGAGAGAAGACTTATAAAATTTAAAATAGATTTTATTTCTGTAAAAACAAAAATTTAAATTTTGATTTAAATTTAATGACAGAAACAACATTACTTCTTCCTTCCCAGGATGAAAGACTAAATGCTTTTCCCCCTCAGCTCAGGAGAAAGTAAGAATGACCACTCTTGCCACAACATTGTACTGATGGGTCTAGATGGTGCAATAAGACAAGAAAATAAAATAAAAGTCATTCAGCCTGGGAAGGAAGAAGTAATGTTGTCTCTGTTTGCAGGTGACATGATTGTTTACGTAGAAAATTCAAAAATATATGCAAAAACCCCACCAAGCCCTCTGAGAACCCTTGTTAAGTAAGTTCAACAAGGTCACATGATAAAAGATAAACAAAATCTATGTATTTTTATATATTAGCCTGAACACAGGAATACTGAAATTAAATTTAAAATAGACCTATTATACAATTTAGCAGTCCCACTTTGGGGAATATCTGAAGGGAATGTAATCAGTGTCTTAAAGTGATATCTCCACTCCCCTGTTCATGGCAGCATCACTCACAATAGCCAAGATAAGGAAACTACTTGAGTGTTGTAAATAGATTTTAAAAAATGTTATATATGATTATCCACAAAAAAGAAGGAAATCCTCCCTTTGCAACATCATGGATTAATCTGGACATTATGCTAAGTGAAATAAGCCAGATAAAGAAAGACAAATATGTATGATCTCATCAATATGAGGAATTTTTTAAAAACTCAGAGAAGGAAAGAGGGAAAGAGTGGTTTCCAAGGTCTTGGGTGGAGCTTGGAGGAGGAAGTGGATAGATGTTGGTCAAAGGGTGAAAGCTTTCAGTTATAAGATGAATAAGTTATGTTACAACTTTCAGTTATAAGATGAATAATGCACAACACAGTGACCATGGTTAATAATACTATACTGTATACTTTAAAGTTGCTGTGAGTAGATTTTTAAGCTTTCTGACCATGTACAAAAAAGGTAACTGTGTGAAGTGATAGACGTGTTAACTTGATTGTGGTAATTATTTCATAATGTATATATATATCAAATAATCATATTGCATACTTTAAATAATCTTCCTCAGTAGCTCAGATGGCAAAGAATCTGCCTGCAATGGGGGAGATCTGGGTTAGACCCACAGATCAGGAAGTTTCTCTGGAGAAGGAAGTGACAAACCACTCCAGTATTCTTGCCTGGAGAATCCCATGGACAGACCATGGAGTTGCAAACAGTCAGACATGATTAAGTGACTAACACTTTCATTTTTCATACTTTAAATACAATTTTGTCAATTATGCCTCAATAAAACTGGAAAAATACAGTACTATTTATAATCACTAAAACAAAACATGTAGAGTATTTGAATGCTGAGAACCACTAAACCTGATGAAAGAAATCAAGGAAGATCTAAATAAAGGGAGAGGCGTACTGTGTTTGTGTACTGGCAGACTGAACATGGTAGAGATACCTATCAATTCTTCCCAAGCTGAGATTATTCTAAAACTTACATGGAAGGTCAAAGGAACTAGAATAACCAAAATAGTTTTGAAAAAGAAACACAGAGTAGGAGGAATTAGTCCACATGATTTTGTAAAGTAAAATAAGTAAAATAAATAAATAAAATAATAATAATAATAAATTAAGACATTATACAGCTATAGTAATCAAGACTGTGGTACTGGTAGAGATTAGTTACATAGATGAATGGAACAGAATATGGAACTCAGGAAAAAACCCATAGAATAAAGCCTGACTGATCTTTGGCAAGGTGCAAAAGTAATTCAGTAGAGGAAAGATAGCTTGTTCAACAAATAGTGTTGCAGAAATCAGATAGTCATTGGGAAAAAAAAGAGTTGAACTTCAATCTAAACCTCATATCTGATTAAAAAAAATAATAATAACTTACTAAGGATAATAGACTTAAATGTAAAAGTTAAAACTATAAAGCTTTTGGAAAAAAATAAGAGAAAAAATTTGGGACCTAGGATTAGGCAAAGTGTTCTTCAACTTGACACTAAAAGCACAATCCACTTTAAAAATCAATAAATTGGGCTTCTTCAGAATTAAAAACTTTTGCTCTGCAGAATATTCTATTAAGAGGATGAAAGACAAGCTATAGACAATATATTTGGAAAATATATTTGTAAGCCACATATCTGATAAAATATAAAATATACAAAGAACTCTCAGAAGGCAATAAAGAAAAAAAACCCAATTAGAAAATGGGCAAAGGACATGAAGAGACATCTCACCAAAGATGGCAAATAAGCACATGAAAAGCTATTCAACATCACTGACCATCAGAGGAATGTGAATTAAAACCACTACACCTCTATCAGAATGTCTAAAATAAAAATAGTGACAACACCAAATGCTGGTGAGGATGCAGAGAAACTGGATCCGTTGGATGCATTGCTCATGAGAGCATAAAATGGTAAAGCCACTCTGGGAAACAGTTTGGCAGCTCTTTAAGAACAAAACAGAAAAACAAGCAGCAGCAATAACAACAACAAAATCCCTAAATATGCAAATACACTGTGACCTAGCAACTGCATTCCTAGGGATTTATATATGAGAAATGAAAATTTAGGTTTACACAAAAATCTGTACAAGAAGATACATAACAGCTTTTTTGGTAGTAGCTGAAAATTGGAAACATCCTAGAAAACAGTCTTTTATTGAGTGATTGTTTAAACAAACTATGGCAAATCCACACCATGGAATTTTACACAGCATTAATGGCAGAAAGTGAAGAGGAACTAAAAAGCCTCTTGATGAAAGTGAAAGAGGAGAGTGAAAAAGTTGGCCTAAATCTCAACATTCAGAAAACAAAGATCATGGCATCCAGTCCCATCACTTCATGGGAAATAGATGGGGAAACAGTGCCAGACTTTATTTTTTTGGGCTCCAAAATCACTGCAGATGGTGATTGCAGCCATGAAATTAAAAGACGCTTACTCCTTGGAAGTAAGATAGTATATTCAACCTAGATAGTATATTCAAAAGCAGAGACATTACTTTGCCGACTAAGGTCCGTCTAGTCAAGGCTATGGTTTTTCCAGTGGTCATGTATGGATGTGAGATTTGGACTGTGAAGAAGGCTGAGTGCCGAAGAATTGATGCTTTTGAACTGTGATGTTGGAGAAGACTCTTGAGAGTCCCTTGGACTGCAAGGAGATCCAACTAGTCCATTCTGAAGGAGATCAGCCCTGGGATTTCTTTGGAAGGAATGATGCTAAAGCTGAAACTCCAGTACTTTGGCCACTTCATGTGAAGAGTTGACTCATTGGAAAAGACTCTGATGCTGGGAGGGATTAGGGGTAGGAGGAGAAGGGGACAACAGAGGATGAGATGGCTGGATGGCATCACTGACTCAATGGACGTGAGTCTGAGTGAACTCTGGGAGTTGGTGATGGACAGGGAGGCCTGGTGTGCTGCGATTCATGGGGTCACAAAGAGTCGGACACAACTGAGCAACTGAACTGAGCTGAACTGAACAAAGAACAAATTATTGGTCCATGCATCAACCTGAATGAAACTCCAGAGGATTATGCCAAGTGAAAAAAAAAAAAAGCCAAGGTTACATACTTCATGACTCCATTTGCATAACATTCTTGAAATGATAAAATTATAGAAATGGAGAATGGATTGATGTTTCCCAGGGGTTAAGGGGCAGGGAACTCTTTTCCTTGGGGGAGCTGAGGTGGGGGGAACATATATGACAATTAAATGGCAACATGAGGATCCTTGTGGTGATAGAGATACTGTGTCTCCCCACTGTATCTGTGGTTGGTTATCCTGATTGTGACATTGCAGTATAGTTTTACAAGATGTTATCATTGGAGGAAATTGGGTAAAAAGTACATTATAAATGTACTAATAAACCTCTCCATATTATTTATTAGAATTTCATATGAATCTGTATTTAAAAATTAAGTTTCATTAAAAAGTACTAAAAAAGTTGCCTAGATTTAACTAAATCAAGCTAAGCGAGTGAATTTAATGACATAAAGCATTAAAGTTATCTTTGATTACCTGACTTTTAAACTTCATCCAAGCAATCTGTATACATTGTCTGTATAAAACATTTATGCCTATTACAAGGCTTATAAAGAAAAAAGGCACTCCTTTGCCCTAATGCTCTCCACCCCTAGAAGGATCTCATTCCATCTAGAAGCTCTTCCATCTGGTATATACTTTCAGATTCTAAGAAAAATGCTTACATTGCTATTTCTTGATTTTTCCATTTAGATGTCAACTAAGTGATGAGCCTGCTTTCAAGGAAACTAAGAGTTTGGTTCTGCTTACATCCCCTCCTCCCTCTACTCCCTGCCCTTAACTTCCAGTGGCATTATCTCATGACGGCTTCTTTTTTAAAAAATAATATGTATTTATTTATTTGGCTGTGTCAGACTTAGTTGCAGTGTACAGGATCTTTACTCGTGGCACGTGTGATCCAGTTCCCTGACCAGGGATCAAACCCAGGCCCCTGCATTGGGAGCACGGAGTCTTAGCTACTGGATCTCCAGGGAAGTCCCTCTTATGATATGGTTTTAAATTAATTTTACTTTTTAATATATGATTAAGTAAATATCTTTTATAGCCAAGTCAGATCCTTTTCTATTTGTTCATCCAGACATGCATACCTAGTATGCACCAGGCACTGTTCTAGGTACTGAGCACCCAGCACTGAACAAAACAAATGAAATGCTTTGCACTGAGGCTCAAGGAGCTGGATAAGAAACGAATATGTGATTATTTTTCTAGTCTTAAGCACTACAGAGGATTAGGGAATGGGGTGCAAAATGCTCTTGAACAATAACCACAAAATATTATATAGTAGATGAACTGCCAAGAATTGACTATATTAATAAGAAAAGGAATATGTCAATTCAGCAAATGCTTGAGTGTCTACTGTTATTCCTATTGCTGTTAGACTATGAGTATTCAGAATGAGTACTAGGCCTTCCCTACAAAAGCCCACAGTATAGAAGTATTGTCAAAAGTTCGCTTGGGTTTTTCCATCACAACTTATGGAAAAACCTGAACAATCTTTTTAGCCAACCCAATAATTCTGTGTCAGGTGTTTCACTGAATGTTGAGTAACTGTGAATCATATTGTAACTTTCATGCTTAGGTCAAAAAGCAGCACCAGCAGCAGCAGCATCTTTTGGTGATAATTTGACATTCATGATTTTTTTTCTATTAACTTTCATTTTTTGATTTTTCTATAATCATGCAATGTTTCTTTTTTTTATTAAAGATAGTTGATTTACAATGCTGTGTTAATTTCTGCTGTAGAGCAAAGTAATTCAGTTATATATAGGTATACATTCTTTTTCACACTCTTTTCCATTATGGTTTATCACAGGATGCTGAATACAGTTCTCTGTGCTCTACAGTAGGACCTTCTTGTCTATCTATCCTATATGTGATAGTTTGTATTTGCTAACTCCAGATTCCCAATCCATTCTTCCTCCTCCCCCATCCTCCTCTCCCTTTGCAACCTCAAGTCTGTTCTCTAGGTCTGTGAGTCTATTTCCTAAGTTTATTTGTGCCATATTTTAGATTGCACGTTTAAGTGATATCATATGATATTTGTCTTTCTTTCTCTGACTTACTTCACAGTAAACAATCTCTAAGTCCATTCATGTTTCTGCAAATGGCATTATTTTGTTCTTTTTTGTGGCTGAGTAGTATTCCGCTGTGTATATATACGACATCTTCTTTATCCATTCACTTATCTATGGACACTTAGACTGTTTCCATGTTTTGGTCATTGTGAATAGTGCTGCTATGAACATAGGGATGCACGTATCTTTTCAAATTATGGTTTTGTCTGAATATATGCCCAGGAGTGGGATTCTTGGCTCCTTTGGCAACTCTATTTTTAGTTTTCTGAGGAGCCTCCATACTATTTTCCATAATGGCTGCACTGCCTTTTCTTGTTAGGATTTTTAGTAGAGCTTTGATTAAAATGCTTCTTTGCTATTATAGCAGAGATATGTGATTTTCCAATTTATTATACATTGTTGTTTTCCTAAAATATCAAGAATAATGGGGAAAGCCTTGTCTTTAAAATTTAAAAAAGAGAGGACAGTTTTTTTTTAAGGTGACAAGTTGCAGGAATAAGGAAAGAGAACAACAATTCTAATATAAAGACACATAGGAACCATGTCAAGTTTCTTTTTTTTTTTTTTAGGCAATGGAGAAAGCTAAGTCTCATATATATATAAAGCTGGCCCTGTTGCATACCTTAGGGATACTTCTTTAAGCCAGTTGACCTATTTATGTATTTCATGTAACTGTGTCTCCACTTCCCCAGAAGCACTGATCTCTTGTTTCAGAGAAACAGAGGCATCAGAAGTCAAGCAGAAGTTTGCAACTGGCAGAGCTATAGGATTCCCAACATTGTACCAAATCCAACATTTGAAGCTTAGATTACCTTTCTTTTTTAAAAAAATTAAATTTATTTATTTTTAATTGAAGGATAATTGCTTTACAGTATTGTGTTGTTTCTGCCATACATCAACATGAATCAGCCATAGGTATACCTACATACCCTCCCTCTTGAACCTCCCTCCCACCTGCCTCCCCATCCTACCCGTCTAGATTGTTAGAGAGCCCTGGTTTGAGCTCCCTGAATCATACAGCAAATTCCCATTGGCTATCTATTTTACATATGATGGTATATATGTTTCCCGGGATGTACGGAGAGAGTAATGTGAATTACCTTTGTTTGTAGGGCAAACAGTGGAAACAGTGTCAGACTTTTTATTTTTTGGGCTCCAAAATCACTGTAGATGGTGGTTGCAGCCATGAAATTAGAAGATGCTTACTCCTTGGAAGGAAAGTTATGACCAACCTAGATAGTATATTCAAAAGCAGAGACATTACTTTGCCGACTAAGGTCCATCTAGTCAAGGCTATGGTTTTTCCTGTGGTCATGTATGGATGTGAGAGTTGGACTGTGAAGAAGGCTGAGCGATGAAAAATTGACGCTTTTGAACTGTGGTGTTGGAGAAGACTCTTGAGAGTCCTTTGGACTGCAAGGAGATCCAACCAGTCCATCCTAAAGGAGATCAGTCCTGGGTATTCATTGGTAGGACTGATGTTGAAACTGAAACTCCAATACTTTGGCCACCTGATGCAAAAAGCTGACTCATTTGAAAAGACCCTGATGCTGGGGAAGATTGAGAGCAGGAGGAGAAGGGGACAACAGAGGATGAGATGGTTGGATGGCATCGCTGACTCAATGGACATGGGTTTGGGTGGACTCTGGGAGTTGGTGAGGGACAGGGAGGCCTGACATGCTGCGGTTCATGGGGTTGCAAACAGTTGGGCATGACTGAGCAACTGAATTGAACTGAACTGTAGCAGCCTGAGATATGTGAACGATAACATTATCTTTCTGGGCCAGGGCAAAGCAATAGGTGAACAAAAAAATGATAAAAACCTTTATGGTGTAAGAATTAGGGAAAGAATGGTCAGAGATGGAAAGAGGAATGGGAAGAAATATTATCGGTCCAGCATCTTGTGGGGAAGCAGCCAACCTCCATGTAAGTTACTTCTGTTCCTAGTCAATTGGATTTGGAGGTCTTCAGCATTTGTATGCTTTCTTTTTTTTAATGTCACGAGCTTGTGTGTTAGAGATGTAACAATGTCTATGGATTGGAATACATCATGGTTTGATCTAAAATTTTATCTAACTTCTACTGTTAAAAAAAAAAAAGGAAAACCCAAACCCAATGCTCAAGTATTTGGATTTTTTAAAAGTTATTTTGATCAAGTATCGAAGACACAAAGTTTACCTTGCAATGGCCAGAAGAATTTAGGAAACAAGACTACTGAGAATTGCCAACTCTCAGATTCATGCAGCATTTGTGTGTGTGTGTGAGAGACACAGATGGTGAAATATAAAATGGTATAGATGCTAAAAAGGGAACAGTGTTTGCACTTAGCCTTTAAACAAACATAAAATACAGAACACAGTACTTAGAAATTGAAGTGGAATTTAATATCTACTTAGCTATTTCCTTTCAGTTCAGTTCAGTCGCTCAGTCACGTCTGACTCTTTCCTTTAGGTACTATGAAAAACTGAGATGGAGAAGTAAATTGATACCAGGGATGGGATGAAGTAAGAGTAGATAAAAATGCTGACGACTCTGGGGGCTATTCTTCCCAGCAACTTGCAAGCCCTCCCTGGGTCTCTCCGCAGAGCCTTACCGACTACTAGCAGAGGGCAGCTCCCGGGAGGGCTCTAGTCTTCTCAGAGCGGACAGAGGAGACACTAGGGGCCTGACAAGGGCGAGTGAGCCCTGTGGGTTTCTGGAGGAAGAGCTTATCCAGGCAGGAGGAACAGAGAGCCCCAAAGCCCTGGGTGGGATTAAGCTTGGTGTGTCCCCAGGCTGATGAGATGGAGCGATGGAAAAGAGGAGGGAACCAGAGGAGATGACAACAGAGCCCGGGGGGCAGCGGCAGGGGGTCGGGGGCGGGGGGCAGCTAACAGTTCCCCTTTCCACCCGGGCCCCCCCGCCTTGTGGGAAGTCAGGCTCGCTTCTCACTTACTGATGCCCTGCCTGCCCTTGGTGCTAGCTAAGATTCGGCCTTTCCACTCTGTGAAGTCAGGTACCGCTCATCCTCCAAGTTTCCATCTTTCAAAACTCTGCGACAGCCTGCATCTGCTGTCCTGTCTTCTCCCCACAGAGCTCTGTCACCTCTTCCTGCCGCTCATCTCCCAGGGGTAGAAGCTCCATGCCCGAGGGAGGGGCGGGGGGCCCCCCCGGAGGGCTGAAGCAATCAGCAGAGATGTCGCCAGGGAAGTGGAGCTCGAGCTAAATGGGAGCGAGTGAGGTGGAGGAGGAGAGGGTGCTGAGTTCCCAACAGCTGGTCTGCGTGATCCTTGTCACGCTCCGCTTCCCCAGCTCGGGCTATTTTGGGTCAGGCAGCAGGCACCTGCCGGGGTAGCACCGTGGGTGGTGAGTGGCAGGCTCGCCTACCTCCTCCAGCTGCCTGGGAGCAGGGCCAGGCTGGTCCCAGCTCAGGCTGGGCAAGGGGTCAACACCCCTGGAGGAGAGCTGGGAGGAGCCCTTGGAGCAGGGAAATCAGATCCCTGTCAACATCAGCTTCTGTGGTGCTCAGTTTGGGGAGGGGACAGGTGTCTAAGCAGACACCTGCCAGGCCGGCCGGGCAAAGGACGCACCACATGACGCAGGCCACAGACAGTGTCTCTGGGTGGGCTGGGGTCCGGGGACACTCTTCACTACCAGTCAGCAGTTGAATAGGGCAAGAGCAGAGGAGTTTGTTAAGCTGAGCAGTGCTGGGCAAAGAGCAAAAGGCAAGGAAGGAGGCTCAGGGAGTCCTTGTGAGGGCAGGAGACTCTCCTGGGGATGCTGTGGCTTTGTCATAGGGCCAGGAGTTGGGGGGCTCCCAACAGGGCTGGCATAGTGGAAGCAGCTGCTTCCCACAGCTCTGAGCCACCCTTACAGCTACCTGGGAGGTGACATTGCCTGAGGAGGCAGGATGTGTCTCCTGGCCGGTTTCAACTTCTCGTTACCCTTACAACTGAGTGTGTGCACGTTTAGTCGCTTCAGTCATGTCCGACTCTTTGCAACCCTATGAGCTGTAGCCTGCCAGGCTCCTCTGTCCATGGGATTTTCTGGAGTGTGGTGCTGGGCGGGCCCTCCTCCAGGGGATCTTCCCCACCCAGGGATCAAACCCAGGTCTCCTGCATCTCAGGCAGAGTTTTGGTGCTGAACCATGGGGAAGCCCCACAGCTGAGTAAAGCACTATCGAAGTCAACCTTTTGAAAGTCACAACTCCCCACTTCTTAAGTGCAAGAGCAAAAGGGAAAGATAGAAAGAACCCCGATTACCGACTGCAGTCCCCAGTCCCATGGCAGAAACTTGGGGTCTGAGTGCAGAGGCCACGTGGCGCAGCAGCAGGCGGGGTGTGGCTGCACTGGTCAGAGGGTTCACCCTGGCTGTGGACTCTGGGACAGAATGTGCTGTCGTCCCTCAGAGCAGGGATGTATCTGCCGGTGGTGGGGCTTCCCTGGAATCCAGCAGAGGAAAGGCCTCTCCACCTGTAGCTCAGTCACCCACACGTTCGCTCAGCAGGGCCATCAGGGAATCACTCTGAACCGCCCTGACTCTTAGGGAGGCTTGGTGTGAGTTAAGAAGAGGAGGCAGCCTTGAGTCAGGTGGTGGGCTGAGTGGTCTCCTGGCCCCGATCTCCAGGTCGATGAATACCCTGACTCAGGGTGTGGCTCCCATAGCTCCATGCAGCATCTCTGCACTGTGGGCCCCACATAGTTCCTGAGCAGGCTGGCTCCCAGATTTGTGACCTCTGCAGGGCCCAGTCTTGGCTGGTATCTCCACTCCCAGGAGCAGGACAGGGGGCCTTTCTCCTTCCCTCAGGGGAGCTGCAGCTGTGGGTAGGCAGTCCCAGCCCCTGGTAGGGGGGTGCTCAGGTTCCCTGCTGGAGTCAGGGCAGGCTGGTCTGAGAGAAGGAGATGGCAAGTGTCTTGGATTCTGTGTGGTCTCTGCTCTCCGTGGCCGTGGCCTTCCCACCTGGGTCCCAGCCAGCCGAGTGGCACAGTGCGCTCTTCACACACTCACCCGCACCATCCCACTCCCGCTGATTAATTGCATAATTAGCTCGAAGCTACATGTTGCCACTCAGGGTGAATCTGGTCTAAAAATATTTTCTTATGAAAAATACAACAGAACCTAAAATAGCCCCTCTGCGGTTGCCCAGGGACACCTCCTGCTGGGGCCAACCCAAGCTGTGACTCAGGTTTTTGAGAGTGTGGAATCCTCAGGCAGCAGGCATGCTGGGCACAGTTTCCCTCCCCAGGGCAGGTGAGCTAGAGCTGTCCAACCCGCCTGGGCACTGCCAGGGCCCACAGACCCCCCCAGCTCCCCAGAGCCAGCCAGAAGTCCATCAGAACTCCCCAGGAGGCCCCTGCTTGTGTTGAGGCAGAGTCCAAACATGAGCTTGGAAAAGAATTTCCAGACCCAGAGCATGTCAGAGGGAATGAGTTTATTAAGAGCACAGAGCAAAAGGGCACTGCAAGCACAGCTGGCTGACCTCCTGAGAGACCGGGGGAATCGACGCTTTTCATGGGTTAGTAGTCAACTTTTATGGCCTCAGGACAAAGAAAATCCCTGCTGGAGGTTTGGCATTAGGTGATTGGTTAGGGCACTCTAGGGTGACTAGCAGGATGGGCATTTTTGTCGAATTTGGGGTCAGGAGGCCTGCTGGTGATGATCAGGGGAGGTTTTGGCAATTGTTGCAAAGGGGCTCAGACATCTTTGGAGGTGACCTTGATTCAAGCCCATTGTACAAGAGCTCACAGACTCAACAGGTTACAGAGAGGACTTGCAGAGAGCCTGATTCCAGGGAAGCCATGATGGTCCCGTGAGGAGTTACAGGCCACACGATACGGGGTCCTGTGAAAAACTCTCATCACCCTGTCTGAGCCATCAGAGGAGTCTCACAAAGGACCAAAGCTGAACTGGTGTGACTTCGAAGGCCAGAGACACCAGAAAGTGTGGGCCTCAGGACAGGCACAAGGAACAGCTGCAGCAAAGTTCCCCGGGAAAAGGTCACTGCCAACCTGTGCAGAGGATTGAGCAGGGCTGGAGAGACGGTGGGCCTAGGATGGAAGGACGGTGCTCAGGGCTAGACCCCCTAAACCGAAGTTGCCAGGTGCCTGGCCCTGTGCCTGCATAGGACTTGGACAGTTGGCTGCATGTTCAGCGGTCAGTGGGGACAGGCAAGAGCTGGGACACTGCCTCTGTGCTTCAAGCTTCATGAGCAAAACCACACCCCTGCTCTGTCACAGGTGTCTCCCTGGGTGTATTGATCAAGAGGGATGATCAGGAACTTATTCTTCCTCCTTTATAGTCTCCTTAACTGTGAGCCGTCGCCTCCTACTGCTAGAGTCTGTGCAGGCCGTGCCTGCCCTCCATCTGATCCCTGGGTAGATGGCCAGCACTCCTTACCTCCACTCCCTCCTCTGGCCAACTGAAGCAGCTAAGCACACATCTGGGGCCTTCTCTCTGGTCCCAGGCCCCTCTGGACCACACAGGGAGATAAAAGGCACAGCAGGGCACACTGCCTTCTCCCAAGCCAGGCAGTGGGTATTCTGGGGGTTCCTGCATAAACAGAGCAAGGGGATGCTCCCTGCACCCCACCAGCCTTGAATCTCTCAAGGGTGACAGGGTAAGTTGGCAGCAGAGCATGACCTGTGTGAGTCATATTCACCGGACTTGACCGTGGGTGCTGCCCTTGGCCAGCAGGGGACCTTGGGCAGCTCATTTATAGCCACTGAGCCTTGGCTTCTTCATCTGTGCAAAGGAATGATCAGTCCCATTGCTCAGGGTATGTGTCGATTAAATGGAAGTGTATGTAAACCCTTGGAATTTGGTAGATTTTTTTTTTAATGGATGGTGACTGTGTAGTTATTACCTGAGTCAGTCAGCTCTCCAGTGATACAGCTGGAGACGTGGCCATCTCTACCACAGTGTATCACAAAATCCAACATCCCTGGAGGGTTTGTTAAATACAGATGACTGGGCCAAGAGCACTTGAAGGGGTGGACTGTGATCAGGTAATGATATGTACTCTAAACCTTAAAATAAAATACCAAAACAGGGTTATAGCTCATGAGCTTAAAAAGGAAATAAAATGGAATCATAACACAGACCTGATTTATGCAAAAGGAAAATAGGAAAAGGGAAAACATAAACAGAGTTGCACTTCTGCAATTGCACCATGAGTACTTTCATGAAATTGAATTTCTTTTGTTTTAAGCTACCGACTTTGTGGTATTTTGTTAAAGTGGCCACGACAAGCTAATACACATTTTGACACTGGGGAGTGGAGTGCTGCTGTAACAAATACCTAAAATAGGCAAGTGGCTTTGGAATTGGATAATAGGTAGGGCTGGAAGAATTGTGAGAACACGATAGAAAAATCCAAGATTGCTTTGAACAGACAGTTGGTAAAAATATGGTTGTTAAAGATTCGGCCTGTGAGGGCTCAGGTGTGCAAGGCTGCATTGTCATAGAGAATCCATACATCATCATAAACAGAACACTGTTAGAAACAGGAACGTTAAAGGAACTTCTGGTGAAGGTTCAGAAGGAAATGAGGAACATTTGGAAACTAGAGGAAAGGCAATCCTTGGTATTTAGTGTCAGGAAACTGAGCTGAAGTGTGTTCCAGGTTGTATGGAAAGCAGGGTTTTTAACAGTGATGCTGGATATTTGGTTGAGATTTCCAAGCTTAGTGTGAAAGGTGCAGCTGTTTTTTTTTTTTTTTTTTTCTCCCTTGTTGCTTACAGTAAAATTTGTGAGAGAGAAATTGAGGAAAGAACTGATAGGCAAAAAAGAACTAGTCTTTGATGAGTTAGAATATTCTCAGCCTACCCAGTTTGCAAAAGATACTACAATTAGGGGATTCACTGTTAGGAAGCGTGCACCCTTCAGCCAAGGGTGTGGCTGAACAATCCTTTATTTGTGAATGCGGGGACTAGCTATGAGAATTTCCAGAACCACATTCTCAGAGCCAGCGTATTGGAGGTGGTGCTCGAGTTTTCACCTACAAGTGGTTGAAGGTGGACCTAGAGAAAAATTATCTGTTCTGTGTGAACCTGAGTTATCTTTACATGCTCAGTGATACCTCGGGGGCCTTTACATTCTAGATCTGACGTTGTAGTCCTCTCGGAGGGCTTCGTCCTCCTTCCTGACTCTTATTTATGTCATTCTTAGACTACAATTTACCATGTATCATGTATTTAAATTTATTATTAGTTTGAGATTCGTTCAACCATTGTAGTGTATAGAACGTAAAATTTAGTTTTCACATATTTTTTCCTTAGGATCTTTTTTTCTCCCATTCCCTAGACTTTCTCCCCCCACAATCTCTATCAAATATTCCTTTTTTAAAAAAATTGGAGGATAGTTACTTTACAATATTATGATGCCATACATCAACATGAATCAGCCATAGGTATACATGTGTCTACAGATATACAGGTATACATAGGTATACCCTGATGCTGGGAAAGATTGAAGGCAAGAGGAGGAGGGGACGACAGAGGATGAGATGGCTGGATGGCATCACCGACTCAATAGACATGAGTTTGAGCAAGCTCTGGGAGTTGGTGAAGGACAGGAAAGCCTGGCGTACTGCAGTCCATAGGGTTGCAAAGAGTCGGACATGACTGAGCGACTGAACTGAACTGACTGATCCCTGTGTCCCCTCCCTCTTGATCCCTCCTCCCATCTCTCTCCCACCCCATCTCTGTAGGCTGTAACTGAGCACTGGCTTTGGGTTCCCTGTGTCATATAGAAAACTCCCACTGGCTATCTGTTTAACATGTGGTAATGTGTATGTTTCAGTACTCCTCTGTCAAATCAGCCCACCTTCTCCTACCCGCACTGTGTCCAAAAGTTTGTTCTTTATGTCTGTGTTACCTTTGCTGCTCTGCACATAGGCTTGTCAGTACTATCTTCCTAGATTTCATACATATGCATTAATATCTGATATTTGTCTGATATTTGCCTTTCTCTTTCTGACTTACTTCACTCTGTATAATAGGTTTAGAACTGACTCAAATGTGTTCCTTTAAGCTGAGTAATATTCCATTGTCTACACATACCACAACTTCCTTATCCTTTCATTTGTCAACAGACATCTAGGTTGCTTCCTTGTCTTAGCTATTGTAAATGGAGCTGCAGTGAACACTGGGGTACATGTGTCTTGGATGGCATCACGGACTCGATGGACGTGAGTCTGAGTGAACTCCAGGAGATGGTGATGGACAGGGAGGCCTGGCATGCTGCGATTCATGGGGTTGAAAAGAGTCGGACACGACTGAGCGACTGAACTGAACTGAACTGAAGGGTATTTGCCCAGGAGTGGGATTGCTGGGTCCTATTGTAATTTTATTCCTAGTTATTTAAAGAATCTCCATACTGTTCTCCATAATGGTTGTATCAATTTGCATTACCACCAACAGTGTCAGAGGGTTCCCTTTTCTCTACATCCTCTCCAGCATTTATTGTTTGTAGACTTTTTGATGATGGCCATTCTGACTAGTATGAGATTACACCTCATTGTAGTTTTGATTTGCATTTCTCTAATAATGAGCTTGGAGAAGGCACCCCACTCCAGTACCCTTGCCTGGAAAATCCCATGGATGGAGGAGCCTGGTAGGCTGCAGTCCATGGGGTCGAGAAGAGTCGGACACGACTGAGCGACTTCACTTTCACTTTGCACTTTCATGCATTGGAGAAGGAAATGGCAAACCACTCCAGTGTTCTTCCTGGAGAATCCCACGGACGGGGGAGCCTGGTGGGCTGCCGTCTATGGGGTCGCACAGAGTCGGACACGACTGAAGCGACTTAGCAGCAGCAGCAGCAGCAGCAGCAGCAATAATGAGCTTGGAGAAAGAAATGGCAACCCACTCCAGTATTCTTGCCTGGAAAATCCCATGGACAGAGGAGCTTGATGGGTTACAGTCCATGGGGTGGCAAGAGTCAGACATGACTTAGTGACTAGACCAATAATGAGCAATGTTGAGCATCTTTTCATGTGTTTATTAGCCACCTCTATGTCTTCTTTGTAGAAAGTCTGTTTAGGTTTTCTGCCCACTTTTTGATTGGTTTGTTTGTTTTTCTGGTATTAAGCTGCATAAGCTGTTTACATATTTTGGAGATTAATTCTTTGTCAGTTGTTTCATTTGCTATTATTTTCTCCCATTCTGAGGGTTTTTTTTCACCAAGCAAGGTCAAATATTCCTTTTTTATTGAGGTAAAATTCACATGACATGAAAGTTATCACTTTATTTATTTGGCAGTGCTGTGTGGCGCATGGGATCTTATTTCCGTGACCAGGGATATGGCATGTGGGATTTTAGTTCCCTGACTAGGGATCGAACCCATGTCCCCTTCATTAGAAGTATGGAGTTTTAACCGCTGGGATTTGCTCCTCATCTTTATCTTTTAATAGTTCATTTATAGCGTGTCTCAGTGTGGATCTCTGAGTTTATCCTACTTGAGAATTTTTTTTGAAGTATGTATTCACTTCTTTCTTCAAACATAGGAAGTTTGGGTCATTAATTTTTTAAAAAATATTTTTTCTACCTTATCTCACTTCTCCTTCTGGCACTTTCATAATCCATATGTTGGTACATTTGATGGTATCCCGTAGGTCTCTTAGGATCTGTTTGTTTTTCTTAATGATCCTCAAATGGAGAATCACAATTAACCTATCTTTAAGCTCACTGATTCAGTCATCTGCTTGCTCAAACCTGCTGTTGGACCCTCTAGTGAACTCTGAGTGGCAGAAGCGAAATTACAGTCAAGTGCTGCTGAAAAGTTGAGGAATCCACTCTTACATTTCCTGACTCACGCACAGCAGGCCAAGAATATTGGGTCCCTGCTCTGACTCACTGACAAGCAGTTGTTCCACACCAGGAAAGCAAAGTGAGAAGATCAGAGGCTACCACTCCCACCCAGTGACCTCGAAGAGTGTCCAAGAGATTTTTCCCTGGGGAAGAGGCCATCCATGAGAACACAGAGCTCCCCAACTCTCTGCTGAGGAAGTCTTCATTTGAAACAGAATAGGGGCAAATTCATACCTAAGAATTATCTAAGAGAATGGAGATTTTGGTGGTTGGCAAAGAAGAAGTTGATAACTCCATGAGCACCAAGCTAAATTGTAGGACAGCTAATTTGCCAGGAAGAACCAAAGAGATACCTAAGAAAAAACCTCCTAGGGTCAGGAAAAAATCCAAAAATTACCCCTGCATAAGTTACTTGCATTGGACGGTGGAATAATTGATGGACATTATTAAAAACATAGAGTATCTACCATCAAGTAATGGAAACTGACAATTGGATGTGATGGCAAATGAGGTAGAGACAGAAACATCGAGATCAGGGAGAGAGGAAGTCGGAGAGAGCCCTGAGAAAGCCACTGTTATCCCAAGGTGGCTGTGTATATATCTGAGGTTGCACCCTCTGAGTAGAAGAATGCTTCACTAGAAGACTTCTGCCAGCTCACTAAAAAAATAAGACAATCGCAAACCAAAAGCAAGCCCTGGAGAGGGTGAAGACGGGAATCAGTATCCAGAATTTCTGCAAGCTAGTGCCTAAACTCTTCAGTCTTCAACAGAAGATCATAAGATATGGAGAGAAACAGGAAAGTGTGACTCATACACAAGGAAAAAAGCAGACAACAGAAAGTTTCTGTGAAAGGTCCCAGATGTTGGATTTAACAGGCAAAGGCTTCAAAAGAGCTATTAAAATATACTCAAAGAGCTAAAGAAAGCCATGTTTAAAAGATGAAAGAGGCTATGATGACAATGTCTCATCAAAAATAAAATATCAATAAAAAGAAGTTATAAAGTGATCTCAGTGGAAATTCTGGAGTTGACCTTATAGAAATAAAAATAATTACAAAAATATTATGAACAGTTGAGTGCAACAAATTAGATAATTCAGATGAAGTTCCTAGAAAGACACAAACTACTAAAATTGACTCAAGAAGAAAGAGAACAGCTGAGATGACCTATAACAAGTGAAGAAATCAAATGGTAATCAAAATATTGCTCTCAAAGTAGAGTCTAGGTTCAGATATCTTTACGGGTAAATTAAACCAAGTATTTAAAGATTCCTGTCATTTGAACCATCTCTCAATGCCAGCATTCATCTACTTGGGCTCCAGAGAGCTCTGGATTTGGCAAAACAGATAAAATTGGCTACTGGAGTGAACTTAGAATCCAGGGTGGGCCATTAAAGAAAAAAAAAAAGTCCTTTACCCACTCTTCCAGAAAACAGAACAGTCAGAAACACTTTCTAACTTACTCTATGAGGGCAATATTACTCTGATTCCAAAACCAGATAAAAACATCACAATAAAATAAAACTGTAGACCAAAAAGTCTTATTACTATATTGACACAAATTGCTCAATAGAATACTTGGAAGCTGAATTTAGCAATATATAAAAAGGACTATAGGGGACTTCACTTGTGGTCCAGTGGCAGAGACTGGGTGCTCCCAATGCAGGGGGCTCCCTCTGTGGTCAGGGAACTAGATCCCACATGCCACAGCTAAAGATTCTGCATGCCTTAACTAAAACAAACAAATAAAAACCCTGTGTGTTGCAACTAAGACCTGGAGCAAATAATAAATAAATAAATAAATATCTTTTAAAATGACTATATACCATAACTCAGTTCAGTTAAGTTCAGTCGCTCAGTCGTGTCCAACTCTCTGTGACCCCATGAGTTGCAGCACGCCAGGCCTCCCTGTCCATCACCAACTCCCAGAGTTCACTCAAACTCACTTCCATCAAGTCGGTGATGCCATCCAGCCATCTCATCCTCTGTCGTCCCCTTCTCCTCCTGCCCCCAATCCCTCCCAGCATCAGAGTCTTTTCCAATGAGTCAACTCTTCACATGAGGTGGCCAAAGTACTGCAGTTTCAGCTTTAGCATCATTCCTTCCAAAGAACACCCAGGACTGATCTCCTTTAGAATGGACTGGTTAGATCTCCTTGCAGTCCAAGGGACTCGCAAGAGTCGTCTCCAACACCGCAGTTCAAAAGCATCAATTCTTCAACACTCAGCTTTCTTCACAGTCCAACTCTCACATCCATACATGACCACTGGAAAAACCATAGCCTTGACTAGACGGGCCTTTGTTGGCAAAGTAATGTCTCTGCTTTTGAATATGCTCTCTAGGTTGGTCATAACTTTCCTTCCAAGGGGTAAGCATCTTTTAAAAGGGGTTTATTCAAGGAGTGCAGGGCTAGTTTAACAAACCAAAACAATTAATGTAATATAACATATTACTATAAAAGACAAAACCCATGGTCATCCGAATCAATGCAGAAAAAGCACTTGACAGAATTCAATACCTCTTTAATAAAAATAGTCATCAAATTGGGAGTAAAAGGGCACTTCCTCATCCTTCTAAATAGCATCCATGAAAATCCCATAGCTAGCATCATACTTGGGGCTTCCCAAGTGGCACTAGAGGTAAAGAACCTGTCTGCCGATGCAGGAGACTTAAGAGATGCAGGTTCAATCCCTGGGTTGGGAGGATCCCATGGAGAAGGGCAAAGAAACCACTCCCAAATTCTAACCTGTAGAATCCCATGGACAGAGGAAACTGGCAGGCTAACAGTCCACAGGGTTGCAGAGTCGGCGACTTAGCACACACGCAGCCAGCATTATACTTCGTGGAGAAAGACTGAGGATGTTCCCTTGGAAACCAAAGCCAAGACAAGCAAGTCTGCTCCTGCCACTTTTCTTCAACATTGTGCTGGAAGTTATACCCTGGCAATTTGGTGGGAAAAAACAAATGGCATCCAGATTGGAAAGCAAGAAGTAAAATTCTGTATTTGCAGGTGGCATGAACTTTCATGTGAAAAATCCTAATGGATCCACAAAAAAAATGTTAGAACTAGTAAACAAATTCAGCAAGATACAAAATCAATAGACAAAAATCAGTTGTAGTTGGGGACACTTGAACATCCCTATGTGAAATCTTTTTTTAAAAATCCATTTACAATAGCATCAAAAGAATAAAATATGAAGGAATAATTTAACAAAAGTATAAGAATTATATACTGAAACCTATAAAACATTGTTGAAAGAAATGAAAGATGGCCTAAATAAATGGAAGGACATCCAGATTCATTGATTGGAAGATAGTATCATTAAATTGGCAATTCTCCCCAAATTGATGTACAGTTCTAAAACTCCCTATCAAAACTCCAGCTTATTTATTTGAAGAAATTGACAAGAAATTGATCCTAAAATTCATATGGAAATACAAGGGACCCAGAGTAATCCAAGTAATCTTGAAAAAGGACAAAATCACAAGACACATGCTTTTCTACCTCAAAAGTCACTATAACCAGCCTGGAAGAGAGGAGGATGGTTTGAGGGAGTATATGTATGACTGAGTCCCTTCACTGTTCACCTGAAACTACTACAACATTGTTAACTGGCTATACCCCAATATAACATAAATGTTTAAAGTTTGAAAAATAACTTACTATAAAGCTACAATAAGCAAGACAATATGGTACTGGCAAAAGGTCAGACTTTACAGACCAATGGAATAAAATTGAGAATCCAGAAATAATCTCTTACATTTATAATCAATCCATTTTAGACAAAGGTGCTAAATCAATTCAACAGGGAAAAGTTAGTCTTCAACAGTGATGCTGGTACTACTGGATATCCACATGCAGACAAATGCAGGTGGAACCCAACCTCACACCGTATATAAGAATGAACTCAAAGGCATCAAAGGTCAAAATGTAAAAGCTAAAGCTATTAAAATCTTAGAAAACATGGGTATGATTTTTCATATACTTGGATCTTGGCTTGTCTTTCTGGATTTCCGTATTGTCTAAATGTTTTGACTTGAGAAGTTCTTGCTTTTTTGACTAATTTTTAAATGCATTTTAGAAAATTATTTTTGTATTTTGTCCAGGTTTTTGGTTGTTTTCAGTGGAAGACCTGATGTAGGTATCCAGCCAACCATATTATGAATGTGTCCAGAATGACCCAATTTTTAAGTTTCCAAATTATATAATTTCAAAATTATGCAATGCATTTTGTCTCTAAGATTTTGGGAGATTTGAGAGATCAGTCTTATCCACAGAAGCTGACATCTCTTCCTTCCAACTGCCATTCCCGCCACCCCACCCCGCTTATAACGTGTGCTTGCAGCCTGTGCAGGGCGGGGGAGTCCTGGAGTCCTCTGTGTCCTAGACTCCAGCTCTGACCTTCTTAAGGTCATGGGCCTCTTTAAGAATTGATGAAAGCTAGATGAGAACACACAGATTAAAACAGCAAACAGCTTCTGCTGGATGCAACCTCAGGAGGCTGTGGATCCTGTGTAGTGGGATCCCCTGGTTCCGGAAGGAGGACTGCCTCCCCCCCACTCCTCTGCCTCACATCGGTGGGTTTGCTGCTGGACGGACAGAGGGCAGCAGGGGCTCAGCTGTGGGTGTTCTGCTGTGAACCAGCTGAGCCTGCATCACGTGCCAGGGCCATGATTACGGGCTGCTAAGGCAGAGTCAGGATCTTCCCTGGTGGCTCAGCAGTCAAGAATCTGCCTATAATGCAGGAGACCTGGGTTCGATCCCTGGGTCAGGAAGATCCCCTGGAGGAGGGCATGGCCACCCACTCTTGTACACTTGCCTAGAGAATCCCACGGACAGAGGAGCCTGGCAGGCTGCAGTCCATAGGGTCGCACAGAGTCGGACACGACTGAAGTGACTAAGCAGCAGCAGGAAGGCAAAGCAAGAGGTGGCCCAGCTCCTCCTGGGGTCCTCCAGGCCTCAGCAGAGACTCTGGCCAAGAAGTGAAGTCTCCGGCAGACATCTGGGCTTGTGAGCCATCCAAAGTGTCATCCTTGGCAGAGGCGAGATGCTCAGGTCAGCGACTGGGTGCTTCTGTGCTCACATAGGCTTTTTGTCGGAATGGGAGCTTCTCAGGTCAGGACCTCTCTCACTCATGCAGGCAGCCACGCCTGGCAGCCCACACCCCACTAGAGGCTTCTGCCCAGCTGTCAGTTGGAGCCACCTCCCTGCCCCCCGGCATCCCTCTAGCCTTGATGAGATCACACTGCCTCCATCTACAGGGCTCCGGGACAGAGAACTGGGAGGATAAGCAGCCACGTGCTTCCAGAGGCATGAGCGCCTGCAGGCCCCTGAGGAGCAGATGGGCTCAGGTGACGGGGAAGGCCTCACAGAGCAGCCCAGGGACGGCCAGTGCGGCTTCCGCTGCTGCTTCACCCCCAGACCCCTCTGCGCCTCACTTACTGGGAAAACAGCCACCCTTGACCACCTGCCCACTGGCCCCTCCTGCAGAAGACACTCCAAGGAGCAACTGTTAGAATGTTCTCAGGGCTAATCACTGTTGGCTGTCTCCAAAGTACTCTCAGCTGTCCTTGGGGCTCAGCCAGCCCTGCACAGAGGAGGGACAGTGCCCACAGAGGCAGAGACTCAGCCACACGGCTCACGGCCTCCATCCCCGGGGCCTCCCTGGCCTCTCTTTAAAAGGTCTTTCTGTTTATGCAGTATTAGCTTTGGGATTGTTTACAGAGATTGTCCCAGCGCTATATTAAGACCGCATATTGTTTTCCCAATTTAGACTCACTCCAAGGTGGTCCGTGCTCCAAGGGTGACATTTCCAGAGCTGCTTCCCCAGGCGGCTCAGAGCAGACCCTGACTTAGCCCGCCCAGCAGAGCCAACCCTCCTCTGAGAGAAAGACAGGTCAGCCCAGAGCCCTGGCTCCAAGTCTCAGAGGGCCCCATCCAAGTCCTGTCCTGTTCTTGCTGCCTGTGTGACCTGGTGTGAGAGCCTGGACTCCATTTTGTTTTATTTTTTAAATTGGGATAGAGTTACTTTACAGTGCTATACAACAAGGTGAATTAGCTGTATGCATACATGTATCCCCGCATCCCCATCTAGGTCGCCAGAGAACGCTGAGCTGAGCTCCCTCCTCTGTGCAGCAGGCCCCCACCAGCTGTCTACACGTGGTAGCTCACATGCCTCCCTCCCCGCCTCCCAGTTCATCCCACCACTCCCTCCCGTGTCCACATCCATCCTTATGTCTGTGTCTCTAGTCCTGCCCTGCAAATAGGTTCAGTACCATTTTTCTAGATTCCGCACAGAGGTGTTAATATACGGTATTTTGTTTTCTCTCTCTGACTTACTTCACTCTGTATGACAGCCTCTAGGTCCATCCATGTCTCTACAAGTGGTGCAGTTCCTCTTTATGGCTGAGTAGTATTCCACTGTATATACGTGCCACATCTTTATCCATTCTTCCGTAATAACAGGAAACCATTCTTGCATAACTCTCCACGTTATGATGGTTTAGGGGAGGGCCTGACATGCTGCAAGCACCTACAGCAATAATGATCATGTTTGTGGCACACCATCATTGTTTCTAAGATGTCCCTGAACAGCCAGCTCTGAGGCCTCCCACAGACTGGCTCCTCTGGACTCCAGGCAAGCCTGACCCACACTCACACCCTGTGCTGCCTGGCCTCCACTGGCCCTTCTGGACATTCCTCCTCCCAGGGGCCATTACTGCCACTCCTGGCGAACCAAAGTCAGCAGAGACTGTTCTCCAGCTCCCTCAGCTCCTTGGGCACCTGTGAACATCACCACCCATGCCTCCTCCACCTAGGCCCCACCCTGGCTCAGCCTGCAGTGTCAGCCTGGCCACCCCAGCCACTGGGAGGAGGGAGAAGGAGGCTAGCTGGGGCCAGTTCTCTGTGCCTGAGCCCAGTGTCTGTTGAACTGATTTATTGACCAGAAGTAGACCAGTCCCTGAAACCAGATCCTACTCTGCACTGGGGTGGAGAGCCTGGCTGCCACCCACCAGCCCAAGTAGGAGTGCCCAGGGCCCAAGCAAGGGCCTCCCTGTGCTCCTGGCCCCACACGGTGCTCATTTTTGGAGGCTGACGCAGGCTCACTGTCTCCCCGTGAGCCCCCGTCTTATGCTCGGGTTCCCTCTTCACAGCTGGGTGCCCTGCTTGGCCTGCCCTCCCCTGCCCGCTCTCATGCTGGGCTCACATGGCAGGGCGTCTGTGTCTTTTATCTTGGGACAGGCTGGGGCTGGGAGGACAGGGGGGAGGGATGTGGGCTGAGGGGGTGGCCGCTCCAGCTGCTGCATCAGGACAGAGATCAGAAGTCCCCAAGAGGGAAGTCCGAAAGAACGGAGGAGTGCCGAGAGTGCGCTGGGCAGATGCGTCATCCCCGAGCAGGGGTTTCCTGGGGACAGCAGGTGGCCGGGTGAGCTGGCTGTGCTGGCTTGCAGGCTCGGAGTCCAAGAGTGATGACGTCGTGGGCTCCGGCCTCCTGCCCAGATGTTCCCCTCGTGAGGGGCCTGCTCTGGGCTCCATCAACAGCCAACCCTCTCTTAGCCCAGCCCCACTGGTAGGAAGGGCTCTTCTCTCTCCAGGCACCCACCCCTGGGCTTGTGTCCACCAGGACTTGTCTCTGTCTTCTCACACAAAACAGCAATGAGCACCACGGCAAACATTTCTTTCCTTTTCCCCCCATAATTGTATTTATCTGTGGCTGTGCTGCGTCTTCATTGGTGTGCCTGGGGTTTCTCTAGTTGCCGTGAGAAGGGGGAGGCTGTCTAGATGCGGTGCAGGGTCTTGTTGCCATGGGTTTTCTTGTTGCAAAGCTCAGGCTTTAGAGTGTGGGCTCATTGGTTGTGGTACATGGGCTTAGTTGCCCCAAGGCATGTGGGATCTCAGTTTCGGGACCAGGGATAGAACTCGAGTCCCCTGCATTGGCAGGCGGATTCTTAACCACTGGACCACCAGGGAAGTCCCATGGCAAACATTTCTGAGCTGCTGGCCAAGGCCCAACCCACAAAGGTCATGGGCATCATCAATTGTCATAACTTCTCACCACATGCCAGAGGGTCCTGTAGGATGAAAGCCAGTTCAGAGCCCTCCTCTGTTCTGAGTAAAAGTTAAGATTCCCACATGGCCTGTGGAGCTTTCGAGGCTGCTGCTGCCCCAGCCTAGGGGAGGCCTCAGTCCACACCGGCTCTCGGCTGTCCATCTGCAGAGCTCTTGCACACTGAGGAGCAGGGTGTGTTTAAGGCTGGCCTAGAGAGCTGGCCAAAGTAGGGGTTGTATCAGGAACCATGGGACCCAGACGGACCAGTCAACCTGGCCTGGAGCAGCACCTCCCAGCTGGGACAGTTGTCTGGCCAGAAGGACAGAGGGGCTCAGGACACCTTTGGGTGGGATCCTCAGATTTCCATAGTGTGTTAGCATTGGAGAGGGGTGGCGCAATGTAGAAAAAAATGATCCAGGGCCGTGTGGGGTTCATAGGAGGGTGGGCTCCACACCCACAGCCGACTCAGAGGCCACCCACCTCGCCAGGCCAGGCCCTTAGTGGCAGCCTTCTGTGCGCTTTCACCCTGGGGATGTCAAGCTATCGGCCACAGTGGGGAGACTGGAGGCTCTGAACCCAGGTGGCCCCCACCCTCTGCCTGTAACAGGACATTTGTGTTCTCTGCTTTCCTTAGAAGTAAAAGGGGCCACAGGCCTCCTCAGTGGGGTTGTCAGGAAGATTCAACAAGATGTAGTACTAAAAATAAGAACATTGACATACTGAGTGCTTTCTATAGGCCTGTCTGTCTTTTAGCTCCTTTGAGCCAAAGCATAGCAGTTAGACCCTGGCTGTGGTCCTTATTTCAGGGGTGAAGAAATAGAGGGGATGAGTTGCTTATTAGGGACGTAGTGGTGCCCCAGCTGGAGGACAGGCACCCGGCCTTCACTGCTGTGGGTCAGCGTCCAGGGCTCCGGAGGGAGCCTGCTCCCATGTGTCCCCAAGGAGGGGCCTCTCCGGCCCACCCCTCCCCAGACCCAGCCACAGAAACCCACTTTCACGTGGCCACCCCCTACTGTCCTTCTGTTCAAGCTTTGAAATTCAGGAGTCCCTGAATGTTTTTGCACAACATTACAGATGTTTAAAATGTTCATATGTCTAAAGACAGCAATTACTATTAGACCTGCTCACAGATCTCTTTATTTAACATGTCAATAAAGAAGCCTGTGGATTACTGTGTCTCACATCTGCTTTACAGATTCTCAATTCTGCTTTACAGAAACTTGATGATTGTCTATTTATTTGGTTTCCTCTGTAATCATATGTATTTTTATATTGTACACTTTAAAATATTACTATAAGAAAGGGCCCAGGGACTCCCCTAGTGGTCCAGTGGTTAAGAATCTACCTGCTGATATGAGGGACACAGTTTCGATCCCTGGTCTGGGACAATTCCATATGCCACAAGGCAACTAAGCCCGTGCACAACTACTGAAGCCCGAGTGCCCTACAGCCCATGCTCCCAAACAAGAGAAGCCACTGTAATAAGAAGCCAGTGAATCGCATCTAGAAACTAGCCTCTATTTGCTGCAAATAGAGAAAGCCCATGCGCAGCAACAAAGACCCAGCACAGCCCCAAATAAATATAAATAAGTAAATAAAAAAATTTTTTAAAGGGCCTATAGGCTCCACCAGAAGCCTGAAGGTCAAGGGGCCTGTTCTTAAGGCTCACTGTCAACTCTTTTTTTTTTTTTTTAATTTGAAAGAAAATTTTTTTTTTAATATGTTGATTTATTTGGCTACACTGTCTCAGTTGTGGCATGCAGGATCTTTCATTGCAGCATGGGAACTTAGTTGGGGCATCTAGTTACCTGACCAGGGTTTGAACCTGGGTCCCCTACCTTAGAAGTGTGGAGTCTTAGCTTCTGGACCATGATGGAAGCCCTCATTGTCTCCTCTTGTTGGGGGTCTCCATGTGGCCCTGTGGACAGCCCTTCATGTCTGGCTCCTGAGGCAGCTCTGAAGTATAAATGGGCCTTCAACAAGTGACTGAATATGGTGCAAGACAGACCTCTGCCCAGCCCACTATCTTCAACCTCACCAAGCTGTATCACCTCTCTCTCTCATTTAACTTTGTATTTTGAGATAATTGGAGATTCCCTGGCCGCTGTAAGATATAATAGAGGGATCGCCTGTCCCCTGTACTCTTTCCCACAGCGGTAACACCTTGCAAACTGGAGCACAATGTCAGAACCAGGATATTTACATTGAGACAGAATATGTCCATCCCCACCAGGATCCCTCCTGCTGTCTTTTAGAAACACCCCACTTCCCTCCGACCCCCCTGAGCCATGTTATATGAAAGGAATTAGTACCTTATGAATATTTTGGCCTTGATCTTTTTCACCCTGCCTTGGAGACCCATCCCAGTTAGTGTCTGTATCAATAGTTGATTCCTTTTTAATAGAAATTTAAAGTACAGATAGTACTCCATGCTTTTGCAGTTTTGTTTAACCATTCACTTACTGAAGAGCATCTGAGTTGTTCCCAATTTTTGGTTATTATGAAAAAACTACTATGAAATTTTATGTAAAGATTTTTATGTGACTATAAGTCTTAATTTCTCTGAGCTACATGCCCAAAAATGCAATTTCTGGAGTGTGTGGTAATTGTATGTTTATATATAAGAAACTGACAAACTGTTTTCCAGAGTGACTGTAACGTTTTCTATTCCTGCCAGTGATAAAAATATCCAGTTTCTTCACATCTTCACCAGAATTTAATGTTGTCACTATTTTTTATTTTAGCCATTTTTACAGATATATAGTGATACCTCATTGTAGTTTTAACTCCCATTTCTCTAACGGCTAATGGTGATGAACATGTTTTCATGGCCTTATTTGCCATCTGTACAGACTCTTATGTGATATGTCTGCTCATGTCTTTTGCCCATTTTCTAATTGGATTATTTGTATTTTTTAAAAGTAATGATTCCTGAGAGTTCTGTATTTATTCTAGATACTAAAAGCCATTGTCAGAGATGTATTTTACAACAACCTACCTGTCTGTAGTTTGTCTTTTCGTTCATTTAGCAGGGTCTTTCACAGAGGAAAACATTTTTAATTTTAAGGAAATTCAGTTGTTTTTTCATTTTAATTAAATTTTGTTTTAATTTTGAGGAAATTCAGTCAAATTTCAGAACTCTTGTTAGTCCTAGATTATAAAATTTTTACCCTATTTTTTTTCTAAAAATCTTATAGTTTAACTTTGACATCCATGATCCATTTTGAGTTAATTTTTGTATGAGGCATAAGATCTAGATCAAGATTTCTTGTTTTTGCCTTCATGTCAATTGGGTGGCGCAGTGGTAAAGAACCCACCTGCCAAAGCAGGCAACTCAAGAGACTCGGGTTCAATCCCTGGGTCAGGAAGATCCCCTGGAGTAGGAAATGGTAACCCACACCAATATCCTTGCCTGAAAAATTCCACAGATAGAGAAGCCTGGCGGGCTACAGACCCCATGTTGCAATGAATTGAACACGACTAACCACACATCCATCATGTGCACAGCTCCTGCACCGTTTGTGAAAAGGCCGTCCTTCCTTCATCCAGTTGCTTTCGTACCTTTGTCAAAGTTCAGTTGGGGAAATTTGGGTGGGTCTATTTCTGGGTGCTATTAATCTGTGATGTGTCTGTCCCTCTGCTGATACCACACTGTCTCGATTAGTAAGCTTTAATATCAGGCAGAGCGATTCTTCCCACTTTACTCTTCCTTTTTAAGATTGCTTTTGCTGTTTCAGGGCCTGTTCCTTTTTAGAGTAAGTTTTTCTATATCTACACAAGAAATCTTGCTAACATTTTGATCCATCTGTAGATCAATTTGGAAGGAATTGGCCTTGTTTTTACGCTGGGTCCTGTATATGTTTTGTTAAGTTTACACCTAAATATTTTATTACTTTGGGGGTGATTGTAAATGATCTTGTATTTAGCCAGTTCATCATTAGTGCTTAGAAATGAGATTGATTTTTTTTTGAGTGCTGATCACGTATACTACAATTTTGCTGAACACACTTATTAATTCTAGGTGTTTTATGTAGATTCCTTGACATTTTCTATGTAGACTATCAGTCATATGCAAATAAGGACAGTTAATTTTTTTCTTTCCAATCTGCATGCCCTCTCCTCCTTTTCCCTTTATTGGAATGGGTAGGACTTCCAGTGGGGCACCCCAGGTGGCAGAGTAGTAAAGAGTCCGCCTGCCAATGCAGGAGATGCAAGTGACATTGGTTAGATCCCTGGATCGGGAAGATCCCCTGGAGTGGGAAATAGCAACCCACTCCAGCATTCTTGGCTGGAAAATTCCATGGACAGAGGCACCTGGCAGGCTACACTCCACTGGGCCTCAGAGTCAGGCACGACTGAGCAACTTTAGCATGCACATGTGAGCATGTGTGTGTGCGTGCGCGCACACACACACACACACAGACCTTCCAGTGTTATATTGAATAAGAGAGGTGAGAACAGACATCCTTGCATGGTTCTCAATCTGAGAGGGAGAACATTCAGTCTTTATGATATTAGCTATAGTTTTTTTGTGGATGATCTTTACGAGGTTGAGGAAATTCCCTCATATTCCTTGTTTGCTGAGAGTTGTTATCATTAATAAGTGTTGGATTTTCTTGAATGCTTTTTCTGTATCAATTGATATAATTTTGTGGGTTTTTTCTTTAGCTTCTTGGTAAGGGGTGTCACACTGATTTTGTAATGTTGAACTAGGCTTGCATGCTTGGAATAAATCCCAACTTATGATGTTGAATTTGATTTACAGGTTGCTGAATTTGATTTGCTAATATTTTGTTGGAGATTTTTGCGTTGAAATTCATGAGAGATACTGATCTTTAGTTTTCTTTTTGTGTACTATCTTTTGTCTGGTTTTGGTATCAGGCCAATACTAGCCTCATAAAATAACTGCTTCTTCTATTTTCTGGAAAAGATTGTGTAAACTTGGAATTAAGTCTTTGTAAATGTATAGAGACCCACTCCAGTATTCTTGTCTGGAAAATCCCATGGGTGGAGGAGCCTGATAGGCTACAGTCCATGGGGTCGCTAAGAGTCGGACACGACTGAACGAGTTCACGTTCACTCTTCACATTCATGCATTGGAGAAGGACATGGCAACCCACTCCAGAGTTCTTGCCTGGAGAATCCCAGGGACAGAGGATCCTGGTGGGCTGCTGTCTATGGGGTCACACAGAGTCGGACACGACTGAAGCGACTTAGCAGCAGCAGAAATGTATAGAAGTTTTTTTTCCAATGAAACCATCTAGGCCTGTAGATTTCTTTTAAATTTCAAATTCATTTTTTTAAAATTGTTATAGGACTATTTAGGATGTATATTTCATATTGGTTGAGTTCGGGTAGTCTGTGCGTTTTGAGGAATTGGTCCATTTTTTTGTGTTGTCAAGTTTATGATTGTAAATTGTTTGTAGTACTCCCTTTAAATGGCTTCAGGGTCTGTAATGATATCTCTGTTTCATTCCAGATATTAGCTGTTTGTGTACTCACTATTTTATCTTTGACAGTCTTGCCGGAGATTTATTTTTTTCAGAGAACCAGAGTTTTGTTTCATTGTTTTTCTCCATCGTTGCCCTGTTGTCAGTTTCATTGACTTCTGCTTTTATCTTTATGGTCTCCTTCACTCTGCTTGCTCTGGGTTATTTTGCTCTTCTCTTTTTATGTTTCTTGGTGCAGTTATTTAGATTGTCAGTTTGAGACTTTGCCTCTTTTGTTTTCTTTTCCTTTCTCTCTTTCTTTCTTTTGATTTTCTTTCCTTCTTTCTTTTGATTTTTTCTTTTCTTTTTTAAAAGGTATTTATTTGACTGCAGGATCTTCGATCTTTGTTGCAGCATGCAGGATTTTTAGTTGCTGTGTGCAAACTCTTAGTTGTGGCATATGGGATCTAGTTGCCTAACCAGGGATCGAACCTGGGCCCCCTGCATTGAGAGCATGAAGTCTTAGCCACAGGACCACCAGGGAAGTCCCTCTTTTTTCTAATGCAAGTATTTAGTGCTCTACAGTTGTGGAGCTTCAGGTATTCTCATTTGCAATTGAAAGCTTAACTGAGGCAGATGGTATAGAAGACAGAGAGACCTGGTCAAGAAAGGACAGGCTCTGTTGCCTCTCAGCCTGGTCTGTGGCTTGGTTATTTCAGCTCTCAGCACTTTCTCATCAGAAAATAGAGATCATATACCCATTGTAATGGACTTCTGGGAAGACTGAGGCTTCTTGTCTCAGAGCATGTTTCCCCCACCAAGCAGATCTTCAGAAAACCTTTCTAACAGTTTGATTCTGTGATTAACTTAAGAATAACATTTATTTTACATTATAAAGTAATTTTTGGCCACCTGATGTGAAAAGCCAACTCATTGGAAAAGACCCTGATGCTGGGAAAGATTGAGGGCAAGAGAAGGGGGTGGCAGAGGATAAGATAGATGGATGACATCACTAACTCAGTGGACATGAGTCTGAGCAGATTCCAGGAGATAGTGAAGGATAGGGAAGCCTGGAACTTCCCTGTGTCTCAGCTGGTAAAGAATCTGCCTGCAATGTGGGAGTCCTGGGTTCGATTCCTGGGTTGGGAAGATCCCCTGGAGAAGTGAAAGGCTACCCACTCCAGGATTCTGGCCTGGAGAATTCCATGGACTGTATAGTCTATAGGGTTGCAAAGAGTCTGACACAACTGAGGGATTTTCACTAAAAGAGCTTCCGTGATAGCTCAGTTGGTAATGAATGCAATGCAGGAGACCCTGGTTTGATTCCTGGGTTGGGAAAATCCGCTGGAGAAGGGAATCCTGGCATGTTTTAGTTCGTGGGGTCTCAGAGTCAGACACAACTTAGCGACGGAACAACAACAAATGAAGTAATTACATTCCTACTGGCGAAAATTTGGAAAACATCAAAGAGTGTAGAGAGAGCAAGTATCAAAAACTTTGCCTCTTCCACCACTTTCTGGCTACTGCTGTCCTCAGGGACACCCTTCAGACATTTTTATATGATCTTTTTTTTAAAAAAAAATATAGTGCATGTGTATTTTGAACACATTCACTTAGCAATAATTCAAGTATATCTTTATGTTATTAAATATTGTCCTAAAATACAATTTTAGCATATGTGGATATATACCATAAGTCCCCAGTTACTGTGTATTTAAGTGTTTCTAATTTTTGCAGTGGGTTTTGTGAACAAAAACACACATAAATCTTTAGATGGGTCTCTGATTGTTTCCTTAAGATAAACTCTTAGAAGGGGAATTTTGGTATCAAAGGATACGGTCATTTTTAAGATTGCCCTCTGGAAAATTTAATCCCAAATTAACTCCCACACAGTGTGCCCTACATTCTTCTATGTGTGGATGTTTGATTATTTTTAAAATACTGCATTTGCTTTGTGGTGGTTGTTGTTTAGTAGCTAAGCTGTTTCCAATTCTGTGACCGCAGCTATAACCCACCGGGCTCCTCTGTTCATGGAATTCCCCAAGCAAGAATACTAGAGTCGGTTGCCATTTTCTTCTCCAGGGAATCTTCCCAACCCAGGGATCAAACCTGCCTCTCCTGCATTGGTAGGCAGATTCTTTACCACTGAGCCACCTGGGAAGTCCCACCTTTGCCTTTAGTATGGGTAAAATCTTTTATTATATTGTTTTATTTTGCATTCCTTATCATAAATCATGGGTCACTCTATGTATAATTTGCACATATGGAGAAAGATCTCATCTTTGTCTTTCTTAAAACCAACTTGCTTTCACTCCAAGCTTAGAACTTCCCTCTGGGGCAGGTGCCTAAGAAGCCCTTCTACACTGCTTACCCGTGAGAACCCCAAGGTGCTAATGTGCATGGACCTTTCAGATTTGTAGTCTTTGCTGTTGCTTCCCTACCTTGGCCATAAGACACCCCTCACCCTATTTCTCTCAGGACCCAGGCTCTGGGTCCTTCTGCTGATGTAACACCCAGAGCCTTTCACTCATTCTTGGCTCCTCGAAGCCCCTGGCCTCTTTCTGCTTCTCAAATATTCTCTCTGCCTTCTCCTCCCAGGACACCCAGCATCATCTATTCTGGGCATTAGCCTCTTAAGGGAGTGGCTACCCACCAGGGTCTTCCCATTTCCTGAGAGGGCAAAACAGAAAACAGCACACAATTTAGCAACTCGAAAAAAACACCAAAAAAAATCACCTTGCTTTGCAAACTAGTCTCCAAGGGTTGCTGGCCTGCCTGCCTCCTCAATAATGTGACAGCTTTTGTTACTGGCTTCTGTTCACCATCTCCTTATTGAATTATAGGAGATCTTTATACAATAAGACAACAATCCTTTGGTTATCATTCATGTGACAACATTCCCCCCGAGGGCAGTGTTATTTGCCTTTGAACTCTACTGGGAGCTTTGTGTGTTAATTTTTTTTTTCTTTCCTTTTAAATTTTGTTAGGAGTTGAAGCCTTCATTTTTTTTTTAATGGTTTTCACAGTGTTTTTTTTTATGATTGGAAAGGACTTCCCTATGCTCACCATTTGGCTTTTCATGGTTTCCTTGGTAATTTTAAAATGTAAATTGCTCTGGGATGCATTTCGGCATATTATTGGGTGGGACACTCTCGTTTTCTCACTGGATATCAGATGCACCAGTGCCTGCCATGAAAACACGTTTTGTCCACAGTTGACATTTGCTGGGCTGAGTGCGAGGCCCTGGGTCTCCTTAAGGGGAAGGAAGGCAGTGGTACAGAAGCCGACAGACACCGAGGGGATCCCAAGTCCTCAGGGTGGTGTCCCAAGTCCTGCAGTGGCTGAGGCCCAGCACTCAAGGACACCCTTAGCTACAAGGTGGCCCCTCACTCCTTCCTTCCCGTGAAACGGGGGACAAGGGGGCTCTTCCTTCTCCTGGTGTCAGGAGCCATGACCCTCTTCCTCTGCTGGCTGGTTAGGCCCTTTGAAATGGTTTGTTTCTCCTAGGCCTGGCCAACATTCCCAGTGCTCAAAAGAATTTGTTCCAAAGACAACATATCACCTGGGATATAACAGAAGCTGTTGGCTGATTAGTTGGCCCCCTGGCAACTGGGGCTGGGGCTCCCAAGATCAGGCCCCTCAGCTGCTGGCTGAGTCAGGGGCTGGGCTCTCTTAAGACAGGAAGCCTGCCTCCCCTCCTGTGTTCTGTTCTCTGTTTCCCTCTTGCATCATCACCAGAAGTGTGTTGGGTGGGGCGGGCTGAGGGGCTGAGAGGGGAGCAGATGCAGAACAGAGACCCCGAGCAGAAGCTGCGGTCTTTGAATGGCCGCAGAGGCCAGCGCTGTCTTCCCAGGGCCCGTGCCGGGGAGCGGATGTGATCCTTCTTGAGATGTCATCTGAGGGTCCTAAAGTAAATTAGGAGGCACTTTCAGTCGCTGTAATTAAAGGGGAGACAATTACCCAGACAAGGAACCCTTAACCCCGGGGAGCTGGAGTCAATGGCACGCCCGCGGGTCCGCCTTTGTTGTCACCCGCCCCCCAGCAAGACTGAGCTGCCCTCTGGTCCCTGGCGGCCCCTGCTTAGGGCGCTGCTCGTGGGGGCCCAGCCCCTCAGCTGAAGCTGGGGGAGGCGGTATGTGGAGCGGCCACTTGCTGACCCCAAAGCACCAGCATGGGGCTCAGATGCAAAGAGAGGGCATCTATCTTGTGTCTGGCATCTGAACAAGACGAAGAGATCCATCAAGTGCAATTAGGTGAACAGCTTCTTCCTGCTCTGCTTAGCTGAGTAATTCAATAGGAGCCAAACCAGAGGCCTGGCCCGGGAAAGGCGCTCCCAAATCGAATGAAGGCCTCGCTTCTGCGGCCCGGCCGCCAGCATTAACATGTCAGCTTCCGCTCAGGAGTCAGACTGGGGCCACCCCTGCCTCGAGAGGTACCAGGGCCCTGCTGCCACCACCCTGCCACCTCCCCACAGGCACCCCTCCGTCAGGTAGGCGCTCAGGAGAACAGGGGGCTTGTCACGTCAGCCGCAGGGAGCAGGAGGCACCGCAGCCCCCACACGGGCCTGTCTGCAGCTGCCATTCTGTTCTTACTGGGTCCCTTTCTCGGCAGGGTGCTATGCGGCAAGCGGCGTTGCTCTAGGCCAGTTGGAGGGTCAAGTGGAAGTAACCATGGTGGAGCGGGTGCTGCTGGGCTGGGGAGGTGGGAACAGGCGCTGGGCACAGCTGGATTCAGGCTCCAGCCAGACCTACCGAAGGAAGCACAGGAGAGGGGCTGTGCGGCTTCCCTTATGGGGCTCAAGGCCAAGGCTGTGTCCCAAACACCCCTAGGTCCCTCGACACCCAGCCTGCATGGGTTCCTTCACTGAAGCTCAAATCTTAGACCCAGAGATGCTGGCATCTCAGGACTTGAGGGGATTAGAGAGACCAAAAAATACAACTCCTACCTACCCAACCAGGGATTGCCATTAAGAGCAGGGTCTCAACCAAGGGTGAGCAGCACTAAGTCCAGCTGAGGTTCAGGACACGTGGAGACATGAGACATGTATGACTAGTTAAGGGGAAGGCTTTGCAGTGTTAACTTCTTAACGTGCATGTTCTATTGATCGTTCGAATTAGTTTTCCTGTGACTCGTTCAATACCACTGAACTTCAGGGCACTTTCTACATAAAAATGTGTGGTATACCCCTCCTAGGAGGTGCGCCAATTCAAGGATGAGCCATCCTTCTCACTCACAGTGGGGTCAAGTCCAGCACCCTCAGGGTACCCCCAGCACCTCTGGGGGTCAGGACTTGATGCTCAAACCCACTCACTCCATCTCTGGGCCAGCATGACTGCCTGGAAGCTCTTGAAATAATTTATTATTCATAGACTTTTTAGGATAAATAAATCCATACCTTTGGCACCCTCTGTTGAGATAATGGATTTTTTATTATCCTGTTTTGCTTTGTCTGTGTTTTTGTTGTTGTTTCAGTTTGGTTTGTATTAAAACTGATATCTGCACATGATCAATTTCAAACAATACTGATTTAGTGAAATATATAAAATTAAAAGCTCACCTCCCAATAGTCTCTCTCTCCTAGAGTAACTGCTGTTAACCATTCACTGTTAGCCATTTCTTTTACTTTCAGAAAAAACATGTTTATGCATACTCAGCATCCATACAATGAGCGTCATACTGTGCACTCATCTGAATCACAGTGTAAAAACAACTCCTTTTTTAAAGTTTTTTAGTAGATTGATCATGTGCAGCCCATGTTCCATAGCTAAGCAATTTTCCACTGGTGGACACTGAGGCTGTTTCCAGCCATTGGCCCCTGCAGACAACGTTCCAGGACATCTTATAGGGAATTTTACTTGGCAAAATCTGCAAGTGTATTCTTAGGATAATTTCCTGGTGGTATAACCACCACCACCACAATTCATCTGAGCCAAAGCATATGTGGAAATAAGTTTTTAAAGGAATCTTGATAAATTGCTTTTGAAAAAGACCACGTTTATTTCCCCATCTTTTAACAACACAGATGATCAATGCTTTCAAATGAGCAGAGCTTCTCATTCTGTTTTGCATGTATTTAGTCACAAGAGAAGTTGAGCACTTTTTAATATTTTTGCCCCTGGTTCTATGGGTTGTCTTTTTCCAGCTGGTGTGTGAGTGCTCTTGATCAGTTTAGGAAATTAGACCCCCTTGGTTGTCCTATGTGTTGCAAATATTTTCCCCCATTTGTTTATTGTATCATATCAAAGTTTAAATTTTTTTAAATTTAAACAAATATATCAATCATTTAAAAATCAAGTTTGTTTGACATTGCTTAGATAGGCATTTATTATTTTAAAAAATCACATTTACTTCTAGTAATTTTGTGGTTTTATGTTTTATATTTAAATTTCTTATATATTTGGTATTGAGTTAGAGTAGGATAACTTTCGGAGAAGGCAATGGCAACCCACTCCAGCACTCTTGCCTGGAAAATCCCATGGGCGGAGGAGCCTGGTAGGCTGCAGTCCATGGGGTCTCTAAGAGTCGGACATAACTGAGCGACTTCACTTTCACTTTTCACTTTCATGCATTGGAGAAGGAAATGGCAACCCACTCCAGTGTTCTTGCCTGGAGAATCCCAGGGGTGGGGGAGCCTGGTGGACTGCCATCTATGGGGTCGCACAGTCAGACACGACTGAAGGGACTTAGCAGCAGCAGCAGGGTAACATTATTCTGCTCAAAACATTGTCTTATTCTCCAAATGTTGTCACAAATCTGTTGTCACATCACTGTTTACTGAATGGTCCATTTTTACCCCCATTGCTACAGTGTCACTCTGCTGCTGCTGCTGCTAAGTCGCTTCAGTTGTGTCAGAGTCTGTGTGACCCCATGGACTGCAGCCTACCAGGCTCCCCCATCCATGGGATTCTGCAGGCAAGGACATTGGAGTGGGTTGCCATTTCCTTCTCCAATGCATGAAAGAGAAAAGTGAAAGTGAAGTCGCTCAGTCGTGTCTGACTCTTTGCGACCCCATGGACTGCAGCCTACCAGGCTCCTCTGTCCATGGGATTTTCCAGGCAAGAGTACTGGAGTGGGGTGCCATTGCCTTCACATTTTGACTTAACTTTGGAACCTGTTCTATAAATTTCTTATACAAGATTAATCTATCCTAATTGCTATAGTTGTAAAAAAGACTTTTAAAAGAATTTTCATTTTATTTTGGCTGCGCTGAGTCTTCTTTGCAGTGTGCAGGGCTTACTCTTGCAAGCTGTGGGATCTTGGTTCCCCAAGTTAGGGATTGAACCTGCGTACCTTGCATTGGAAGGCAGATTCCTTTTTTTTTTAAAGAATGTTATTTATTTACTTGTATTGGCTGTGCTGGGCCTTCGTACAGGCTCTTCTCCAGTTGCAGCAAGCGGGGGCTACTCTCTAGTTGTGGTGTGTAGGCCTCTCATTGCAGGGGCTTGTCTTGTGGAGCACAGGCCCTAGGGCATGAGGGCTTCAGTAGTTGCAGTACAT
Organism: Capricornis sumatraensis; assembly: GCF_032405125.1. NCBI lineage: Eukaryota > Metazoa > Chordata > Mammalia > Artiodactyla > Bovidae > Capricornis > Capricornis sumatraensis. Next base: position 31,733,325 of record NC_091078.1, on the reverse strand, counting down.
GGGCTCAGTGCTTGTGGCTCCGGGCTCTAGAGCACAGACTCAGTAGTTGTGACCCCAGGCTTCATTGCTCCTCGACATGTGGGATCTTCCCAGATCAGGGATCGAACCTGTGTCTCCTGCATTGGCAAGCAGATTCTTTACTGCTGAGTCACCAGGGAAGCCCCTGGCCTTCTCTGTTTTGGCACAAACTCTTTTGTATCTTTCAGTAGCAGTTCAAAGTTTTCTTCATGTAGCTCCTATACATTTATGGTTAGGATTATTTCTTGAGCTTTTCTTCAATGAATTGCTTTTGTATACGGAATATTTTATTCTGCTGCTGCTGCTGCTAAGTCGCTTCAGTCATGTCCAACTCTGTGCGACCCCATAGACGGCAGCCCACTAGGCTCCCCCGTCCCTGGGATTCTCCAGGCAAGAACACTGGAGTGGTTTGCCATTTCCTTCTCCAATGCATGAAAGTGAAAAGTGAAAGTGAAGTCGCTCAGTCGTGTCTGACTCTTAGCCTGGACCGCAGCCTATCAGGATCCCCCAATCCATGGGATTTTCCAGGCAAGAGTACTGGAGTGGGGTGCCATTGCCTTCTCCCACTATATCCTGAAGTTTGCTCAAACTCATGTCCATCTCATCCTTTGTCTCACCCTTCTCCTCTTGCCTTCAGTCTTGCTCAGTATAGTGTCTTTTCCAACGAGTTAGCTTTTCTTATCAGATGGCCACAGTACTGGTGCTTCAGCTTCAGCCTCAGTCCTTCCAATGAATATTCAGGACTGATTTCCTTCAGGATGGACTGGTTTGATCTCCTTGCAGTCTAAGGGACTCTCAACTGTCTTCTTCAGTACCACAGTTCCAAAGAATCAATTTTCGGCTCTCAGCCTTCTTTATGGTACAGTTCTCACATCTATACCTGACTACTGGAAAAACCATAGCTTTGACTAGATGGACCTTTGTTGGCAAAGTGATGTCTCTGTTTTTAACATGCTGTCTAGGTTTGTCATAGCTTTCCTTCGAAGGAGCAAGCGTCTTTTAATTTCATGGCTGCAGTCACCATCCGCAATGATGTTGGAGCCCAAGAAAATAAAGTCTGTCACTGTTTCCATTGTTTCCCCATCCATTTGCCATGAAGTGATGGGACCGGATGCCATGATCTTAGTTTTCTGAATATTGAATTTTAAGCCAGCTTTTTCACTCTCCTCTTTCACTTTCATCAAGAGGCTTTTTAGTTCCTCTTCACTTTCTGCCATAAGGGTGGTGTCATCTGCATATCTGAGGTTATTGATATTTCTCCCAGCAATCTTGATTCCAGCTTGTGCTTCATCCAGCCTGGTTTTTCTCATGATGTGCTCGGCATAGAAGTTAAATAAGCAGGGTGACAATACACAGCCTTGATGTACTCCTTTCCCGGTTTGGAACCAGTCTGTTGTTCCATGTCCAGTTCCAACTTTTGCTTCTTGACCTGCACACAGGTTTCTCAGGAGGCAAGTAAGGTGGTCTGTAATTCCCATCTCTTTAAGAATTTTTCACAATTTGTTGTGATCCACACAGTCAAAGGTTTTAGCACAGTTAATGAAGCAGAAGTAGATGCATCCCATGCACTGGAAGGCAGATTCTTAACCACTGGACCACCAGGGAAGTCCCTAGCTAATGTACATTTAAGATGCATCAGTTCAGTTCAGTCGCTCAGTCGTGTCCGACTCTTTGCGACCCCATGAGTCGCAGCACGCCAGGCCTCCCTGTCCATCACCACCTCCCGGAGTTCACTCAGACTCACGTCCATCGAGTCTGTGATGCCATCCAGCCACTTCATTCTCTGTCGTCCCCTTCTCCTCCTGCCCCCAATCCCTCCCAGCATCAGAGTCTTTTCCAATGAGTCAACTCTTCACATGAGGTGGACAAAGTACTGGAGCTTCAGCTTTAGCATCATTCCTTCCAAAGAAATCCCAGGGTTGATCTCCTTCAGAATGCATACACTTCACCATACATAAATTCTATAGCAAAAGAAAACTGTAAACAAATATTGAACTCTAATGATATGTACACTGAAGTGTTTAGATCATAGTGAACTGATGCCTGCAATTTACTTTGAAATGCATCAGAAAAATAAAATGGGTTGACGGATGGGTAGAAGGATGAAGAGATGGGTAGATATGGGATAAAACAAATACAGCCAACATTAAAGACAGAATCTAGGCAGTGTATATATGGGTATTTGCTATAAAATTCTTGCAACTTTGATGTATTCAAAATTTTTCGGGATAAAATGCTTGGGTAGGGACTTCTCTCGTGATCCTGTGGCCAAGGCACTGTGCTCCCAATGCAGGGGGCCTGGGTTCAATCCCTGGTCAGGAAACTAGATCTCACATGCCATCGTGAAGATTTCAGATTCAGTGTAGCCAAATAATACACAATAAAAATTTAAACCCTTTCCAGTGTTTCAGGGAGGGTGGGTGGATGTGGAGGAAGAGGACTATGGCTGCATACTCCTCTTTTGAGAAATGGGGCTGAAGATGCACAATTATTTGGGAAAAGGAGCCTTAGAACAGAGCTGAAAAAGGTGTGACATCAGATTACCATGGGCAGGTCCGCTTCAGACACTGTGCATATCTCAGAACAAAACTGAAGGGTGATATGTCCACCAGCAATAATAAAATACTTAAGACACAGTCAGTCCCAGAACATTTCCTGACGTGTGACAAGGAGGATAACATACCTATCACACAGGTCTGGCAAGGCATTTTAATTAATAAAACTGTATCCCCACCATGTAAACAGCAAAAGGGAAATGGAATATTCCAAACCACACGTGACTGTAGAGTTACTGTAACACCACATGGAAGCACATTATATATCTGGGGAAAATAAGTGTGTGCAATTTCAAACTATAGAATGAAGAATAAAAGATTCAAATAAAAGTTTCTCTTCTTCTCAGAGTCACAGGTAACAACACAGGTGAAACAACATACCCCAGCCCGAGCGGGTGACTCCCACAACAGGTTTTACTGAAGAACAGTAATACAACAGGGTCAGACTGACCATTTCTCTCACTTTCAGAATTCAGCTATTCGTTCCGCCTCCTGGGTTGTAAGATACACACTGCAGTTCACCATCCTCAGCTTCGAACAAAAGCCCAAACTCCAACTTCCCACTGCACTCACTAAAGAGGATTATTTTCATGGCACTGTACACATGCCTGTGATCAAATCACCTAATTCTTAACACAATCCAGCAGAAAACTGCTACTGTTCAGGCACACTTAGGAGGAAAAACTGTAATTGTGTCTTTATTTTGTTGACGTTTATGCATTGGAAAGTCCCTAATATGTGTATATTATTTTTGTTAGTATCAACTCTACAGAATTCTACCTTTACCAGTTTGGGGTTTACTGGGCAGTCAGTCAAATCTGCATTAACAATCATTCTGCCCCCTCCCTTCTCCCATGTCCTATTTGTCCTCTCTTTTTTAACATTGTATATATATATAATTATAATATTTATTTATTTGACTGTATCAAGGCTTAGGTGAGGCCCATGGGATCTTCAGTCTTCATTGCAGGATGCAGAATCTTAGTTGCAGCATGAGAACTCTTAGCTGTAGCATGTGGGATCTAATTCTCCGACCAGGAATCGAACCCCAGTCCAGTGCATTGGGAGCACAAAGTCTTAGCTCCTGGACCACCAGGGAAGTCCCCCGTTTCTCCCTCTTAATTGGCTGTGTCCTGGCTTCACCCCATTCAGTGGTCCTAAATCTATGATTTTGTGGCGCTTGGGGTTGGTGCATGCCTGCTGTATCCCTATCTATTCTGTTTTCTCAGGTTCACGACTGTTGAATTGTTTTCAGTGCCTTTGTAGCATTTATTAAGGTTTATGTTTTCTAGTCTTCAGGGGTTAATTTTGATCATTTACATAATTTTAGAAAATCATTCTTTTTATCTAAGGTGTTCAGGTTTATTTGCACAGCAATTTCCGAAGCAGGCTCTTTGGAAGTCCCTGTGCCTCTGCGGCAATTTCCCCTTACTTATTTCTACTCTTCTCTCTTGTCCCTCCACCACCCACTTTTCCTCCTCCTTCTCTCTGTCGGGAAACAACAGCTGCCGGCTGGCGGGCCTCTGACTCCAGAAGAAGGGCCGCTGGCCTTGTGCTCTGCTCCTGACTGGGCTGGTCAGACTCCAGCCCTGCGCTGTCCAGGCTGAGGAATGGTTTCTCTGCTGATGGAGGGTGGCCCCAGGTCATGTTTGGTGCTGGCATTTTCCTGTCTCTTGCCCCAGAATCAGGCAGACTAGAGAAACTGCTGCCGGGGATGTTGGAGAATCCTGGCGGGGGCGGGGGTGGGGGGGTGGTCACCATCCATTTGGGGTCTGCCTTGTTTCATTTTATTTTATTAACCCTTTATCATGGAGAATTCCAAACATATGTAAAAGTAGACAGAATTGTATAATGCACCCCTCTGTACCATCAGCCCACCCCCAAACCATTGGCCTGCAGTTTCTCCTGCCTTCTCCACACCCCAACTACTTCCCATTTTTGTTACTTTGAAGCACATCCAAAACATCATATTGTTTCATCCATAGACACTGTAGCGTGTAGCTTATCTATAAAAAATGAAACTTTAAAAACTTGTTTGTGTTTTTAATCAAACTATAGTGGATTTACAATGTTGCGCCAATCTTTGCTGTACAGCAAAACGACTCAGGTTATACATATATACACATTCTTTTTTTAATATATTCTTCCTCACTATGGTTTATCACAGGATATTGAATATAGTTCCCACACTATACAGTAGGACCTTGTTGTTTATCCCTCTTAAATATAATAGTTTAAATCTGCTAATCCTAAAGTCCCAGTCCTTCCCTTCCCTACCCTCTCCCCCCTTGGTATTCACAAGTTTTGAAAAAAATGGACACTTTTAAAACATAACCACAATACTGTTATCACATCTGAAAAATTAACCACAACTTCTTTTCATCAGATGTCCAGTGTTCAAATTTCCAATTTTCCCCCCAAAATTCTCTTTGCAGTTTATTTGAACCAGATCCAAGGAAGACCCACTCTTTTTGTCTATCATTGCTATTCTATCCCATCCTTTATTGTCTTATAATATTCACTGCAGAATTATTTGCCTGTAGAGCTCCCCATCTGCATTTGGCTAGTTGCTCCCCCGTGGTGGTGTATACCTTCCCTGACCTGGGCATTTTCTGCAACTTGGCAGCTGGGTCCACAGGCCACAGGACCCTTAAGCCTGTTATAGCTTGCGCTTCTAGGGCTTTGCAGGTGGCGCAGTGGTAAAGAATCTGCCTGCCGATGTAGGAGACACAAGAGATGTGGGTTTGATCCCTGGGTTGGGAAGATCCCCTGGAGTAGTAAATGGCAACCCATTCCAGTATTCTTGCCTGGAGAATTCCATAGACAGAGGAGCCTGGCAAGCTACAGTCTGTGGAGTTGCAAAGAGTCAAACATGGGTAAGCACACAGCAGTAGTAGTGTGTGCTTCTAATACATGGGGCTGGCAAGCTTTTCCTTGAAGGGACAAGCAGTAATATTTCAGCTTTGTGGGCCATGGGGCCTCTGTCACAGCTGCTCAAGTGAAAGCAGCCAAGACAATGTATAAACAAATGAGACTTCAGTTAACAGGCTGGTAGCTGCCTGGACAAGGCCCATGGGTGGCAGTTTGCTGGCCCTTGACCTTGAATCACAATAGCAGGAGAAGCCCCCTAGACTCTGACTGGTGTAGGCCCAGGCTTACTGGGAATGACTTCCAGAAGGAGGACATGGGGGCCACATAGAGGAGACATGGGGTCCTCACAATACTTCCTGTTTCTCACTTGAATCTGATGTCTGCCTGCTAGAAGGAGCCCCAGGAAGAAAAGACTTCTTTTTCTGAGTACATCCCAAGGGCAGCATTAATGGCCTGGGCAAGGGATTGTCTCCTGGGCAAGGGACTCTCTCCTGAGCAAGCTGGCCATGGTGATGGGGACAAGAGACTGCTTCCCTGGCATCGTCACCTGTGCTCTGAGGCAAGCTGGGAATGGCCTGGCTGAGGCTCTGTTGGCCCCACTCCTGCATTAGTCCACCCTGGCCTTCTTGGGGCCGTCCTGCCAGTCACAGGTGCCCCAACCAGGGCAGCATACCCCAGGGACTCTTGGGGTGCTCCCTCTTTGCAGCAGCGGTAAGCGGCCTCTCTGCAGGCTCAGTGGGTCCTCTATGAGTATCCTTCTCAGCATGGGGCCCTGCTCTCCCATCACCTGACTTGCAGACTCCTCCGTCCACCAGCTGCCAGGCCCCCAGAGAGCCTGCCTCTCTGCGACCTGGACCCCTAGTGTCAGCTTGGACCGTGCAGAGGTCAGGCTGTTCAGGGAGGCCCAAGGAGAGTCCCAGAGAGGCCATGGGTGATGGTTCCAGTGAGCTGGCCCCGGCAGACCCCAGGATATTCCTGGGGTGGGTCTGTCCCGGTGCTGAAGGCCAGCAGGGTCCAGGTGCACACGCAGTGGGCGGGATCTACAGGGAAACCAGATCAGAGGTCATGGGTAGAAAAGGCCAACTCTAGCACTTGTCCACTCCCTGTACCCCTGTGCTCTCTGGGGTCCCAAGGTGAGTGATGCAGAGCCAGCTTCTAGGGAGCCCTGAGCCCCTTTGCTGGCAGGCAGGGCTGTGGAGTGGACTCAGGGGAGCAACTTGGAGGCCAGGGGGATCCCAGGCGCCTCCCTCATCTGAGGTTGGCAGATGTCCTCCAGGCGTCCCGTCTCAGGCAGCTCAATGCACAGTGGAGGCTTTGAACTTCACTTGTGAAGGCCTGGGGACCCTGCACCCGGTTCTTGGAGGACGTGGATGGTATCAGCAGTTAGATGTCACATACACACAAACACACAGTACATGCACACATCACATACATACCTCTATATGCACACCACACACATACACATACGTATACCACACATCACACACACACACATATACACACCCTAAACACTTATACATACGGCACACACATACATGCTACACACACACTACACATATACATATACTGAATGTGCCATACACACCACACACACCCCATACATATACACACCCACCACACACACACACACACAGAGCTACACACACAGAGCTACACACACAGAGCTACACTCAGGCACCACACATACAGTACACATGTATGTACACACCACACACACACAAATACACACACCATGTGCACACAGCGTGCACACACACACACACCAAACAATTTACACCCACACGCTGCACATATACCTATCACACCACATACACAAGCACACTCCAAGTGGAAAGTGAGGACATCCCAGCTTCTCAGTCCCTCGCAAGAAAAGGCCAGGCCAAGCAGGAGGAGCCCTGGGGTCAGAGTTCCTGGCACAACGCCTCACATCTCAGACCCGGGTCTTTTTTTACTGTAGTATAGTTGATTTACAATGCTGTGTTAATTTCTGCTGTACAGCAAAGTGACTCAGTTAAACATATATATATTCTTTCCCATTATGGTTTATCCCAGGACATCGAATATAGTTCCCTATGGTATACGGTAGGACCTTGTCGATCCATTCTGTATATACGAGTTTGCAGCCGATAATCCCAAACCTCCAGTCCTTCCCTCCTCCACACCCCCCCAGTTTGGCTACCACCAGGCTATTCTCTATGTCCATGATTCTGTTTCATAGATAGATTCATTTCTGTCATACTTTAGATTCTCCGTATAAGTGATATCATATGGTGTTTGTCTTTCTCCTTCTGACTCACTTCACTTAGTATGATCATCTCTAGGGCCATCCATGTTGCTGCAGATGACGTCTTTCATTCTTTGTCATGGCTGAGCAGTGCTCCGTTATACATACATGCCAGGCCTTCTTTATTCATTCATCATCAATGGACATTTGGGTTGCTTTCACGGCTTGGCTATTGTAGATAGTGCTGTTATGAACGTACAGGTACCTGTATCTTTTCAAATTAAAGTCTTATTTGGATATATGCCCAGGAGTGGGATTTCTGGATTATATGGTAACTCAATTTTTAGTTTTTAAGGAACCGCCATACTGTTCCTCATAGTGGCTGTTGTTGTTGTCCAGTTGCTAAGTTGTGTCTGACTCTTTGCAACCCCATGGACTGCAGCATACCAGGCTTCCCTATCCTTCACTCTCTCCCAGAGTTTGCTCAAACTCATGTCCATTTAGTAGGTGATGCCATCCAACCATCTCACATTCTGTCACCCCCTTCTCCACCTGCCCTCAATCTTTCCCTACATCAGAGTCTTTGCCAATGAGTTCAGTCTTTGCCAATGAGTTGGCTCTTTGCCAAACTATTGGAGTGGCCAAAGTGGTCAGGTAACCAAAGTATTGGAACTTCAGCTTCAACATCACTCCTTCCAATGAATATTCAACGTTGATTTCCTTTAGGATTGACTAGTTTGATCTCTTTGCTGTCCAAAGGACTCTCAAGAGTCTTCTCCAGCACCACAGTGCTGTACCAGAGTGGCTGTACCAACTTATATTTCCACCAACAGTATAGGAGGGTTCTCTTTTCTCCAACCCCCCCTCCAGGATTTGTTAGACTTTTTGATGATTGCCATTCTGATCAGTGAGGCAGTACCTCCTGATGGTTTTGATTTACATTTCTCTAATAGTTAATGATGATGAACATCTTTTCACATGCCCATTGGCCATCTGGAGAAATATCTATTTAGATCTTCTGTCCATCTTTTGATTGGGTTGTTCGTCTTTATTATTGAGTTGTATGAGTTGTTTGTGTATTTTAGAAATTCAGGTCTTTCAGTTGCATTATTTGAAAGTATTTTCTCCCAGCCCATAGCTTGTCTTTTCATTTTGTTTACAGTTTCCTTTGCTGTGCAAAAGCTTATAAGTTGGATTGATCCCATTTGTTATTTTTGCTTTTATTTCTAGGAAATAAAACTGACCTAAGAAAACATTGCTGTGATTTATGTCAGAAAATGTTTTGCCTATATTCTCCCCTAGGAGTTTTATGGTGTCATGTCTTACATTTAAGTCTTTAAGCCATTTCGAGTTTATCTCTGATGTATGGTGTGAGGGAGTGTTCCAACTTCATTGATTTACATGCAGCTGTCCAGCTTTCCCAGCACCACTTATTGAAGAGACTATTTTTTCTTTATTCTATATTCTTGCCTCCTTTGTTGAAGATTAATTGACTATAGCTGTAGGAGTTTATCTGTGGGCTCTCTTCTGTTCTATGGGTCCATATGTCAGACCCGAGTCTTTTACATCTCCAGGCCTCAGTTCCTTCACCTGTGAACTGAAGAATATCTGTCTTTGCCCCACAGCCATCCTGAAGGTGAGTAGAGTGAAAGTGTGCCTGGTGACATTCCTACCACGCATGCCCGCTCACCCTTCCATGATGCACTAGGGAATGAGAGGCCCTCGTCCTGGCCACACCCATGCTGCCCAGCCTTCAACTCAGGAGGGAAGTGGTCCTTCACAGAGGGGGCTGGCCCCAAGGTAAGGCCCAGCATGGCATGGATCTCTTCTCTTCCTTCAGGGGCCTGGATTCAAGTGTCAGCCTTTCCTTGGCCCCACTATCACTGGGACTAATGGTGACCTGACCTGTGGTGGGGAGCTCCTGACTCAGGGGTGAAAGCCTGTTGTATGGCAATTTTGCTGTTTCTGCAGGTCCAAGGTCGGGGCTCAGCTCCAAGGGTGCCCAAAGAGAAGAGGTGGCCCTGTGTGGCTCAGGCCTGGGGTCCCCTCCAAAGGCAGCCGGGTGGGTGGTCATGGGATGCTGGACCCAGGCTACACCACCAGGGTCTGCTCAGCTGAGATCTGGATGGCGAGGTGGGCACCATATGACCCCAGAAGTTCACACCCTTCTCTCTGGAAGGGCCTGAAGTTCTGGCTGGGCCTTTTGGGGGCTTCTGTGACCCATGTTAGCCCTGGTAGAACACTGGGCACAGCTCTCTTCAGCCAACCCTCCTGAAAGCCTGCAGAAGCAATAAATGCAAGACAGAAGCTCAGGGAGGTCTCTTGGGATGGTCATAAACTGGGGTTTCCTCACCCTGACTTTGAGGAAGGGAGGAGTGGAGGGCATCTTTCTGGCTCATCAGGAAACCAGGAAGCCCATGCTTGGTGGTTTGGATCCCTGCCTGGTGGTGCAGCACCTCTGACCTTCTGTGCTGCGCGGAAGCCAAACTTTCTTCTTGGCCAAAGGGAAGCCCAGGCAAGCAGACGAGCTGCAAATGTGTCCATGCGTCAGGGTGAAAGCTTTCCCTGGGGAGGTGTGAGGGCCCAGGGCTCAACATCCTCAGGTCTCAGGCTGGATGTGCCTGGGGAGGGCTGTACTGAGGGGAGCAGTGGGCTGGGGTGCACAGGTCCCGCAGCAGACTGCACACAGGCTGGGGTGCTGGTTGGGCAGGTCAGCGCCAGGGTCTGGAACTCTCATTCCTTTATCAGAAAATTGCCACATTCCCTATTAGGTAGGACTGGACATTATCACATTTAGTTCTATTGACTTCTTTTCAGGACATATTTAATTTGTGCCATATGAAAAATATCCTTGAATAGAGTGCTGCATCACAGGGAGCTGCTCTTGGGCCCTCCCAGGGGCTTGGCAGGGAAAGGGGTAGTAGCCCCTGGGAGCCCAATTTTCTCCTCTGCAGGGTCAAGGAGCTCTTCCCAGGCCAGGGAAGAGGGCCCAGCCTAGATGGGCCCCTCCATAGGCCGTATCCAGAGCCTAGAGGAATTGGGCTTTGGTAGCTCCAGGACACACTAAGGAAGCCTCATCTCAGTGTGACCCAAACAGGATGGGACCTGCTCTTTAGAGCAGTATGGGAAGACCATGGCAGGTGGGAAATGAGTGATGCCCGCGGACCACTGTGGGTGTCCAGGCCAAGCCTGACCCATGTCAATGCATCACATTGGTTTGGGGAAAGGACAGGAGCTATCAAGATGGAATGGCCCCGTGGATGGTATTGGCTGCCCCAACAGTGTCCCCAGTCTCCAGGAGACCTGGTGGCTACCATCAGTAGTACCCATTTATCAGATCCTGGCCTGGCAGAGAGCAGCTTAGTCACTCTGGATTGATGAAGAGGACATAAAATGAGAAAAGACAGGACCCTGCCATGGGGCTGGGCTGACTCTTTCCAGCAGCCAGGAAAGGCTCCCTGGTGAAGTGAGGCTTACAAAGGGGAAGGGTGTGTGCACGAGGAGTTGAGGGGTTGCTGGTCATGAGGGAGGAGGGCTCCAGGCAGGGAACAGCAGGGATGGGACTCTGAGACCAAAGGCACGTGATGTCCAGAGCAGGACTGACAGTTCCAGAGCAGCAGGTAGAGAAGTGAGCAGACGAGCAGGGCCACCTGGCTCTGGCTGGAAGAAGAGGGCCATCCAGGAGTGGTGGCCGGAGGCACAGGTCCTCAGAGAGAGAGGAGAGCTTTGTGTCTGGTGGGGCTGTATCCTATTTTTTTATGATAAAAAACATCAAACACGAAGGTTGGAAGGGTTGAAAGGCGAGTACGAGCACAGCTGGACTGAGCAACTGAGAAAACTGTTAACATTTGCTACGCTGCCTTGTCCTCTTCTCTTTCCTTCCCTTTCTCTCCTTGCACACGCATACACACCTATACACACAGATGCACAGGTCATTTTACTGAATGATTTGAAGACACTTGATTCCTAAATACTTCAGCTTGTATCACACAATAGAAAGGACATTTCCTTACATTCTGTTATGATACCTTGGAAAATTAAGAATGACTCCAATATATCATGCAATCTCTACTCCATACTCTGATTTCCCAAATCGACCCAAGAATCTGTTTCATGTCCTTTTAAAAAGCCCAAATCAATCCGGAACCATGCTGCCATTTGGTTTCACCCTTGTGGTCTTTCTAGTAGAGAAGAGCCCTTCTTCTGTTGTCTTTTTGAAGAATCCAGGGACCATTGTCTCACGGAAGACTCACGTCCAGGATCTGCCTATTTAGTGTCTTTGAACTTGTTCCTCTCTCCCCTGTATCGCCCGTAAACTAGAATTTAGCCCATTTAGGAGAGACTGTCTCATAGCAGGGCTTCCTTGGTGTTGACCAGGGGTTCCCAGTGAGGTCACCCACTGCCGGTCTCATTGCATGGTGGGGTGCTGACTGCCAGGTCACTCCATCATAACAGCTCAGTTTCCTTGAAGGGACATTTTCTGTCCCATCTCTTGGATCAACAGAGCTGGGCCCCATAGGCACTTCCAGCTCGGGAAGTTGATACGCCTGACAGGGCTTCCGCAGACAGCTGCCCAAGATACCTTGCCAAGGGACAGGTAGAGGCCGAAGTCCACTCTCCAAGCTCAAGGCTGGCTTGACCCCCATAGAGGGAACATCCTATCTGCTGTAGGCCATACCACCAGCTCTGACAATCTGGGGTCAGGACAGTGGCCTGACCAAGTGCCCCCTGCCCCCCACTTTCCAGGCCTCTTCCACCATCCAGTGGACTCACTACTACCTTGAGTCCCTGCTCAAAAGGTGGCTGCCTTCCTCTGGGCAGGGTGGAGGAGCAGGCAGCAGGGAGTCAGGATTTATTACTGCTCCAAATCACCCCTGATTTCTTGGAGGCTCCGGCATGGGTGCATGCAGAGCTGCTCCCACGGTGGGCTCCTGGGAGTAGTCAGGGGCACTGGGGCACCAAAGGGAAGGGAGAGGTGGGTGAAGTCTGCACTTTGCGTGGGGTCTTCTCTTTCTTGCTCCCACCTCCACCCTTTCCCCAACCCCTACAAGAGCATGACTCTCTGTGTCTGTCCCTAACACACATACACCCATGTGCACGCACGTGCGCACACACACACACACACACACACTCTCATACCTCTGTGTTCATGAGGACTTAATCACTGGGCAGGTGGGGGTTTCTTGGTGGGGGTGGGGGGAGGGCAGGCGGCAGGAAGGAGAGAGAGCCCCCCTGGGGTCTCTGGCTAGAGAGGATAGGAGGCAGCAGCTGGTGGACTGTTCAGAGGGACCTGGGAAACAGGTTGGGCAGATCCACTTTGGAGCCCACCAGTGAAGGGCTTCTCCCCACTTCAGGCCTGGACACCTGAGGAGCTTCCTAAGGAGGCTCCTCAGCAGGCAGTGGCTGAGGCAGACGGTGGGGCAGGCAGTAGGTAGCAAATGGGGCCCTGAAGCTTCGGGCTGGACCTGCTGGGGCCCCAGCAGTGAGCCCAGAGCCCTGTGGAGAGGCTCAGAGCCACCATCAGGTTGGGGGTGGGCGCGGTGGGCAGGGGGGATCAGCCCATCATGAGAGTCTGTGCTATGAGAACTGCCCTCCAGGAACACAGAGCCCGAGTTTCAGAGCAAGGCTCTGCAGTCATGCTCTGCCGTCTCTCTACCTGCCCGTTGGCCTCCCTCTGGGCTTTCTAGAGACCCTGCCCAAGGCCAAGATGCTGGGACTGAATCCCCTCCTGAATAAGTGAAGGCGGGAGAATGCTGAACACTGAGGGGCCAGTCCCCCACCCTCTCTGGTATCTGAGTGCTTGGAGCGAGGTGGGCACCCTGGGAGAAGGGGGCTAGGCCCCAGGCACACCCCCAACTGGGCAGCCTGCCAAGGCCCCTGGACCTCCCCTGACAGTGGGGCCCAGATGAGAGGCCGTGTGGGAGGGGGAAAGCTGATTCTCCAGCAAGGGTGCCGGCCTCCCTCCAGGCTGCCCTGGGCTGAGCCTGAGCAATTTGAAAGGCCCCCTGAGACTTACTGCCAGCACGGGCCCTGGAGCTGAGCACAGCCCAGAGCAATCACACAGGCCATCAGTCAGGGAGCCTGGAGCCCCGCCTCCCCCAACCTCGCCCATAGGCAGCCCTACATATTCATCCCTGGGTATTCAGAGCCCCAGGCATCCCCAGTTTCCTTCCTGAGGCTCTGTACCTCCCAGAGCCTCCAACATCGGCACCCACACCAGCTCAGAGCCACCCCAGCTCAGGCGTGGGGCACACAGGCCGAGGGACCGTCCTGGGGGCAGGGGGCAGAGGGAGGTGGTACTAGGACAGTGCCCTGACCTGCAGTGGAAGTCAGAGGGGTTCTCCGCCTGCCCAGTGCCTGGTGAGATACCCGCGCGATCTACTTCCCCATGCTGATAACCCCAGGAGGAAACTGGAGCCATCAGAGCCAGCCCTAATCTCTCTGAAGTTCAAAGAGACCTCCAAGTCAGGAGCAGGATTTGAGGCCAGGCTGCCCCCTGTCCCCACCCTAGTACCTGTTGGCATGGCCGATCCATCCCTGGGGACACGCATATGCTAACACCAACCACCCCTGCACCCTCAGTCCCAGCGTGAACAGAGGCGCTGAGGGTTTCTGGGCAGAGGTAGAGGTCCAAGGCCCAAAGATCCCGCCTTCTGGAAGGACGAGGGACACAACACCTCCCGTGAGCGTGATGAGGCCGTTTTAACCAGGCTGTGTGAGAGGATGGGGTCTCAGTTTAGACCCTACTAACACTCACTTTGGGGACACGTCATGGGCAGATGAGAAATTCCTGACAGCTTGACGGTCAGGGTCCCTGTGCTCCTGTATATCAAGGAGAGGGAGATGAATTCCACACACCACCCACTGCCCGAGGCCTGTATATCGACAGACAGGCTCTGCAAAGGGCGATTGATGGGGGCTGTGACTGTGGCTGCGGCTGCTTCCTAAGCACTGGGAGCATTTCTGGAGGGTTCTGGGGTTAATGCAGCCCTCCTTATCTCCAGCTCCACTGGGAGAGGACGTTTTTCTATGATTCAGCTGCCAGCCCTCCCTCCTGCTGGCAGATAAGATTGATATAGTGAGGCTGTGCCCCTGGGAAGCAGAGCTCACAGAGGGTAGCTCTTAAGGGGACAGAGGCTGGGCCCCCTGAGCGGGGGCAGTCTCACTGTCTGGAGTGAGGGCCAGGGCTGGCTGGGACCAGGGTGTGCGGATGGAGGCTGGTATTCAGGGCACCACATTCGAGCCCTGCTCCATGTTCCTAGACTGGGCTCCTGGGCAGGTTAGTTCTCTGCGCCTTAGTCTGAGGCTTAGTCTCTGAGCCTTATTGCCCTCATCCGTGTAAGTGTGTTGATGATGATGGTATCTCAGGGGGATGGGTAAGGAGGAAAGTCTTTGGTGAGAAGTCAGCAAAGGTGACGTTTTATGGAGAGTGTTAGTCGCTCAGTCGTGTCCCACTCTCTGTGACCCTATGGACTGAACCTGCCAGGCTCCTCTGTCTATGAGATTCTCCAGGCAAGAATACTGGAGTGGGTGGCCATGCCCTCCTCCAGGGGATCTTCCCAACCCAGGGATCAAACCCTGGTCTCCTGCATTGCAGGCAGATTCTTTACCATCTAAGCCACCAGGGAAGCCCTGGTTCTATGTAAATGCTTGTTATTAGGCAGCCTAAGGAAAGACCAGGGCATTTGGCTCTGCTCCTGAGAAGACCCTGGCGGGCAGGGTGTGGGGGGGATGTGGCGGGGGGCAGGCAGCAGAGCCTGGGGGTAGCCCTTCCCTGATTTAGATCCTCTGGTGGGAACTTCTGCTTTCTTCAGACCCCTGGGGTCAGAGCACCTGGATGGACCTAGACGGGGCTGGAGGCCACAGCAGGACATCATCCTGTCCTCAGAGCCCTCTCTCTTGTGGGGATGCACAGTCCCCACTGGTGCGGGCGCTCCTCTTCACATTTGGGTGGGGTTGGAGTGCAAACTCCAGGTCCCACTTTTCTCTGTTTTTGATTTTACAACTTTAGAACAGGTTGAGGGAAAAAGAGCTGTGCAGGTGTTCATTTGCATTAAACTTCTTACATGCTACTTACTTCACAATCTTTTTTTTTTTTTTGGCTGCATAGGACTTTGTGACACATGGGATCTTTGCTGTAGTACACGGGTTCCAGATCGTGTGGGCTTGCTCAGTAGCTGCACACGGCATGTGGTGTCTTAGATCCCCAACCAGGGATCAAGCTGGCATCCACTGAGTTGGAAGGCAGCTTGCTGACCACTGGGCCACCAAGGGGCCCTGCTACTTCTTGCTGATTCTTATAGAGTACATAGAATTTTATGGTTGACCAAGAGTTTGGTCATCCTCAACTCTCCTTTGCTTGCCCCGTGTATCTGGGAAGAAAGCAGGGCAGAGACAGGCAAAATTACTTGCCACTGTTTCACAGAACACAGGCTGTCCAAACCACAAAGTCTTAGAGAATACCCTGGTGCCCTGAGAAGTAGATGAGTACCTCTCCCTGGGTCAGAGTCCAGGCTTGGAGGGACAGGAGAAGGGGGCACCGAGGTGCCTGGGTTCTCAAAACAGGGTTTCTTCCCTCCTCATCAATTTCATTAGTATTTTAAAAAGTAGAAATAGCTTTCAGCTTTATTTGTACTTGTTTCTTTTAAAAAGTTTTTATTAATCTCGGCCTTTTAGCCCTTCTTTACTTGCTTTTCCTGTTTTTTTTTTTTTATTTAAAAACTTTAGAATTTTCCTTCTTGTTCAATGAATGTATTCAAGGCTATACATTTTCCTCTAAATACTGATTTAGCTGAGTTCCACAAGTTTTATATTCCACAATATATAGTAATTTATATACTATATCCTGCCCTACTATGCTGAATGGTTTGAAATTTCATCTTGAGTTCAGTCAGTTAGGAGTATATTTATAAATTTCCAAGCACACTTTTATGGAAGTACTTCATAAGTTGATTTCCAGCTTACCACACTGTGGTCAGAGTGTTGCTAAATCACTCAATTGTGTCTGACTCTTTGTGACCCCATGGACTGAAGCATACCAGGCTTCCCTATCCTTCACTCTTTCCCAGAGTTTGCTCAAACTCATGTCCATTGAGTCAGTGATGCCATCCAACCATCTCATGTTCTGTCACCCCCTTCTCCTCCTGCCCTCAATCTTTCCCAGCATCAGAGTCTTTGCCAATGAGCTGGCTCTTCGCCAAACTATTGGAGTGGCCAAAGTGGTCAGGTAACCAAAGTATTGGAGCTTCAGCTTCAGCATCAGTCCTTCCAATGAATATTCAGGGTGGATTTCCTCTAGGATTGACTGTTTTGATCTCCTTGCTGCCCAAGGAACCCTCAAGAGTCTTCTCCAGCACCATTGTTCAAAAGCATCAATTCTCCTATGCTCAGCCTTCTTGAGCTGTATCAATATCATCCTCTGAACATTCATGAGACTTTTCCTTTTATTTACTAATGTTTGTCTCCTTGAGCTATCTGTCCATTTCTAATGTTTAAATATTTCAAATTTCCACTGAAGGGCAAATTTGTTAGTTTCATGCAAATTCTTGCTAATTTGCAACATCATATTATTAAGTTCACACAAGTCCCTGGTCAGTGAGTCATACTGGCAAACATAACTGTGGTTTCTTTCTTTATCTTCGGTATTGCTCTCTGCCTTGCATTCTGTTGTGTCTGAAATTACTATTGCCCTGTCAACTTTTTTTGACATTTTGGTCTAAGCTTTTCTGGGCGTATGTTTTATCCCTTTTCCTTTTTTTTTTTTCTTAAGACATTTTTATGTGGACCATTTTCAAATTCTCTATTGAATCTGTGACGATATTGTTTCTGTTTCATGTTTTGGTCTTTTGGCCACAAGGGATCCCAGTTTCCGGAGCAGGGACCAAACCTGCACCCTCCATTTATCGGAAGGTGAAGTCTCAACTACTGGACTGCCAGGGAAGTTCCCCCTTGCCTTTTCCTATGATCTGATTTTAGGTGCATCTGTGATGTCCACTGCAGTCATGGGAACCAAGATCTGCTCTGTTGGAGGGACCCTAACTGTCCTGAACCCTCAGGAGGAAAGAACCCAGAAGTATCTGTGCTCAAGTTTGTGCTACAAGTACACAACTCCACATACACACCTCACAAACACCTACACTTTTACCCAGCACATACATGCACACATATATACACACACAGACACACACTTGAAGCAGTTTTAATTAACAGAAAATTTCCATTTAAAAATAGCTACTCATTCCTACCTGGGCATTATAGATCCTGGAGGAGATGAAGGAGATTACTGTAATTAGCACAATTCATTATACATAGAAGGAGCCTCAGTGTGACCCTTCTCTCTGGGGCCTTTGTTTTCCCTTCACTAAATGAGGCCCATCTGAGGGCATTTCCTGCTGAGCGGCTTCTAGCCACCCTGATGGGGCCTGCTGGGAGGGAAAGTGCTCCCTGGGGACTTTGGTTAGATGGATGTTAACTGCAGGAGGAGAGTTGGGAGGGGCCTTTGAAGCAAGTGGCCCCCTTACCATCAGCCACACACCATGGATGCATGGACACAGGGTTCTGCCTCCAGGTGTCAGGCCAGGCAATTTATTTAAACACAAACTGAGCAGCCAGCAATGTGATATAGTTCCTGGAAGCTGAATTGTAGCCATAACTCTAGCAGCTTTTTATATCCTTTAAGAGTTCTAAAAAATTTTTTGTAATATGTATCTTTTCAGTGCTCTGGGCTTTGTTTGGTTACCTTCGCAGGGGCTGGCCTCTTCATGGGTGAGGCCCACCTGCTTGTTAGCAACCTCTCTCTGGCCTCACTGTGGTCCCACCAGTAATTAAGCCTTTTAAGAGATGTGGGAGCCTCAATATCAGTAATTCAATCTTCCCTGTTTACTGATCTCTGCCATTAGTAGAGTTGAAAGCAAAATGTTTTAATTAAAAAGATTGGCAATAAGTTGGTGTAATGCCATAATTTGCACAGGGCCCTCTAGAAAATGACTTCGCCCTGTCTTGGTTGCTATGACAACTAATGGACGTGATTGTTCCAGCGAGAAGCAGCAGGGTGCGGTGGGGACAGGGAGTGGGAAGAGGGGCTTCTGAGGGGGACAGAGCCACGAGGTGAAAAGACCAGACCTCTTAATGAGCTCCAAGGGGGTCTTTGTACTCAGAAATTCCTTCTGGGATCTTCTCTTCATCCCGTTTGGCTCGGAGAATCCAGGCCCCTGGATGGGAGACTCGGCAGTGTCCCCAGGTACCTTAGCTAATGCTGTCACTGGCCAGCGCTGTTGGAACTGGACTGCCTGGCCTGGAGCAGAGGGTGAGACCCAGCTCACTTTGGAGCAAGCCATGGGAGCCTCCCTGCCTCCAAGCTGTGCAGGTATGCAGAGGGGCCATTACAGCTTCAGGTAAAGGCACAGTGTGCTGCCCCTGCCCACATCCCTTTCACTCACAGGGGAAGGTCACGGCCAAGGAAAGAGATGCTGGTACCCAGCCTCAGGCACTGAATGGCAGCCGAGACACCCAGGGCACAGACCCTGGAGGCCAACATACCACTGGTCTCCCCAGATGCTTGGAGGACTGGACAGAGCAGGAGATGCTCAGTGTCTGTCCGTGGGGGCAGGCCCACCTGGAAGAGGAACGCTCCTTTCAGGAGCAAAGAAGGTCCTCCTTTTAGAAACAAAGAAGGTCCCTCATAGAAAGGGACCAGGAGCTTCTGAATCTTAATTCCTCATCTGTGAAATGGGAATAAATGTATCTTTTTCTCGAGTCACTCTAAGGATTGACCAAGACCTCAAGTTGAGTTCTACAGCTCTGCTGGTGCATACATGGGGTGAGGTGAAGGACTGGGGCCCCTGCCGGTCAGACTCTACGATCCCCATCCTTGGCTCAGTTCCAGTCTGCACCGAGGGCCACAGGGCAAAGTGGGGGGCTCTGAGATGGCAGGACACAAAAAGTCTGGGCTTGAACCCCAGGAAAGGGGCATCTGTCTTGTCCAGCCAGGATCAAGGAGGGCTGGGGGAAGCAAAAAGCATACAGGTGAGACAGAACGAAAAGGGCTGGTCCCCAGTGTCTTGAGCCATAGCTGAGAGGAGAGCAGACCCTGCTGTATTCCAGGCCCCCCAAGTCTGTGCTGTGCCACACCCCCCATGCCCGGCCAGGGCAGGGGACTCTATTCTGTTTTGTTTGTTGTGGTTTCTTCGCCATGCAGCACAGCATGTGGAATCTAAGTTCCCTGACTAGGGATTGAACCTACACCCCCTGCATTACAAGCATGGAGTCTTAACCACCGGACCCCAGGGAAGTCCGGGGAGCTCTATTCTGACAGGTCCAGGAAGCACTCTCCAGGGGGCAGCCCTGAGCGTGGTGAGGTAGCAACCTTGTGCACAGGGAGGATGGCTTGTGGGCAGAGGGGGGCCGTTTCTGAATGCTAACTCAGGTGTACGGCCCAACAGTGATGGGTGGCATATGAGAACTCGTGGCTCTCACCCAGGAGGCCAGTGAGGGGCGGCCTCCTCCACCATGTAGCAGCATCCTCCACCATGACCAGGGCTGCCTCATTCCCAGGCCAGTCCCAAATTGGATGCCAGGGGCTGCCATGTCCCCACCCTGTGATGCCCACCACAGGAGCTCCCTTTTGAGTCATCCCAGACTGGAGGGCCCGCTGACAGAGGGCAGAGCTTTCTGAAGCCGGGGAGGTGGGGGGCCAGGAGGCTGCGAGGTCTCAGCTCTGGCGCCTGAAGGCTTGTCTGCCCGAGCGGAGAGCATGCCTTATCAACAGCCAGGAGGGCGATCGATCACTCTCCGCTGTGCTGGTGTGGAAGGACAATAAAACAGATATTGACTGCGATCCTAATCTGGCACGCGTGCGCTGGGCCCCACAGAATGGAGCGTGCTGAATGTTGGGCCCTGATGTGAGTGGGGGCCAGCCCACTTCTGAGCAGGAATGAGATAAGAAAATGCCCTGGTTTATTCAATTTAGTGGAGCAAGCACTTAGAATGTCTACTCTTTGCTAAGTGCTATGGGGGTACAGTGGCAGATGAGATAACGTGCGTCCTTTTCTGTTCTGACAGGCAGGCCCAGGGCCCTGTCCTGATGGGGGTGGGAGGAGGCGGGTGACATATGCTCGGGGGGCCTGGGCTCCAGCCCAGGCAGGGGAAGGCAGGGCAGCATAGGGCTGAGGGGAGCTGTGTGTGGAGCTGTGTGAGTTGGCAGAGCCCAGGTAGAGCCAGGAGGGCCCTGCTGTGGTCTCAGCCCCGCTACTCCGTTGTCGCCTTGTGCTGGCTACTCGGACTCAGGCTCAGGCCCCGCCTCTCCCTGGGCCCCCACCCCCTCCCAGGCCCCGCCTATCTTCAGCTGAGTCTCACCTGCCAAATGCACTCTTTGCATCCCCTTGACGCCTGTAGCATGTGGTACCCAGGACCCAGAACCAGACTGAGATCCACCCCAGGTCTCCCTGTCTGAACTGGACCCAGCCCTGCTACTCAGGTCAAACCCCCCTAGGAGTCCCCTCACCACCATTCCTTCACCCCCACACCCAACCAAGGAAGCTCTGTTGCCCACCTCCAGGATAGCTCAGCACAGCGACACCTCACTCAGACCCGTCTCTCGAGGACTTGTCTACCCTGTCACCCCAGCTGCCATCCCAGTCCTGCCAGCCTGCAAACTCACCCACCCCGACCCCACATCCATCCCCCACAGCATCATCTTCCCAGATGCACCTGGGTCCCCTTGCTTCCAGGCTTGAGCCCACCACTAGCTGCCAGTGCAGCCAAGACAACCCCTGCCCCTCACTCCTGCAGACTCTCTATGGGCCCCTGCCCCTCACTCCTGCAGACTCTCTATGGGCCCCTGCCCCTCACTCCTGCAGACTCTCTATGGGCCCCTGCCCCTCACTCCTGCAGACTCTCCACGAGCCCTCGCTCCGCTTCCACTGTCACCTCCTCTCCCACCTCTGTGCCTGCATCAGCTGCTCCGGCCAGGCTGCCCTCGCTGGCCTCACCGCATCCACCCAGCCTCTGGGTCTTTGCTTGGCTGTGCCTTCTGCTTGGAGCACTTTATCTCCTATCTCGGCAGGCCACCTCCTTCCCTCCAACTCAGACATCCCCTCGGGGGCTTTCTCTCCAGCCCAGCCAGAGTCCCTCCCTGGGGTCCCCCTCTGTACATCCTTATCACCGCCTGAGCCAAGCTGGCCTTGTTATTTGTTTTCACACTGATGGTGAGTCTCCTCCTTTCACTCTGATGTGTCAGCCGTTTGACTCTTCAACTCATTTGCTGTGATGCCCAGAACAGGGCCCTGGAGGTGCTCAGTGCCCCACATATGCTGACTGAGTGGCCTCCTGTGCCTCTGTTTCCTCATCTGTAAAATGGGGGCAGTTACAGCGTCGTCGTGAGGATGAAATGAGGGATACATCTAGGTCCTTAGGACAGTGTGCAGTCTGATTACTGTTAACGCCGTTCATGTTGAGCGGCGTAGTCTGTTTGGGGCAGTGGAGTCAGGGAGGTGAGCAGGCAGCACAGGGCCACGAGGCCACCACCCATTTGGCTCCACTCAGAGCAAAATGTACCTGCAGCAGAGGCCCTCTTTCGTGCTGCTTGTGGCTGCCTGCCGCTGCCTCGCTCGCTCAGCAGCGCCCTTGGTCAGCCTGCCCCACACCACTCTACTAGCCGGAGCTCTAGTCTCTTTGGTTTGGGGCTGGGAGAGTAGCAGAGTGACACCACTGAGGGTCCTGGCAGTCCCCATGTACATGGATGCCACGTGGACACCAGGGCCAGACTCATCTCCAAAGAACCAGGTCCTTGATTTGATTTGGCGCTGGTCTCCGAGCACCTCTCGCCTGTGTCCCAGGGCCTGTCTCTTTAGAGGGTAATGATAGGAAATAATTCTATTTGAGGAACAATCAGTCCAGCAACATGACGATGTACTCTAAGCTAACAGATCCAGCGCCCTTGAATACTAAGCACGTGTTTCCACTGAGCACAGGGTGTTCTTCGAGAGAAAGAGCTCATTACCTGTCAAGGCGCTGCCCTCTGAGCGATCAACTGGCAGGTTGAGAACAGGGGCACCCAGGGCAGGAGGAAGCTCAGTGGTGCGGTGTGCACTCGGCTCCTTCCAGGGTCCGCGGCAGCGTGGGGCAGAGACTCGGCCTGTGGGGCCTGGGCTGTGAGCAGGTTCTCTGCACACCTCCCTCATCGAACCTCAGTCTGCCCTGGAGAGATTCCCACTGTCATCCCATTTTATAGGTGAGATAACTGAGGAGGGAAAAGATAAAGGAGGGCTTCCCTGATGGCTCAGTTGGTAAAGAATCCGCCTGCAATGCAGGAGACCTCGGTTCTATTCCTGGGTTGGGAAGATCCCCTGGAGAAGGGATAGGCTACCCACTCTAGTATTCAAAAAAAAGAAAAGATAAAGGAACATGTCCAAGTCCACACAGCCGGTGAGCAGGGAAGCTGAGAACCCTCCAGAAAATTGCTCACAAGCTCCCTCACTCCCACTCTCCTTTGGCTGACTCGTTTCCCACTCCTGCCTGGCTCATGGTACTGCCTCCTCACTGTTTGCCCTGCATTTTCTCTTCCTCCAATCTGTCCTGCCCACCACCGGCTTAAACCTCTAAATGCAAAATGTTCTCACTCCCCCTTCTTGGGTGTCTTTTAAAAATTTATTTTTGTTGAAATACAGTTGATATACAATATTGTGTTAATTACTGCTCTATAGCAAAGTGATTCAGTTAAACATGTATATACATTCTTTTATATATTCTTTTCATTCTGTTTCATCATAGGATATTGAATATAGTCCTCTGTGCTATACAGTAGGGCCTTGTTGTTTATCCACTGTAAAAGCTTACATTTGTCCATTGTAAAAGCTTACATCTGCTACCTGGTGGCTCATATGGTAAAGCATCTGTCTACAATGCAGGAGATTCGAGTTCAGTCCCTGAGTCAGGAAGATCCCCTGGAAAAGGAAATGGCAACCCACTCCAGTACTCTTGCCTGGAAAATCTCATGGACGGAGGAGCCTGGCAGACTACAGTCCACGGGGTCACAAAGAGTCTGATACGACTGAATGACTTTACATCTGCTAACCCCAACCATCCACTTCTCTCACCCCTTCTCCCTCGGCAGCCACAGGTCTTCTCTATGTCTGTGAGTCTGTTTCCGTTTCGTAGGTAAGTTCATTCATGTCATATTTCAGATTCCACATATAAGTAATATCATATGGTATCTGTCTTTTTCCTTCTGACTTACTTCACTTAGAATGAGAATTTCTAATTGCATCTGTGTGCATGCATGCTAAGTTGCTTCAGTCCTGGCCAGCTCTTTGCAGCCTCGTGGACTATAGTCTGCCAGGCTCCTCTGTCCATGGGATTCTCCAGGGAAGAATACTGGAGGGGGTTGCCGTGGCCTCCTCCAGGGGATCTTCCCGACCCAGGGGTGGAACCCAGGTCTCTTGTGCCTCCTGCATCAGCAGGCGTGTCCTTTACTGCTAGAGCTGCATCCATACTGGTGCATATGGACCTTTCCCTTCTTGCTATGGCGGAGCAGTATTCCATTGTATATACGCACCACATCTTCCTTACCCGTTCATCTGTCGGTAGACGTTTAGGTTGTTTCCATGTGTTGGCTATCATGAATAGTGCTGCTTTGAACATCGAGGTGCATGTATCTTTTTGAGTTATAGTTTTGTCCAGATATACACCCACTCGCTTCTGCTAATAAAATTCTTCACTGCAGTCCCGGAGATGCCTGGGCTCCGCGATGCTGGGCTTGCACCCCTGTGACTAGCACCTCCCCACCTCGGGCTCGCATTGGCCAGCCCTCCCCTGGCCACGCTGCATTCCTTGCAGTGTCTTGTTCAGACCTGGACACTCTCGTTCAGTACACACTGACTGAGGGCCCACTGTGCGTCAGGCCCGGCTCTGGGCACTCAGATGCCACAGTGACAAAACAAACCAGAATCCTGCCCAAAGGGCTGCAGTGTTCACCAAGGCAGTGTGGAGGTGCCAGGCAGGAGGAGACCCAGGGCCAGGTGTGCCCCGGAGGGTTAGAGATGAGCTCAGGGCCAGCGGAGTGCAGGAGCTGGAGGGTGAGCAGGGCAAGGTCCAAGAAGCTGCTGCGGGGAAGAGGACGGCCACTGCTGGGTTCTGACTTTAGCCTCCAGAGGACTTGTGGCTTGTGGGAAGGGACAGACTGTAGGGCAGGCAGGCACAGAAGGACAGACACGGGCTGGTGCGGGAACGGAGTGAGAGAGGATAGGGCTCAGGTAGGTAGGTGGGCAGAGAGGTGAGTGGAGGTCTGATTCTGGTGTACAGGGAGGTACAGGTCACAGGGTCTTGCTGGAAGCCATGCTGTGGGGGAAGGGAGGAAAAGCCACTGGGAGACGCCAAGGCCTGAGAAACGGGAATGTTCCACCTGGGGTCGGGGGAGGGGAGGGAGATGAAGCAGATGCCTTGTGAACACCTGCTGGCCACCCCAGTGGAAGTGTGTGTGAGTGGACATTGTACCTGTGAGCCCGCGGCCCCAGCCCCGGCCCTTGTCCCTGGCCTCCCACGGGGTCAGCACACCGCCAAGATGCAGCTGGTCCCCTGGGGACCCTGCTGGGTGCCGTGGACCCCGGACGCCACACCCAGGCCTGGCACACAGGGTGCCTTGTGGGGGTATTGCCCTGATGGCTGCTCCTGCTTTAGTGAACATTCTCTGAGGGCCAGTGCCCTGACCATGGTGAAGTGAGGGGCAGGTTTGTGCCTTGGACCGGACCCCTCGGCACTCCGACACCTGCCCTGCGCATCCCAGCCTCCGCTCCCAGGAGCGCAGCTGCGTGCCTTCCCTGGGACCAGGCCCCTGGGGGTTGAACTCCCTGCCTGTCACTATTGAGGGATGACTTTTCTTCTCTTCGCAAGCCAGCAAATTAATTCATACCATCTATTTCCCCGACTCGGATCAAAGGTTGTCAAATTCCTTCACCCACTTAATGATCTGTAATATACCTTTCTATTTCCTGACCAGGCTATTAGATGAATTAGAATTCATAATAGCCTGCCGACAGCCTCTGTGCACCTGTGTACATGTGTGGGGTCAGGCAGGACCCCAGCATCCCCCTCAGCTAGGACTCGACATTTTTCAAAAGATTCTTCAAACCAGACCTCAAGCCATGTGGTACTCTTGGTGCCAAATGGATTCTATGGTTCCTGTGAAGCTAACAATATATCACACATGTTCCACCACTGCCAATTTCGTGCCCATGGCAGACATTATTGATTAATTATAGGCACTCTTAACCTCTGAGTTCAGACATGGGGCTTCCCTACCCAGTCATCAACAGATGATTTAAGTCCAAGCCTGGACAAGGAAACCTCTTGACCATCTAGACAAGAGAAGTAATTGATGGCTCTTCCCACACTGCTTGCTTTCTTTATTTTCTCTCTCCCTCTCTCACTCTCTCCCTTCCTTCCTTTCTTTTTAATGTGCATTACCACTTCTGAGCATGGATAACATCAGGTGACTGAGCTCCTCCCACTGAGCCTCCTCCACACTGTTAAAAGGGGCCCAGCCAGGACCGTATTGCAGAGCCAGGAAAAAGCAGCCCCAAGCCTGCCTACCTTCCACCTTACAGAGCTCTTATGGAGACCACCCCAGGTTTGGGGCCTGGAAACACTTTGCTAGACAAGGCTGGAATTAAAGGCAGTCAGCAGTGAACAAGCCGTGCTCTGTTAGCTTTGTGACATTGAAGCGTGAACATCCAGGCTGACAGTCAAAGCCGAGAAAAGCCTGCAGCCACCCTGTCCTGCCTTCTCCCCTGTGAGGCGGGCTTGCCCTCGGCCTGAGTGTGACACCAGCTCGGGGCACATGTTGCTCATCATCTCCCTGGTTGTTGGAGAGCTGTGTCAGCTCTGGCCCCTCTGCCAGCCTTGGTCCACTGGGACCTGCCCACTCCCTCCCTTATGTCCTGGCTCACAGGGCACAGCCTCCTCTCCTGGGTCTTCTGAGCTGGACCTGTGGGATGAGCTGTCCAAAAGAGCAGAGGAGGTCAGGACAGAGGTCCTGCGAGTGGGGTGAAGGGAGCCGGGACCTCCCTCTTGTCCTGGCTTAAAGAGAAGGGCTTCTGGAAGAAGAGGCAAGGATGGAGTGAGAGGGAAGGTCGGGTATTGGAGGGGACCCTGAACTGGCTGCCACGTGTCCCTCTGTCACCCAGCCCCTTCTGTTCCCTGGTGATCACAGCATGTTCTTCCTGGACCTGCAGCCACGCTCTCTGGAGCCGTGAGGCCCGCTTCCCTCACCCCTGCCTCAACCTGAGCCTTTTAAGCAAATCAGCAATGTAATTATTGATCTGTAAGAGAAAAGGAATTAATACGGCCGCCCACATCCTTTGTACATAAGAGTATTTAACAATGAACTCTGCTTAAACTTCATAAAAGCCTCTTCAGCAAATCAGCGCGCAAGTATTGATCTGGAAGCCTGCCTGCGAATCCCAGCTGTCTGCCTCTCCCACTGAAGGACCATTAGTTGGTCTTGCCGGACTCCTTTCTACGTTTATGGCCTGGCACTTACCTCCTGGGACGTTTCCGCTGCGTCTCAGCGAGCGCTGTGCTGCCCTGTTTTGCTGACCCTCCCTTTTTCTGGAGTCCAGGGTATCGACTCAGGAGTACCAGGCGGGTGCTCCCAGGCTGGGTTTCTGCAGGCTTGTGCTGGCCCCACACCCAGAGGTTCACCCCCACCCCACCCTGCCCCCTGCACAGCCGGGACACCTGAGCACATCTCCTCGCTCAGCCTCCCATCAACTCCAGGCTTCCCATCTCCACCTTGCAAAGCAGAAAACCAAGCCTTGAGGTGTCCTGACCCTCCCAGGATCCCATGGATGGTGAGGGCCAGGTGCAGGAATTTGAGCCAATGGCCTGAGCAACTTTTTTTTCTTTTTTCTTTAATTTTTAAAAAGTATTTATTTATTCTGTCTGTGCCGGGTCCTAGTTGCAGCACACAGGATCTTCAATCTTTGTTGCAGCATGTAGGATCTTTTAATTGCAGCATGGCTCAGCGGTAAGGAATCTGCCTGCAATGCCAGAGATGTGGGTTCAATCCTGGGTCGGGAAGATAGCCGGGAAGAGGGCCTGGCAGCCCATCCGGTACTCTTGCCGGGAGAATCCTATGGACAGAGGATCCTGGAGGGCTGCAGTCCATGGAGTCACAAAGAGTCAGACATGACTGAGCGACTAAACAGCAACAGCAACGCCAAGCTCTTAGCCGCAGCCTGTGGGATCTGGTTCCCTGACCAGGGATCGAATCTGGGCCCCTGCATTGGGAGTGCAGAGGCTTAACCATTGGAGCACCAGGGAAGTCTCTGAGCAACTTTCTTCTCGGAAATGAGTCCAGGACTCCAGTCAAGCAGACTGGGCCCATTGTTTATGATACCATGGGCTGTAGGGCAGGAAGTGTCCCTTCCCGAGGAGGAGCGTTTCTCAGGAATGTTTCTCCCTGAGAAACGCTTCATGGCTCAGAGCATCCTGCCAGCTTGGAGTCTGGGATCTCTAACTTCTTCAGGCCTCCTTCAGGGCTTCCCTTAAACGCAGACTGCGTCAGGAGGGTGTTCAGACCTCAGCTCAGCGGGTTGGGGGAGCATCAGATTTCTCAAGAAGGAAGCTGAGGTGGGGGCAGCTGAGGGGTCCCTGCTGGTCAGGACTGGCAGCCTGGAGGCATCACTGTGCAGGAAGTGTTTTAAGGAGTCTCAGTCCAGCTCGTTGTCTCCTAAGGGTTGTAACTGTGGCAAGGGCAGGGAGAATTCCAAGAGAGGTTCCGAAAAATGATCAGCCTAGCCTCCCAGAGCTGACAGCCCTCATGACTGGTCAAGGGATACTAGGGTGCACTGAGCCTGCTCTGGGGTACCCCCCAGGACCTCCTTGGACTGGCCCCTTCCTCTCCACACAGTCCCATTCAGGTCAGAGGCCTGCCCCATAGCCCTGCCCTCCTGTCCCCTCACCTGCCACCCCCATGTCCAGGACAGTCAGGAAACTGCTCAACACTGGTATCTGTTAGAAGGGCAACCCTCCTTGACCCTTTGCTTCCTGCTGCCCTGAGATCAAAGGGTGTCTCCTGGGTGGCAGTTCCTGTCATCGGCCTTAATGGAAGCTCTCCCTATTAGCACAGGGGCTGGGAGGAAAGGCAGCCAGGAGAGAGGCAGGGGCCTCAGACCTGGGCTCCAGCCTGGGAAACAGAAGGAAGGAGGCTCAATCCCACCCAGGTCCAGCACAGGATTTGAGAGTGCTCGTGCACTGGGCTGTGGGTGAACCTGGGCCCCCCCAGAGCACAGTCTGCAGGCAGGACTCCCCTGGGACCCTGGTGTCTCAGAGCCCCTGCACGGAGGGGACATGGAGTGATAGGGTAGGAGACTGGGATATCCAGCCTCTGCTTTTCAGAATCTCCAAACGGTGGCCATTCCCCACAGTGGCCCTCATGAGTGTGCAAAGAGCGTGAGTGGCGGCAGGAGCCAGGGCCTAGGCCTCAGTCCTCTCTGTGGCCCGAGGCCTGAGATCCCACCTCCCTCCACCCATCTCCCCATGGGTATAGCAAGGACAAGGTGAGTGTGGGGGAACCAGATGAGGCCCTGAGCTTCGAGAACGTGGGCCTCATGGCTGCCTTTGCCCTTGTCCTTCCGTGAGCCCCTTGCTCAGGCGTGTCACAGACCATGGCCGAGGCCCTGCCTGGAGAAGCTTGTTGGGGCACTGCACCGGCACCCGCATCCCTGGCAGAGTGTGAGCTGGGCCGTGTGTGTGCTTAGCAGGGCACTTGGGGACAGCTCCCAGGAGGGCTTCGGGGGCCTGGCAGGTGGCCGTGGGGAGACGTTTCTGCCATGCTCAGAAGGCCGGCAGTGCATAAGGTGAAGGACAGGAGGGACGAGGCCTGCCCAGGAGGTCCCTGGCCAGGCCCGCTGGAAGGCCCCTGCCTGCCAACTCTGAGGCAAAGTGTCCTCTGTGGTCTTGGAGCTGAGGGTTGCCCAGCTCAGCTCCACAGCCATCACTTGACTCTCCTCCCTGGGCCTCCAGCAGGACGCTGTCCTTATTCCCACAGAAGCCCTTGCCAACAGCAGCAGCCAGAGGAGAACCTGGTTTCCTTGTGGCCAGTGCCAGGCTCGGGCGCTAAGCCCACCCTCTCAGCATCACCACACTCAGTGCCCTGCCGGCTCCAGGCTGTGAAGGTGCTGGAAGGCCCATAAGACACGCAAGCCCTGGGCCATCGAGGTGACCAGCTGTGGGGAGTGGAATCCAGGCCAGGCCAGGCCAGGCATCAGAGAGACAGTGGCTCATGACTCGGGGATCCCCAGCCTGGCCTAGCCCAGCTGGCTGCGGCAGCCTTGAGCAGGTCCCTTCATACAGTTGGAGCACGAGGGTCACAGCACCCTCCCCGCCATCCCGACCTTTGGACACTCTGTGGGCCCAGGGGGGCCAGGGACTCTTTGTCCCTCATCCCCGCCCCCCATCTGGACCTGCTGTCTGGAACTTGGAGACTCGCCAGGCCAGGAGGTTCGTGTCTGTCAGCTCCTAGCATTTAGCTGCCTCTCACAGGGTCCCCTCTGTAGTTCAGTGCAGTGATATATGGAGACACATTTATTGACAGCGCTCCTGTCGGGAAAGAAATGAGTGGGTAGTAATGACCATCTGCACCTTCCTCCACATTGCTGGGCCAGGGGGTGGCATCCTGTTTCCGCA
The DNA here is from genome assembly GCF_032405125.1 of Capricornis sumatraensis. Taxonomy (NCBI): domain Eukaryota; kingdom Metazoa; phylum Chordata; class Mammalia; order Artiodactyla; family Bovidae; genus Capricornis; species Capricornis sumatraensis. The sequence goes on along the minus strand of NC_091078.1, from coordinate 31,702,974 downwards.
GACCCTTGTGGTAACTCCAAGGACAGGGAGTTGATAGAGGCCTGTGTGGTTTTTGCTCATGACCTCGTTTCATTCCCTGGAGTTGGGGATGGGGCAAGGGCAGCAGATTTCTCTGGGACTCCTGATTCCAGAAAGTTTGGCTCCCTGTGCTGGCCCAGCTGGAGGCTGGAGGCTGAGGGGTGGCTGAGTGGGCTGCACCCTGGCACCCAGGGCCGGACCAGGCCTAGGAGCCAGAGGGCCTGTGCAAAGTGGTGGGGCAGCTGGTATCGGGGCTCCGCTGTGGGTAGAGACCAGGGGTACCAGTCAGCTCCGTGGAGGAGGAGCCCATGTCTCAGCCATACGAGCAGGTGCCTTAGCTGTGTCCTTCTTCCTTCACTCCAAGCTCACACCACTGCCTGTTCTCGGCTGCAGGGTGAATCCCGCATGATTCAGAGGCCAAGGTCCCTTCCTCTGAAACACCAGCTCAGAGAAGCCAGCTGGAGAGCTCAACCCCAGACTTTCAGCAGAATGTGAGCACTCTAGGGTGGACCCGAGAATGCTGTGGGGACCCCTTGTCACATCTAGGCAGGGGTAGGCCCAGAGGAGCTCACTGTATGGGGGGTGCAGGTAGGCACAGGCCCACACGGAAGAAGGAATTCCTGACTGAAGGCTGCCCCCTCTGCCAGGCCCAGGCCCATCACCCCCTCACGGCCAGCCAGGCAGCCCAGACCTCTCATGTTGCAGCGACTGCCAGTGGAGGTGAGGTGTTCCCCATGGGTCCGCTAAATGCAGCCCTGCAGACCCCTCTCCAGCCTGCATGGGACACCCATGTCCACCACCTCCCCTGTGGGCTGCTTCACAGAGACGGCCAGAGGGCAAGCCTGAGGGGGCAGCAGTTGGCCAGGGACCTCCAGAACTCCCTGGGTCACCATGAGGAAGCAAGGCCCCCCTCGCAACCTTATCTCTTCATCCAAACAGGTCTAGGTCAAGGCAGGTTCAATTCTGGGAAAGGTGACTGGTCAGGAGGCAGGATCGCCCTGGCAGGGCCCTGCAGGCCACAGAGGCGGCTGTGCAGGCTTCTGGACGAGACGAAGCTGCCGCCAGCTCTCCCATGAGAGCTCCTTCCACCAGTGCAATCTGCCCGGTGTGTCGGCCACCCGTGAGGACAGTCTGTGAGGTGTTGTCTGCCTGAGCTTGCTCAGGGTGAAGGTGAGGGTCAGTGGCTTAAAGAACAGCTGATTGAGGCAGCCAAGCCTGAGGTTTGAGGGTGACAGAGAAGGGGTGCAGCCCCAGGCAGGGGTGGGTGAGGCAAGGCGGGTCAAAGAAGGTCACAGCGGCCTGTGGCCACCACTCCAAGGGGATGGGGGTTCAGAGGCAGCCCCCACATTCCCCTTGTCTGGGCTGCCAGCTGGGCACAGCTGGGCTCTGCTTCCCAGAGCAATAGCTCAGGTGCCCGGAGCTCTGGCCTGCAGTAAGCAGGCAGCCTGTTCCTCTGACACTAAGTGTTCAGGGAGGACCTCAGGCTCAGTATGGCCAGGCCTTTCCAAGGTGCAATCGACCCAAGAGCCGAGCTAATGGGACCCTCTGGGCATTGAGTCCAGGGGCTGGGTTGCCTGTAAGCAAGAATCTCGGGTGCTTTCTCAGCAGGCTGCCTCATGCAATATGTAACAGCACATTAACCCGCACGCCCGAGATGGAGCCAGCACAGCAGAACCTGCCACCGCTCGGAAGAAGAGGCCCAAGAACCAGCTGGGGTGGTTCCACAGGGTGCCAGGCTGGGGCCGGGAGATCTGGGCCCACAGCAGAGCCTGCGGGCCCTTTCCTTCTTGCTATACCTTCATCACAGCCATCCGTGGCGATGAGGTGGGCAGCGAAGCTAGCACTTACACAGAGTCACCCGTGCCCCCCGAGGAGGGCATTGTTGTAATCACTTGCAGCCCGCACTGCTCTCTGAGCCCAGATGAGTTCTCAGGATCTTTCTTAACACAGGTAGTCACAACCAAGATGCCCAAGTGGACAAGCAGGTTTGAAGCTGTTGGCCATTCCCAACACCAGCTCTGGTCCATCTGTTTCCAGCTCTGGTGATCCCCCCACTAATTCTGGGAGGTTCTTGACAGTCATTGCCCATGGCCTCTGCACTAACACCTTCTCAGGAGTGGGGAAACCAGGCACAGCAAAGCCTGGACTTAAGACAGGGCAGGCGATCCTACCCTGTTCTATATGCCAGCAGACTGAGACCCAGAGAAAACTCAGCACTGGGCTGCTTTCCCCAGACACTTTGGTGGCAGTGGGGGTTGGAGGAGGCTTCCTAACTGGAATTTGAAGTCCCCACGTGGCTTCCACGGCTGGAAGCCTGGGGAGGTTTCTGCTCTCCCGAGGCCACAAGAGGCACCCCCACTCACCGATGGTGGTGGCCCCACCAAGGTGTAGGGAACCACAGCCGTCTCTCTCCAGGGCAGGCTGCCCTGAGCAGCAGCACTGGCTCAGGCCTGGCCCCACCCCCTGCCCCCCGCCCTCTGTCTCACGGGTCATCTTATACCGGAGTGTGAGAGTGGAAACGCATGTCACTGTGGACACCGCCAGCTTCGGAGGACTCAGGAGACTGGGTGAGCATTCCAGCTCTGCCATTCGCCAAGCAGGGGAAGGTAGAGGCCGTTTTTGCCACCCTGAGCCTGTTACACATCTGCAAACTGCACTAGTGCTGAGTGTCACACCTGCGGTGACAGTCTACTGAAAATGTCTATCGTAGGTGCCAGGGTCCCTGCAATGGGTAGAGTCCTCTACGCATCTATCCAACTAGAGAGCCCTGGAGCCACAGGGGGCTCACAGCCCTTCCTCCTCAAAGCCATTCTGTGGACCGTGATGCAGATTTGAATATTCACAGGAAGATCCTTTGAATCAGGAGGCAGTGTGTGCATGCTAAGTTGCTTTAGTTGTGTCCAACTCTTTGTGACCTTATGGGCCATAGCCCACCAGTCTCCTCTGTCCATGAGATTCTCCAGGCGAGAATATGGAGTGGGTTGCTGTGCCATCCTCCTGGAGATCTTCCCAACCCGGGATTGAACCCACATCTCTTATGTCTACCTTCATTGGCAGGTGGATTCTTTACCGCTAGCACCGTCTGGGAAGCCCTGAGGAGGCATACCCAGGGTCAAATCTCAGCTGCACTCCAGTGACGGCAGGACTGTTGCAGGGTGGGTTTCCTGATGCCGGCCTCAGTTTCCTTGTCCACAAAAAGGGCACAGCAGGCTCCATTCAATCCTAGAGACCTCAGACATCTTTTACCCCCACTCCATCCCCCTCCACAGAGGCCTTAGAAAGACTGGGCAATATATTACAAACAACCTTTAAATGCATAGCTGAGCGGGTAAGAGGCATTCCCAAGAACAGAAATGAAGAGTGAGAAATCAGAGTGGAAGCCCAGGCGCTGATCTGATGCTGTGCTGACTGGAGGTGGGCAGAGGAATGGCACCCTAGCCAGGCCCAGGGCTTGGATACACTCACAAAAGACTAACTGCACCCTGCGACCTCAGCATTCAGTGAGCTGGGCCTCCCTTAAGGGGATGCTAGGAAACACAACAGTCAGCTAACACTTCACAGAAATCTTCAGAAACTTAAAAATTATACCACCCAATAGCTGCACACGTTATTATCACCAAACAGACATTTCTTAAATTAGTAAATTTGGTATATTGGTCATCTGGCAAATTCTGTCTTCAGCAAATTGATTTTTTGAAAAGTTGACTTTCAGCAAATTGATTTTCCATAAATTGGCCCTTTGGTGAATGTAGCATCTTGGCCTGCTTCCAGTTTTAAAAGTCCCTACAGGAGAGGTGTCAAGAGCTTGGGCCCATGAGAGAAAATGGGAATTGATATACTGAGGAGCAAAGTCCAGCCCAGTCAGGAGGAGCGGGGAGTGATGTTAACTATGTCCATGCTCCAGCATACAGGCAAAAATTTCAGGGCAACTTCCTAAAGTAACAGAAATAGACAAGATAAGTGCTGTATTAGTTTCCCGTGACTGCTCTAACAAGTTAACACAAAGTTGGTGGTTTACAACAACAGAAATGTATTCTCCTACAGTTCTGGAGGCCAGAAGACAGAAAGCAAGTGTCAGTCAAGAAGGCTCCCTCCTGAGGATTTGTGGGAGAATCTTTCCTTGCCTCATCCAGCTTCTGGTGGCTGTCCTAGCATTACTTGCCTGTAGTTACATTACTTCAGTCTCTGCCAGTTTTCATAAGGCCTTGTCTGTGCAGTTCAGTTCAGTTCATTCTCTCAGTCGTGTCCAACTCTTTGTGACCCCATGAACGTCAGCACATCAGGCCTCCCTGTCCATCACCAACTCCTGGAGTCCACCTAACCCATGTCCATCAAGTCGGTGATGCCATCCAAACATCTCTTCCTCCGTCGTCCCCTTCTCCTCCTGCCCTCAATCTTCACCAGGATCAGGGTCTTTTCAAATTAGTCAGCTCTTTGCATCAGGTGGCCAAAGTATTGGAGTTTCAGCTTCAGCATCAGTCCTTCCAATGAACACCCAGGACTGATCTCCTTTAGGATAGACTGGTTGGATCTCCTTGCAGTCCAAGGGACTCTCAAGAGTCTTCTCCAACACCACGGTTCAAAAGCATCAATTCTTCAGTGCTCAGCTTTCTTCACAGTCCAACTCTCACATCCATACATGACTACTGGAAAAACCATAGCCTTGACTAGACGGACCTTTGTTGGCAAAGTAATGTCTCTGCTTTTTAATGTGCTGTCTAGGTTGCTCATAACCTTCCATCTAAGGAGTAAGCGTCTTTTAATTTCATGGCTGCAGTCACCATCTGCAATGATTTTGGAGCCCCCCAAAATAAAGTCAGCCACTGTTTCCACTGTTTCCCCATCTATTTCCCATGAAGTGATGGGACCGGATGCCATGATCTTCGTTTTCTGAATTTTGAGCTTTAAGCCAACTTTTTCACTCTCCTCTTCCACTTTCATCAAAAGGCTCTTTAGTTCTTCTTCACTTTCTGCCATAAGGGTGGTGTCATCTGCATATCTGAGGTTATTGATACTTCTCCCAGCAATCTTGATTCCAGCTTGTGCTTCCTCCAGCTCAGCATTTCTCATGATGTACTCTGCATATAAGTTAAATAAGCAGGGTGACAATATACAGCCTTGACATACTCCTTTTCCTATTTGGAACCAGTCTGTTGTTCCATGTCCAGTTCTAACTGTTGCTTCCTGACCTGCATACAGGTTTCTCAAGAGGCAGGTCAGGTGTTCTGGTATTCCCATCTCTTTCAGAATTTTCCACAGTTTATTGTGATCCACACAGTCAAAGGCTTTGGCATAGTCAATAAAGCAGAAATAGATGTTTTTCTGGAACTCTCTTGGTTTTTCCATGATCCAGCGGATGTTGGCAATTTGATCTCTGGTTCCTCTGCCTTTTCTAAAACCAGCTTGAACATCTGGAAGTTCACGGTTCATGTATTGCTGAAGCCTGGCTTGGAGAATTTTAAGCATTACTTTATTAGCATGTGAGATGAGTGCAATTGTATGGTAGTTTGAGCATTCTTTGGCATTGCCTTTCTTTGGAATTGGAATGAAAACTGACCTTTTCCAGTCCTGTGGCCACTGCTGAGTTTTCCAAGTTTGCTGGCATATTGAGTGCAGCACTTTCACAGCATCATCTTTCAGGATTTGAAATAGCTCCACTGGAATTCCATCACCTCCACTAGCTTTGTTCGTAGTGATGCTTCCTAAGGCCCACTTGACTTCACATTCCAGAATGTCTGGCTCTAGATGAGTGATCACACCATCGTGATTATCTGGGTTGTGAAGATCTATTTTGTACAGTTCTTCTGTGTATTCTTGCCACCTCTTCTTAATATCTTCTGCTTCTGTTAGGTCCAGACCATTTCTGTTCTTTATCGAGCCCATCTCTGCATGAAATGTTCCCTTGATATCTCTAATTTTCTTGAAGAGATCTCCAGTCTTTCCCATTCTGTTCTTTTCCTCTATTTCTTTGCATTGATCTCTGAGAAAGGCTTTCTTATCTCTCCTTGCTATTCTTTGGAACTCTGCATTCAGATGCTTATATCTTTCCTTTTCTCCTTTGCTTTTCACTTCCCTTCTTTTCACAGCTATTTGTAAGGCCTCCTCAGACAACCATTTTTCTTTTTTGCATTTCTTTTTCTTGGGGATGGTCTTGATTCCTGCATCCTGTACAATGTCATGTACCTCCATCCATAGTTCATCAGGCAGTCTGTCCATCAGATCTAGTCCCTTAAATCTATTTCTCACTTCCACTGTATAATCATAAGGGATTTGATTTAGGTCATACCTGAATGGTCTAGTGGTTTTCTCCACTTTCTTCAATTTTAGTCTGAATTTGGCAATAAGGAGTTCATGATCCGAGCCATAGTCAGCTCCCATTCTTGTTTTTGCTGACTGTATAGAGCTTCTCCATCTTTGGCTGCAAAGAATATAATCAATCTGATTTTGGTGTCAACCATCTGTTGATGTCCATGTGTAGAGTCTTCTCTTGTGTTGTTGGAAGAGGGTGTTTTCTATGACCAGTGCATTTTCTTGGCAGAACTGTATTAGCCTTTGCCCTGCTACATTCTGTATTCCAATGCCAAATTTGCCAGTTACTCCAGGTGTTTCTTGACTTCCTACTTTTGCATTCCAGTCCCCTATAAAGAAAACTACATCTTTTTTGGGTATTAGTTCTAGAAGGTCTTGTAGGTCTTCATAGAACTGTTCAACTTCAGCTTCTTCAGCATTACTGGTTGGGGCATAGACTTGGATTACTATGATATTGAATGGTTTGCCTTGGAAATAAACAAAGATCATTCTGTCATTTTTGAGACTGTATCCAAGTACTGCATTTCAGACTCTTTCATTGACTATGATGGCTACTCCATTTCTTCAAAGGGATTCCTGCCCGCAGTAGCAGATATAATGGTCATCTGAGGCCAGGTCATGGTGGAGAGGTCTGACAGAATGTAGTCCACTGGAGAAGGAAATGGAAAACCCTTCAGTATTCTTGCCTTGAGAACCCCATGAACAGTATGAAAAGGTGAAAAGATAGGACACTGAAAGATGAACTCCCCAGGTCAGTAGCTGCCCAATATGCTACTGGAGATCACTGGAGAAATAACTCCAGAAAGAAAGAAGGGATGGAGCCAAAGCAAAAACAACACCCAGTTGTGAATGGGACTGGTGATGGAAGCACGGTTCGATGCTGTAAAGAGCGATATTGGTTAGGAACCTGGAATGTTAGGTCCATGAATCAAGGCAAATTGGAAGTGGTCAAACAGGAGATGGCAAGATTGAACATTGACATTCTAGGAATCAGTGAACTCACATGGACTGGAATGGGTGAATTTTAACTCAAATGACCATTATATCTACTACTGTCTGTGCAGGTCTTTTTGAAAACTCCCTCTGCTTCCTTCTTATAAGGATATGTGTGATTGCATTTAGGGCCACCCAGAGAGCCTGAGTGCTCAAGTAATGCTCAAAATTCTCCAAGCCAGGCTTCAACAGTACATGAACCATGAACTTCAAACTGTTCAAGCTGGATTTAGAAAAGGCAGAGGACCCAGAGATCAAATTGCCAACATCCACTGGATCATAGAAAAAGCAAGAGAGTTCCAGAAAAACATCTACTTCTGCTTTATTGACTACACTAAAGTCTTTAACTATGTAGATCACAGCAAACTGTGGAAAATTCTGAAAAAGATGAGAATACCAGACCACCGTACTTGCCTCTTGAGAAATCTGTATGCAAGTCAAGAAGCAACAGTTAAAACCAGATATGGAGCAACAGACTGGTTACAAATTGGGAAAGGAGTATGTGAAGACTGTATACTATCACCCTACTTATTTAACTGATATGCAGAGTACATTATGCAAAATGCTGGGCTTGATGAAGTACAAGCTGGAATCAAGATTTCCAGGAGAAATATCAATAACCTCAGATACACAGATGACACCACCCTTATGGCAGAAAGTGAAGAAGAACTAAAGAGCCTCTTGATGAAAGTGAAAGAGGAGAGTGAAAAAGTTGGCTTAAAGCTCAACATTCAGAAAACTAATATCATGGCATCCGGTCCCATCACTTCATGGGAAATAAATGGGGAAACAATGGAGTGACAGCCTTTCTTTTCTTGGGCTCCAAAATCACTGCAGGTGCTGGCTGCAGCTATGAAATTAAGACGCTTGCTCCTTGGAAGAAAAGCTATGACCAACCTAGACAGCATATTAAATAACAGAGACATTACTTTGCTGACAAAGGTCCATCTAGTCAAAGCTATGGTTTTTCCAATAGTCATGTATGGATGTGAGAGTTAGTCTATAAAGAAAGCTTAGTGTCAAAGAATTGATGCTTTTGAACTGTGGTGTTGGAGAAGACTCTGGAGAGTCACTTGGATTGCAAGGAGATCCAATCAGTCAATCCTAAAGGAAATGAGTCCTGAATATTCTTTGAAAGGACTGACGTTGAAGCTGAAACTCCATTATTTTGGCCACCTGATGTGAAGAACTGGCTCACTGGAAAAGACACTGATGCTGGGAAAGACTGAAGGCAGGAGAAGAAGGGGACAACAGAGGATGAGATGGTTGGATGGCATCACTGACTCGATGGACATAAGATGGAGTAAGCTCTGGAAGTTGGTGATGGACAGGGAGGCCTGGCGTGTTGCAGTCCATGGGGTCTCAAAGAGTTGGACACGACTGAGTGACTGAAGTGAACTGAGAGAGCCCAGAATAATCTCCTGCTCTCAAGATCATCAACCTAATCACATCTTTTGCTAAAAGATGATATTCACAGGTTCTGGGGATTAGCATGTGGTTGTAACCTGGGGAGGACTTCTCAGGTGGTGCTAGTGATTAAAAAAAAAAAAAAAACCACCTGCCAATGCAGGAGACATAAGAGATGTGGGTTCCATCCCTGGGTTGGGAAGATCCCCTGGAGAAGGAAATGGCAACCCACTCCAGTATTCTTGCCTGGAGAATTGCCAAGGACAGAGGAGTCTGGTGGGCTACAGTCCATGGGGTCATAATGAGTCAGACACGACTGAAGCTACTTGGCGGGCCTACTGTTATCAGCCTATAATAATTTCCAAACCACTAGGAAGAGGAAAAGGGAAGACAGAAAATTTAGTCATTCTAATAGGAGTTAGGAAGGAGAGGGAAAATAGAAGTCTAGAAAAATCCAGGACAAAAATTTAAAGGTGGAATTAAATTCTCATAGTTCAGTGGAAACAATAAACATACATGTACTCTACAGAGACTGTCAGGTTGGACACAAAAGCAAAATCTAGCCTTATATCGGTAGCAAGTGTCACACAAGCAGAAAAAGGTGGAAGGCAAGAGGATGGGGGAATCCTGTCACATAAATACTAAATGTGAATGTGTACATCCCAAGACAATATAGACTTTCAGACACCAGGTGTCATGGGGATAAAGGTGGCCACTTGGAGAAGACATAGGAGAATGAAGCCCACTCTACTCTACTGAACCCTCAGTCGTATGAAGATGGGTCAGTCACAGCACGTGACCTGGCTTTACAAAGAAAAAGATATTTCAACGAAGATTGTGGGGCTGTGGTTGAGATCAGCCCAGGGCAGCCTGGCTCCCAGAGAACAGCCTGACCAACCCTGTCCTCCTGGGCTGGGGCCACCTCACGGCAGCCTCGGGACCACCCAGTGAGCAGCTGCAGAACAAAGCTTCACTCCTTAAGTCAGGAGCTATCCAAACCATTTTCATCTCCATGAATTATCTTCACAAGACTGATTTGAAGGCTGACGTTACTTAAGATGTTCAGTTCAGTTCAGTCACTCAACCACATCCAACTCTTTGCGACCCCATGGACTACCGCATGCCAGGCTTCCCTGTCCACCACCAACTCCCAGAGCTTGGTCAACCTTATGTTCATCAAGTCGGTGATGTCATCCAACCACCTCATCCTCCATCATCCCCTTCTCCTGCCTCAGTCTTTCCCAGTATCAGGGTCTATTCCAATGAGTCAGTTCTTCGCATCAGGTGGCCAAAGGATTGTAGTTTCAGCTTCAGCATCAGTCCTTCTGAAGAATATTCAGGACTGATTTCCTTAAGGATTGACTGGTTTGATCTCCTTGCGGTCCAAGGGACTCTCAAGAGTCTTTTCCAACACAACAGTTCAAAAACCAGTTCTTCGACACTCAGCTTCCTTTATGGTCCAACTCTCACATCCATACATGATTATTGGAAAAACCATAGCTTTGACTAGAGGGACCTTTGTCAGCAATGTCTCTGTTATTTAATATGCTGTCTAGGTTGGTCATAGCTTTTCTTTCAAGGAGCAAGCGTCTTTTAATTTCATAGCTGCAGCCACCACCTGCAGTGATTTTGGAGTCCAAGAAAAGAAAGCCTGTCACTGTTTCCATTGTTTCCCCATCCATTTGCCTTGAAGTGATGAGATTGGATGCCATGGTCTTAGTTTTCTGGGTTTTAAGCCAGCTTTTCCACTCTCCTCTTTCACTTTTATCAAGAAGCCCTTTGTTCCTCTTCACTTTCTGTCATAAGGGTGGTGTCATCTGTATATCTGAGGTTATTGATACTTTTCCAGGCAATCTTGATTCCAGCTTGTGCTTCATCCAGCCTGGCATTTCACATGATATACTCTGCATATAAGTTAAATAAGCAAAGTCACAATATACAGCCTTGACATACTCCTTTCCCAATTTGGAACCAGTCCATTATTCTGTGTCTGGTTCTAACTGTAGCTTCTTGACCTGCATACAGATTTCTCAGGAAGCAGGTAAGGTGGTCTGGTCTTCATCTCTTGAAGAATTTTCCACATTTTCTTGTGATCCACACAGTCAAAGGCTTTACATAGTCAATAAAGCAGAGGTAGATGGGTTTTTTTTGGAATTTTGTTGCCTTTTTGATCATCCAATGGATGTTGGCAATTTGATCTCTGGTTCCTCTGCCTCTTCTAAATCCATCTTGATCATCTGCAAGTTCTTGGTTAATGGACCGTCGAAGCCTAGCTTGGAGGATTTTAAGCATTATTTTTCTAGCACTGAGATCATTGCAATTGTGCAGTAGTTTGAACATTCTTTGGCATCGCCCTTCTTTGGGATTGGAATAGGTTAACAAGTGAGTTGATTTACAAAAAGTGATAACAAAGGCAATGTGGTATTTGGACACAGCACAAATGGAGAGGAGGGGCTAACTCCTGGGGTCCGGTGTGGGGCAGTGACCAGCACCTGGCTGGTCTTGGCATCCGGGGCCTGGCGGGACCCTTCTCCCCTGAGAGGCCTCATCTAGAGGACAGGGGATGGGTGTGCTGATCTCTGAGGCCTGGAGGGTGTAAACCATGTGGGCCTGGGTCTCACTGTGAGCAGCCATAGGCCAGGGCTTTCCCTCCCAGAAATGCTCCTTGTTATCTCTGGGTCCTGAGCCCTCGGGGACCCTGTCAAAAGTCTGCCAGACTTGCGACTTCCCTGGAGGTCCAGTGGTTAAGACTCTGTGCTTCCAATGCAAAGGGCTCGAGTTCAATCCTTTGCTGGGGAACTAAGATCCCACATGTTGCCAGGTGCAGCCAAAAAATATAGGAAGGCTGTGTGCCAGCCTTAATAGGAACCCTGGATCCACCCTCCAGAACCTCAAAGGCCATCCTCTCTAGTTGAAATCCTTAGGGCCACCCTCACCCCCCCCACCACACACACACACGCGCGCACACACACACACACACACACACACACACCAGAACTTTGGACTCAGTTCTACAAATCTCAGCATGTACCAGAATTATTTCAGTATGTAAGAGCCTGTATTGATTTTTAGAAGGAGTTGTTTTTAAACAGCATGTGAACATCATTCTGTCTGGAATCTTATGCCAAGTTTAGGGGTCTCCATGATGGAGGGGAAGTCATCTCGCCAAGGCATTGGGAGACTTGCCCCCTTCAAGGCCATCCAGCCTTCCTCTGACTGCCTGTCCTGGCCTGCCCCCTGCAAGGCCAGCCCCTGGTGGGTTCAAGGGAGAGACACGGTCCTCTCTCAGCAGGAGGGAGTCGTCTTCACCCCCAGACCTCCCATTCAGCATCAGCTTCCTCTTCATATCCCAGACTGTTCCAAGGACCCTGACTGGCAGGCCACCCAGCTTCAGAAACAGCCATGAGTCAGCAGGAGTGGGAAAAGCACTCCACCCCCAGCAGGAGGCAGAAGGCAGGACAGTCTGGGGCTGGGAGCCAGAGTACTGGGTTCAGATCCCAGCAGTAACTTGGACTGGACTGTGGGACCTCTTCAAACCCCAGTGCCCTGGTCTACCCTGGCTGGGTCACTGTCATGGACTGTATACTCATGTCCAGCAGAGGAAGGAGGCTCAGAGTGTGAAGGGCGTGCTCAGGAGACGTGCTGTTAAGTGGTCTCACCCATATCCCAGCCACCCAGCCGAAGCTTGTCCCAGAGCAGTGCGTATGGCTGGGAGCTGGTGCTCATGTAGGGCTCCTGGGCCTGGAGTCTCCAGGCTCAAGATATTTGCATTTTACATGTCAACATGTGACTTGGTCAATGGTGTCCCTGGGGCTTCCTAGGTGGTGCAGTAGTAAAGAATCCACCTGCCAGTGCAGGAGATACAAGAGACTTGAGTTCAGTCTCTGAGTGGGAAAGATCCCCTGGAGAAGGAAATGGCAACCAGCTCCATTATTCTTACTTGGAAAATTCTATGGCCAGAGGATCCTGGCAGGCTACAGCCCAGTCCATGGGGTTGCAAAGAGTCGGACACAACTGAGCATGCATGCAGTCCCTGGGCTTATTTCTGGAGGATATTAGCATTTGGATCAGTAGAAGGTAGAAAGCAGATTTCCCTCCCTGATGTGGTAGACCTCGTGCAGTCAGTCATAGGCCTGAATAGAACAAAAGGCTGATGTTCCCTGAAGCAAAAGGGAATTCCTCCTGCCTGATAGTTGGACTGGGACGTTGATCTTTTCTGACCTTCAGGCCTGAACTGAAATACTGAGTCTCAAACCTGTCAGCCTTCAGACTAGAACTCAGACCATCAGCTCTCCTGGGTCTCCAGCTGCCAACTACAGATCCTGGGATTTCTCAGCCTCCATGATCAGGTGAGTTAGTTCTTTATAATAAATTTCTCTAGATAGATGCATAGATAGACAGGTAGAATATCTCACTGGTCTGCTTCTTTGGAGAACCCTGACTAATACAGAGCCCAGGCATCGGGGTGATACAGAGCCCTGGGGCCATGGTACCCAGAAAGGGTCCACTCCTCCGTGCTCCCAGAAAGGGTCCCTCAGGTAGGGGAGGACCACACTGCCTCAGCCAGCACTTCCAGGGTCTCTGAGGTCAGCAGCCATGGGCTGAGGGAACCACCTCCAAGGTCAGTGCTGCTATGAAGAGAGGTATCCTGGGCTGTGAAATTCAATGGGTTGATGTGTAAACTCAACTCAGACGCTCAACGAGCATGGCCTGGGGCAAGCTACTTATCCTGTGAAATCTGGGTTTGAGAGCACTTGCCTCACAGGGTCATAAATGCCCAGGACAGTGATTGGCACAAGGCTGACATTGGATAAGTATTACTGGTGACAGAAAAAAATGGAAAGTAGACAGCTGACTTCCACAAAAGGGCCAGACTTGTCCCATGTTTGGCTGTGGACAGAGGGTTGAGCCCCATTTCTGAGGACCCCAGGGCTGCATGCCAAGGGGCCCCCGGCCCAGAACATCTGCAGCTGCCCAACAGATGCATCTATTAGGAGTGGGAGCCCCAGGGGACACAGAGGATGCAGCCTTGGAGGCCCAGGTGCCTCTGCAGTTTGTGTGCCCAGCACCTCCGGGAGTACAGCAGGGTAAGCCCACACTCCCCACTGGGAGGCAGCCAGGGCCTGCATCTGTGCCGTGGGTCACACCTTGGTGGTCAGAACCCATGGAAACCTCTTCTCGGATCCCCAGCCAAGGGCAACACCCCGATCGTGCCTGTCCCATGACAGCTGGCCCAAGAGCTAGCTTCCAGGGGCGTGTTGGCCACCAACCCTCTATGCCAGTTTAGTCATCAGCTTGTCATCAGTGGTCTCAGGCACCTTTGAGGACCGCTTAGCACCAGAATCCAGCTCCCCAGTGGTCCCAAGATGTCCCCTGGCTTCAGAGGGGTCGTCCAGGGGAAGGATCCTCTCAAGGGAGGGGAATTGCGTGGGGAGGGGTCCTCAAGCCCCGGTCCACGTAGGCCCCACTTCCAGGCACATGTGCTCTCTGTGCCTCTTGCTGATCTTACCCCTGCTCCTCCAGCCTCACAGCCCAGAGCACCTTCCTATCCAGAACATTCCTACTGGGGCCGCTGTATCAGTCAGCTAAGGCTGCCATACCAGACACCATAGACTGGGGAGCTAAACGACAGAAATGGATTTCTCACTGTTCTGGAGGCAGGGCTGGTTTCTGGTGAGGCCTCTCTTCCCAGATTGCAAGCAGCCACCTTCTGCTGTGTCCTCACAAGCCCTGTCCTCTGTGGGTGAGCAAAGAGGGAGAGAGAGGGGTGGAGAGCTCTCTGATGTCTTTTCCTATTCTTATAAGGATGCCAGTCCTGTAGGGGCCCCACTCTTACGACCTCATTTAAGCTTAATCATCTCTCTTAAGACCCTGTCTCCCAATACAGTCACATTAGGAGCCAAGGTTTCAATACAGGCATTTGGGGAGCACACCATTTAATTCATAACTGCTCTCAGGGTGTGTCCCCTGCCCATCTGTGTGCCGGTGACTGCCAGGAGATTCAAGGCCCTCGGAGAGACTGGGAACAGATCCAGTGCATCCCAGGTGTCCTGTCTGTCCTCCCTGGAGTCCAGAAACCCCGAACTAGCCTCCCTTTAGAGGGATGGAATTCACTGGCTCCGAGGGCCCTTAGTCCCCAGTGCTCCTCTCCCCACCAATCCCCCACTACTGTGCCGACCCCATGCCTGTGAACCCCCCTGATGACCCCAGCAGGAGCTAGGGTTCTCATGAGAGATGCAAGACTTGTCATGGTCTTTGCGAGGGCAAGTCCCTGAAAGAAAGGGGGCCTTGGAATCTGCATCCCACCTCCAGTGCTCCAGAGCAGGTCTAGGAGCCCCACGAGGTGTATCCCCGGACCTCTGGGCCTGGGTCCTCTCCTGAGAGCTCCTTTCGTGTCCCCCAAGGCTCTGACGCGGGCAGAGACCATTATTCCCTTTTAGAAAGAGCTCTTTGAAGAGGGAAGACTTTAGAAGGAGATGTTTCCCCGCAGAGATTTCCAACCAGCCCCTGGTGTGGGATTTGTATCATTGATTTTATAGAGAAACACAGAAGAGAGCTTGACAGAAAACAAGAAAGGGCTATTATAAATACATGAAGATGGAGCAGAGCCTGTTTTCTGGAGGGAGTGGGGCTAGCAGACTGGCCCTGAGATGCCCCTCCCTGCTGCCTGCCTGGGCCTGGGCCCTACCTGGGGAGAGGCGGGGAGAGACGCTGGGGGCCCCTGACGTGTGGTGGTGACCTCCTCGAGTGGCCTCACCTGCCTCCCTGTAAGGGGTCCTGGGTCTGCTGCTCTGGGCTCTGCCAGAGCAGAGATGATGTCAGGGCTGGAATCCAGGCCTAAGCATAAGGAGTATGCTTAAGGAGTGGTGGTTCGGCCCCAGCAGAGGGTCCCAGGAGGGCTGGATGGGGTGGGGTGGGGGATTGATGCTCAGGAGAGAACCCCACCATGGGAGCCAAGCCTTAGTGGAGACACAGCCATCACGCCAGAAGGAGGCTGGGGTGGGGCCACCCCTACTCTGCACCGCACAGCCCCGCCCATTCCCAGGTAAATGGACCTGATTCGGTTGGTGGGGGAGGCTTCGCTGGATTCTAGGGAGTGAATCGGGCTGTGAGCAGGAGGGAACGCCTGGAGTACACCAAGGCCTGTGAGCACCAGCACCTCCTGCCTGACTGGCCAAGCAGGGCTGCAGAGCAAGCGGGCGACAGTGTAGATTCCCACTTCCCAGGACCAGGCGAGGGCCAGGGGAGACGGCGGTGCAGGCCAGCGGTCCAGGTGGTTAGCATTTTCCAGGCTATGAGATTGCTGTGAGGGGAAGGCCTTTCAGAGGGACATTCAGTCTGGCCCCAAGTGGGGAGGAACACCAACTTAGACAGGCCAAATCTCAGACCAGGCTCTCCTGGCCTGGCTGTCCCCCTGAATAAAACGAGGTGACACCAAGGCTGGCGGGCAGCTGGGAGCCGAATCCCACACAGATCCTCCTGGATCCACGGAGGGACAGAGCCTTGAGTAACAGAGATGCCTGGAGGCAGTCTCTTAAGTACTTTCTGGAAGCTTCACATCCCATGTTCAGGCTACTTTGGCCTGAGTGACATTGTTTAGCTTTCTTTTTGTGAGGAAAAACCCATGGAATTGACTTCCTTTTTATATTTCCACTGGGCTGCAGCCTACACCTTAAATGTATGTCAGGATGAAGGGGGTCAGGGGACATGCTGAGTGACCCCATCTCCAAGTGGTCCATCAGGGCCATAGGAGCGTGCCCAAACTCTGCTGGCCCATTTGAGAATGCGACAGGTGCTGGCTGGCTTCATGATGGTCATTCAGGCTCTGTTGAGAGGCTCCCATGGACCCCAAAGAGGTCAGGGCTGCTGTGTAATTACACAGCCACAAGGCGAGAGCTGCCACCTACCTGCACAAGCTAATGCTCAGAGAAGCTCACCCATATGGCCATCTTTCCCTCCAGGTAATGGGGTCATGGCTTTCCAAGGGAATCGGGCTTTTTAGGGAGTTGGGGATTCTGACTTTGATCTTTCAGCTCTAGTACTTTATCTGCCCATTTTCTGATTAGTTTTTGTCTGACAGGAGCCTTGGGGCCAGCGTTCAGCCCCAGGCTCTTAAGGTTGGAAAGGTCATGCCCCAGATTTCCTACAGAATATTTGATCAAGTGAAGTTGCTCAGTCGTGTCCAACTCTTTGAGACCACATGGTCTGTAGCCTACCAGGCTCCTCTGTCCATGGAATTTTCCAGGCAAGAGTACTAGAGTGGGTTGCCATTTCCTTCTCCAGGGGATCTTCCCCACCCAGGGATCGAACCCAGGTCTCCCACATTGCAGGCAGACGTTTTACCATCTGAGCCACCAGGGAAGTCCTTGATCATGGTGGAAGAACCATGAAACTTCCAGTTAAAATTGGCTGAAGGAGCATCTCATTTATTTTCACTCTCTCCCCAAATCCTACCGAAATGATCATGAATAAAAGAGAACTTTGAAAGCTAAAAAGACGGATAAACAAGGGGGTCCATCAAAACACACGGGAAGAGACAAGAACAACTGATGTCAGCACACTTGTGGGAACACGGAAAGCAGCTGGTTTGGTAGAAACAGCACTGAGTCCCACGGAGGGAAATGAATGGGAAGCAGTGACTGAGCCCCAGGGCCAGGCCCCAAGACCTCCACCAGATGCCTGCAAGAGGTGGGAGGAGTGTGCACAGGAAAGGTGATCCAGAAAGGTCCTGCTATTGGAAACACCAAGAATTAGTATTGGGATTGTAAATTGATATAGCCACAATGGGGAGAAGTATGGAGGTTCCTTAAAAACTGAAAACTGAGCTACCATATGACCTAGCAATCCCACTACTGGGCATACACCCTGAGAAAAACCATAATTCAAGAAGACGCATGTACCCCGGTGTTCTTTGCAGCACTAGATACCACAGCCAGGACATGGAAATAACCTAAATGTCAATCAGTAGAGGAAATGGATAAAGAAAATGTGGTACATATATACAGTGGAATATTACTTAGCCATAAAAAAGAATAGAGTTGGGTCATTCATAGAGACGTGAATGGACCTATCTCTCATACAGAGTGAAGTAAGTCAGAAAGAGAAAACCAAATATCCTATGTTAACACATATATGTGGAATCTAGAAAAAAGGTACAGATTTGTAGGGGAAATAGAGGTGCAGACGTGGAGAAGAGATGTGTGGACAGGGTGGGGAGGGAAGGGCGTGTGGGATGAACTGGGGGATTAGGATTCACATATATATATTCTACCGAGTGTAGATAGCTAGTGGGACCCTGCGGTAGAGTACAGGGAGGTCAGCTCAGTGCTCTGTGAGGACCTACAGGGGTGGGATGGTGGGGGAGGGCATCCAAAAGGGAGCGGGGGAGGGAGCGGGGGTGTGGGTCCAAAAGGGAGGGTATATATGTATACACGTAGCTGATTCATTCCATTGTACAGTGGAACTAATGCAACATTGTAAAACAACTATACCCCACTTTTTTAAAAGAGAGAACCTACTGAGAAAGGGAGGTGTCTTGTTGAAAGTGAGGGACAGGTGAGTAAACATTTGCCTCCAGAGCACACAGGCTCCCCATCACCTTCCCCCATAAAGCAGCAGCCCGAGTATCAGCAGCCAGTCCCGTAGTCTCCAGGCCGGAAATCAGAGGGTTTTCCGCCAGGGAAGTGAATCATCCCAGAGAAAAGGCGTTTAGGAAGATATCCCTTACTTAAATGCCGGCGCATCGATGACATCTCTCTACACAAAGTTTCCAGTCCGTTTTTTTTTTTTTTAGATAAAAACTTTTCATTTAGAAGAGCTTTAGATTTGCAGAAGGATTGTGAAGATAGTACAGAGAGTTCTTGAATACTCCACACCCAGTTCCCCCTGTTATTACCTTCTTCTGTCAGTATGGTGCCTCTGTCACAAGAAAGGTACCAATACTGGTGCACTGTCATCAATTAAACAGCACACCTTGTTTGAATTTTCATGGTTTTATCTGACGTACTTTTTCTGCTCCAGGTGCCCATCCAGGAGAACACATTACATGTGACCATCATATCTCCTTTAGCTCCACTTGGCTGCAGCAGTTTCTCAGACTTTCCTTGTCTTTGATGACCTTCATAGTTTCAAGGAGTACTAATCAGGTATTTTGTAGAATATCCATCAGTTGGGATATGTCTGATGTTATATCATGATTCAGTTCAGTTCAGTCGCTCAGTTATGTCCGACTCTTTGCCACCCCATGAATCGCAGCATGCCAGGCCTCCCTGTCCATCACCAACTCCCGGAGTTCACTCAGACTCACGTCCATCAGGTCAGTGATGCCATCCAGCCATCTCGTCCTTTGTCGTCCCCTTCTCCTCCTGCCCCCATTCCCTCCCAGCATCAGAGTCTTTTCCAATGAGTCAACTCTTTGCATGAGGTGGCCAAAGTACTGGAGTTTCAGCTTCAGCATAAGTCCCTCCAATGAACACCCAGGACTGATCTCCTTTAGAATGGACTGGTTGGATCTTCTTACAGTCCAAGGGACTCTCAAGAGTCTTCTCCAACACCACAGTTCAAAAGCATCAATTCTTCAGTGCTCAGCTTTCTTCACAGTCCAACTCTCACATGACCACTAGAAAAACCATAGCCTTGACTAGATGGACCTTTGTTGGCAAAGTAATGTCTCTGCTTTTGAATATGCTATCTAGGTTGGTCATAACTTTCCTTCCAAGGAATAAACATCTTTTAATTTCATGCCTGCAATCACCATCTGCAGTGATTTTGGAGCCCAAAAAAATAAATCAGTCACTGTTTCCACTGTTTCCCCATCTATTTCCCATGAAGTGATGGGACCAGATGCCATGATCTTCGTTTTCTGAATGTTGAGCTTTAAGCCAACTTTTTCACTCTCTTCTTTTACTTTCATCAAGAGGCTTTTTAGTTCCTCTTCACTTTCTGTCATAAGGGTGGTGTCATCTGCATATCTGAGGTGATTAATATTTCTCCCGGCAATCTTGATTCCAGCTTGTGTTTCTTCCAGTCCAGCGTTTCTCATGATGTACTCTGCATGTAAGTTAAATAAGCAGGGTGACAATATACAGCCTTGACATACTCCTTTTCCTATTTGGAACCAGTCTATTGTTCCATGGCCAGTCCTAACTGTTGCTTCCTGACCTACATACAGATTTTTCAAGAGGCAGGTCAGGTGGTCTGGTAATCCCATCTCTTTCAGAATTTTCCATCATTTTATTGTGATCCACACAGTCAAAAGCTTTGGCATAGTCAATAAAGCAGAAATAGATGTTTTTCTGGAACTCTCTTGCTTTGTCCATGATCTAGCGGATGTTGGCAATTTGATCTCTGGTTCCTCTGCCTTTTCTAAAACCAGCTTGAACATCTGGAAGTTCATGGTTGATGTATTGCTGAAGCCTGGCTTGGAGAATTTTAAGCATTACTTTACTAGCGTGTGAGATGAGTACAATTGTGCAGTAGTTTGAGCATTCTTTGACATTGCCTTTCTTTGGAATTGGAATGAAAACTGATCTTTTCCAGTGCTGTGGCCACTGCTGAGTTTTCCAAATTTGCTGGCATATTGAGTGCAGCACTTTCACAGCATCATCTTTCAGGATTTGAAATAGCTCCACTGGAATGCCATCACCTCCACTAGCTTTGTTCATAGTGATGCTTTCTAAGGCCCACTTGACTTCACATTCCAGGATGTCTGGCTCTAGATGAGTGATCACACCATCGTGATTATCTGGGTTGTGAAGATCTTTTTTGTACAGTTCTTCTGTGTATTCTTGCCACCTCTTCTTAATATCTTCTGCTTCTGTTAGGTCCATACCATTTCTGTCCTTTATCGAGCCCATCTCTGCATGAAATGTTCCCTTGGTATCTCTAATTTTCTTGAAGAGATCGCTAGTCTTTCCCATTCTGTTCTTTTCCTCTATTTCTTTGCATTGATCACTGAGGAAGGCTTTCTTATCTCTTCTTGCTATTCTTTGGAACTCTGCATTCAGATGCTTATATCTTTCCTTTTCTCCTTTGCTTTTCGCCTCTCTTCTTTTCACAGCTATTTGTAAGGCCTCCCCAGACAGCCATTTTGCTTTTTTGCATTTCTTTTCCATGGGGATGGTCTTGATCCCTGTCTCCTGTACAATGTCACGAACCTCAGTCCATAGTTCATCAGGCACTCTATCTATCAGATCTAGTCCCTTAAATCTATTTCTCACTTCCACTGTATAATCATAAGGGATTTGATTTAGGTCATACCTGAATGGTCTAGTGGTTTTCCCTACTTTCTTCAATTTAAGTCTGAATTTGGCAATAAGGAGTTCACGATCTGAGCCACAGTCAGCTCCCGGTCTTGTTTTTGCTGACTGTCTAGAGTTTCTCCATCTTTGGCTGCAAAGAATATAATCAATCTGATTTCGGTGTTGGCCATCTGGTGATGTCCATGTGTAGAGTCTTCTCTGTGTTTGGGAGATGAAGACCACAGAGGTAAAAGGCCCATCTCATCCTATCATATCAATGGTCTTTGCTGTTAATATGTCTTGGGATTGTCAATACTGACCTTGGTCACTTGGCTGAGATAGTATTTGTGAGGTTCCTCTACTGTAAAATTACCCTCTTTCTTCCTCCCTTCCTTTCTTCTCTCCCTCCCTCCTTCCTTTCTTTCTTCCCTCCAACTTTTTTTTTTTTTGCAAAGTATACCGTATTCTATGAAAGAAAGTAACTAAGAACAGCCCACACTTAAGGAGTGGGAATTACACTCTACCTCCAAGTGTGTAGTATCTACAACAATTGTTTGGAATTCTTCTACATGTGATATTTGTCTCTTCTCCCATTTTATTTATTTACTCAGTATTTATTTATATAAGGCTTTCCTGGTGGCTTGGTGGTAAAGAATCCGCCTGCAATCCAGGAGACCTGGTTTCAATCCCTGGGTTGGGAAGATCCCATGGAGAAGGGCATGGCAACCCACTCCGGTATTCTTGCCTGGAGAATCCAATGGACAGAGAAGCCTGGAGGGCTCTAGTTCATGGGGTCACAAAGAGTCAGACACTACTGAATGACTAACACTTTCACTTTCACTTTTATTTATATCAGTAAGGAATCATCAATATTTATTCTATACTTTGGGTTATAATCCAATACTAGTTTATTTTGTCACTCAAATTATTCCAGCTTTGGACATGAGAACTCTTTCACTTGACTCCTGCGCTCCTTTTAGCTCCATCATTGTAGATTTTTTTTCTTTTTCTCCTTTGTTTTTACCATTTTCTTACTTTCTGGCACTACAAGATGCTCCAGCCTCACCTTGTATGTTTCCAGTCCCAGCCTAGATTCAGCCATTCTCCAAAGTGCTCTGGTTCCCTTTATTGGAGAATGGTTTTAAAAACCAAGATCTGAGTGCTGAGTATGCGCCTTGTTACTGCAGCGTTGTTGCTTCTAGGCTCTCTTAGCTGACAAAGCAAAGAAATAACTGCTCATACTACATGCAATGATTAGTTTTTCTGTGTCAGTTTGGCTAGGCTATAGATCATTCTACCTTCCCCTCCTTGTTCCGCTGAAATCTTGCGCTCCAACAAGGAGAAACCTGACTTCCAGAATCAACCACCCTTATATTTAATTGCTCAGTTTCAGTATACATATAGAATGGCTTCAGAATTGTTAACTCATACTTTTGTGAGGAACGACTATATCAACTAGAATACAGTGCTTGTGTACCACTCCTTTTTAGTCTTACAAACTCCATTCATTTTTTAAAAAATATGCATTTATTTATTTATGTGGCTGCACTGGGTCTTAGCTGTGGCATGTGGGAATCTTTAGTTGCAGCATGTGAGATCTATGTCCTCAATCAGGGATCGAAGCTGGGCCCCCTGCATTAGGAGCACTGAGTCTTAGCCACTAGACCACCAAATAAGTCCCTCCACTCTTTTCTGAAGTTACTTAGATCAGCACCTTTCCCCCCCCCATCCTTTTCATGAAGTAATGTCAGACATTTCTAGTGCAATTAGATTCTTTTGTCACATTCTGCATTCCATTCTAGCACCCTCCAGCTTCCTGAATTATTTATTTATTTGGCTGCACCACATGGCAGGTGGGATCTTAGTTCTCCAACCAGAGATCCAACCCACACCCCGCTGCATTTGAAGTGCTGGGTCTTTACCACTGGACCACCAGGGAGGTCCCTTTAAATGATTTTTTTTTAATCAAAGCTTACTGCATATTAATAGCTCTATGCCTAAGGCATTTGTTGACAGCAAGGAGCAGCAGTTCTCACTCTGTCTGAGGTAGCGATAGTAGTTCGGGCAGACAAGAGGCTGAGCAAAAAACTGCAAAAGAAAGTCTAGGGAACAAAACAGGGGGCTTTAAAAAGCTCTGGCCCATTCCTGGGAACCTAAAAGGTCATATCCACGTGCAGGGCTATGCACATGCTTAGGAAAACCTGTCATGAACCTAATCTCTCACTTCTGATGTAACTTGAGGCTCTCTGCAAGCAGAAAGTGAGAGTTAAGGCAGACTAGTAAACTGCCTGCCTGAGTGTTAGAGATGCCCCCAACCATTTCTCACACACACACACATATAAGTCCCTCAGCACAGGCTAAAGGACTTATTGGTTCAAAGCATTTAAGGAAATCTTCCCAAACATTAGCTGATCATTAATACGTCCGCTGTAATTTGCAGGAATCCGTTAAGAAAATAACTTTAAAAATAGAGTAAAAAGAACCAGCAAGGACAGTAAAGCAGTATGCTAGCATATATAACCCCAAAGAAGGAAGCAATGGAGAAGCAGAGGAGCAAACCACAGGTAGACTGATGAGAAAGAGAGAGAGGGAGGAGATGGAGAGGGAGGGACAGAGAGAGGATTCAAACTACCAAAGTCAGAATTGAAATAAATAGGGACCATTACTACCAACCTCACAGAAACAAAATGGATTATAAAGAAATACTATAATTAAGTTGCCAACAAACTAGGTACCTTGATAAAGACTCTGTTTCACAGATGACTGAAATGGATTCAGGAATAAATAGAACATCTGGATAGACTTATGATAGGTGCAGAAGTTGAATTAGTAATGAAAAGTATTACCCACAAAGGAAAGCCAAAGCCCAGATAGTTCACTGATGAATTATACCAAACATTGAAAGATGAGTTGCTACAAACCCTTCACATACTCTTCCGAAAAATAGACAGGATCATTTACCACCTCGTTCCATGAGGTCAATAATGCCTTGGTTCCAAAACTCAACAAAGACACCACAATAAAAGAATACTACAGGCCAATATCCCTTATGAATATAGATATAAGAATGCTAGCAAATCAAATCCAGCAGCATGATTTTTAAAAAGGATTACATACTCTAAGCAAGTGAGATTTATCTCGGAATGTAAAGTTCGCATAACATCTGAAAAAGAATCAGTGTAAAACACCATATTAAACAGAACAAAGGAAAGATTCACATGATTGTATCAACAGACGTAGAATAAGAGTTAGACAAAATACAATGTATTTTCATGTGAAAAAACAATCAACATACAAGTAGAAGGGAACTTTCTTAATCTTTGAAAGGGCATCCATGGAAAGCCCATAAAATCATACTTAACGGTAAAAAGACTGGGTACTTTCCCACTAAGATAAGAAACAAAACAAGGATGCCTGCTCTCACCACTTCTACTCAATACTGTATTAGAGGTTCGAGCCAGGGCAATTAGACAAAAAAAAGAAAAGGCATATAGATCATAAAGGCAGAAGTAAAACCATCTCTACTCACAAGTAATATAACAATCTTGTGTGTAAAAAATTCTAAGGAATCCTGAAAAACTATGAAAACTAATATGAGTTCAGCAAGTTTTTCTGATAGAAAGTCAACAGACAAAAATCCATGTATTAGTACTTCCATATACTTGCAAACAACACTTTGCAGATGAGATGAAGAAAAATTCCATTTAATAGAATCAGAAAGAATAAAATGCTAAGAGAAAAGTTAATAAAAGATGTGCAACATTTATTCACTGAAAACTATAAAACATTGCTGAAAGGTATGAAAGAGGATCTAAATAAATGGAAGGACAGGACTTCCCTGATGGGCCAATGGTTAAAAATCTGTCTGCCAGTGCAAGGGACACAGGTTTGATCCCTGATCCCAGAAGATTCCGCATGTTGAGGACCATCTAGGCCTCCATGCCTCAGCTACTGAAGTGCAAAGTGCCTTAGAGCCCACGCTCTGCAACAAAGAAGCCACCACAATGAGAAGCCCACAGAGCTCAACTAGAGAGTAGCCCCCACTTGCCACAACTAGAGAAAGCCTTCGCTCAGCCACCCAGACCAGCCAAAAATTAAGAATTGTTTTTAAAAATGGAAAGGCATCCCTACCACCCCTTCATCAATCAAACCCACACATAAGAATCAGATGAAACACTGAAAATCCCTGAGATAGAGTCGGCGCCCTGGAAACGGCAGTTGCTCTGGTAATAGTTATGGGAACCCACGTGAGGATTAAATAAATGAGATAATGCATTTAGAGAGCCAGGTCCAGCATGGCTGTGCGGGAAGCCTGAGTTCTCTTTATATCCACTTCCTTAACCTCCCTGCCCAGCCCCGCCTTGCCGACCTCACAGAGCGGCTGTATCACACAAGGTCCTGTGTGTGTGTGTGTGTGTATGTGTGTGTGTGTGTGTGTGTGTATGACCCCGGGGAGGGCCTAGAGCAAGCGCAGAAGGGAAAAACCATGTGCCACTTTCCCCCGGAGCTAATGGAGCCACTTCCATCACCGCCAGCCTCGGCTTTAATCATCCACACTTTCAAGTGGAAGGCAGCGCTCCCCAGACACCAGCCGGCCGTCAGCTTCCTACCCGGGCTGCGGAGCAGGGCTGCTGAGTGAAAGGAGAGCCGCTGGACCTTCCTCGCAGGCCGACCTCACTCGGGGCCAAGACAGCCTCCAGGCTAGGGGTGGGGTGAGGTGTTGAAATCAAACTGCTTCCCATAACCACAGCTCCCACGGTGGACATTGGTGGGGAGGAGGTGTTCTGGACCTCCAGAGAGCTCTGGGTGCCAGACTGGAAGGACTCAAGGCAGGTCCTGAACTCAGCCCTGGGGTTGCCTTTGCCCCAGGTCTCCACGCAGCCTCCGAACCATGTTCAAGGGAAATGTTACTTGGAGGCTAGATATATAAAAACTGTTGGCTGACATGAGGCAGGGGGCTGCTCCCTTTCTGCCCTGCACCCCGACTCTCAGGCTGTCCCTAAGAGGGCACTAAATGGCACACTTGAGGGGTCCCCTCCACCCTAATCCTCCTCCCTGCAGTGACCACAGCTGGTGGGCAGCCACTGTCCCCCAAGGCCACGCTGGACCCTTATCACAGTCTCCTCTCTGACCAATCCCTTTCCCCCACCTGCTCCCACCTGCTTTTTGCAGGCACCTTGGCTCCAATGCAATGCTCACTCAGGCTCAGTGCAGAGTGAGTCATGGGCCCCACATTCAAAAGACAAGGAAAAAGCACCGAATTGTGAAGCTTCTTTTTTTCTTTCTCCATCTTCCTCTTTTGCAGTGTTTTAATTTGTTATTTGATGTCATTCTAAAGAAAGAAAAATTTTTAATTTTAATTATTAGCATGAACCTTACTGTTTCACCTTTCTGTTTTAAATGCAAGTGTAAGAACATTTAACTGATACCCAAATTCCCAAGACTTCTATACCTTGTATGTTCATGTATGTTTTTTTTTTTTTCTCATCAGAATAGTGAAAATGCTTCACACTACTAACTCAACTATTTTAATTTCACTTCTTGACACCAGGGGACCAACACCCTCAAATCTCAGCTTACTCATGAGGAAGAAGTCCCTCTCCTATCATTATTCTCATCCAAGTGGCTGACTGATATGAAAAGTGTCAAAGTGACATGAGAGAGAAAGGACACGATGGGCCCTTGTTTGGGTTTCTTACCCCTCCAATGCCCAGTGCATTCAGATTCTACCAGAAAGCGAGGGCCCTCGGGTCTCACTGCCACCTTTACTCAGTGATCGACATGACAAGCTCTCTTTGTCCTTGCTGAGTCA
Source organism: Capricornis sumatraensis (assembly GCF_032405125.1). Taxonomy (NCBI): domain Eukaryota; kingdom Metazoa; phylum Chordata; class Mammalia; order Artiodactyla; family Bovidae; genus Capricornis; species Capricornis sumatraensis. Next base: position 31,676,196 of record NC_091078.1, on the reverse strand, counting down.
CTGGTCTAAAACACTGTCCACCCAGCACCCTATGCTCATGAGGCTTCATGAAGGTCTATGCAGTCCACTGAAAAACTAGCCACTACCTAAAATTTGAGTTATATTTTGTTTGGCAGAAATTTTTAGGGCTTCAAGCCCTGGAGACAGCATCTCAAGTAACCCTGAAAGAGCTGCTCCAGGGAGGTGAGGGGAGGAGTCAGGTTATACAGAAGTTTTACAACAAAGGTCAGATAGCCCTGAACATCAAGTGCATGCATGCGTAGTTGCTTCGGTCGTGTCTGACTCTTCGCAACCCTAGGACCATAGCCCACCTCTGTCCATGGGGCTTCTCCAGTTAAGAATATTGAAGGGGGTTGCCATTTCCTCCTCCAGGGGATCTTCCATGGAGATTCAACTCAGGGATTGAACACACATCTCTTGCCTCTCCTGCACTGGCAGGCAGGTTCTTTACCACTAGTGCCACCTGTTAATTAAAAGAAACCAGATGCCCCAAGTTAAGGCATTTAGTGCTTTTCTATGTATGAGAAGATGGAAGAGTCTGGGCTCACTGAAATCACTCCTTTCATATGCTCTCTGAGGCCAGTGTCCTATGTTTTTCACATCCTGAGCTCACCGTAGGGAGTGGCTGCAGTCTGATAGCTGCCAGATAGCAGGTATTGTTCTCCTTCCTATTTGCCCCGAAGGGCTGGAATCACTGATGACTGTGACGTCCTTGTTTATTGATATGGCAAGAAATAATCCATTTCTCAATATTAAGGAAGCTGCAATGAATTTGCATGTCTCCCCTGATCACAGGTGCTCTGTTTTTCTCCAGAGCCTCACTCAGAGAACATAAGTTCACAGGTAAAATGTTAAGAATTTCAAGATGGCCACACCTGAGACTAGCCATGCCTCCCATCCTTGCTCTCTGCCTTGTCTGGTCATCTGTCCATGACGCTGGCACCTCACAGGACAGGGGCCATCATTGTGCCCCAGGGGATCCTCTCTCAGGGATCCCTCCTGCCACTCAGGCTGCTGTTTATGGGTCTGTCTCACCTACCAGAACACAAGCTCCGGGGGCAGGGCTGTGTCTGTCCTATTGGCCACTGGCACCACACTGAGCCTGGCACCTGTGCTGAATAGCTATTAATGTTTGCTGAATAAATTCATCAACCACTCACTGAGTATCCATCGAACACCTAGAATGGGCTGGGCATCTCCAGGGTCCAGAGATACAGACAATATAACAGCTTCTGCCCCCTGCCAGCCTTATTCCCACCTGGATGGCTTCTAACTTTGGGCTCTGTGACGTGAGTGGGGCCCAAAGGATTGACCCATCTTGCTGATGTAAAAGCCTGGTTGCCAGGAGCATTCCCAGGACATGTGCCAACTGTCCTTTTGGCCCTCGGCCCTCAGGATTCAGACCCTCAGGAGCCTGAGAATGAGAAAGTCTGGGCAGGCCCCCTGTCCAGTCTGGCACTCAGCTCCCCCTGGCCTCCTCCACTGCCCTGGGCTGCTGGGTTAGGGAGGAGCAGCCTATGCCTGGAGGGAGGCCTCCCTGACTTGGAGCCGACCTGCTTCACCCTTAAGTTTCCACTTCAGAACTTCCAGGCCTGTGCAAGACCAAACATGGGTCTTCACCTGAATTTTGCACGATTTGCATTTACTGATAGAACACCTGCTGTGTTTAACTGGCCTGTTTTTCCTATTTGTATACCTGTTCTTTTAAGCTCAACCTTGCTTCCCCAAAGATGACAAAGACTATTTCTCATGTATTATTTGAACCTGTGCATAAAAACATGAATTGATCAGACTTACTGCTCACAAGTTTGTTCTGGGACACTGGGCATGTAAATGAGATGTCCTCTGAGAGGTGGCTTCTTGCAGATGAGCCAAGGACATGGCCTCTGAGCAGGGCCTCTGGCCCAGAAGACAGTCAGACTGGGAAGGCTGGACTGCAGAAGCCAGTGCCAGCCAGATGGAGGGCGCCAGCCCCAGAAGAGCCTCAGCCACTGCCGGGGCTCCCTATCTAGCTGTGTGCTGGGGTCACAAGGCGTGAACATGATACTGTGTGGCAAAAGCTTTCGGTGTCGGGTGGTGATTGCATTACTATCCTTTCAGGCACTCCCCAGCTCCGAGCTTCCCTCCCTGGGGTCCATTGCCAGCAGAAACCTCGGCCAGCTTCTAGGGGGTGGGGGTGGGGGATTCAGGGCCCAGAGCGGCCACCCTAGCTCCACCCCCGCTGCACTCTGACGTGTAAACATGGAGGGGCTCCAGCAGGAAAAATCAGATGTGACCATGGAATTCTTTGAGTCTAGAGAGTGCCTTGGGCTGTGGAGAGCACGGCAGTATGCTGGGTCCCTGGAACTTATTTCCGTTTGTGCCAAATGCTGGTGAGAAATGAAGAGACCAGCTCCTGCACACTACTGCTGGGGGGCGGGTGAACATGGGGGACACACCCCAGCCTCTGCTCCTGAGACCTGAGTAGGCCAGACGGGTGCAAGGGTCAGGTGAAGCCCCTGGCTGCCCACGCTGTGAGGCTATGAGGAGGGACCAGAGCTAGAGAGCAAGGGTCCCAACAGGTGACAGCCTAAGATCTTGCAGTGCCTACCTCTCTCAGCAATGCCAGCCTGGACCCTGCCTCTTCTGATCCGGGGCAACCACTTCCTTACTCCAGGCCCTTCCTCCTGAAGCAGGAGGAAGTCCCAACCTGGAGGGGGGCCAGCATTGGGGCACCACTCATTGTTATCCCCATTCACATGTGAGCTCTCTCTGACTTCCATGTGGCTGGGACAAATAAAAAAAAGTCAAATCATTTTCCCAGCCTTTTCCCGCTTTTTGTCTGTTCTGGGTGCTTTTGTTATTCCTGGGTCTTCAGTGGGCTAAAAGGAACATGAATTTCCCTTGTGAGGGGTCCTGGTCTCCTGGTGTTTGCTTTCCTAGAGGATGGTTGTGAGAGGTAATTCAGGTGATGACAGGGGATTCTAAGCACAGGATAAATGTAGGCTGTTATTTTTATAGCTTGGGTATATACCTACACCTCGCTTCTCCTAAAGCCCCAGAACAGGAGGGGCATGTGGAGGGCTGCAGTCCCTGAGCTGGTCTGGGCCCTGGAATCTGGTGTAGGAGAGAGTGGACTGAGCTGACATTGGGCTGGGGCCACAGCCACCAGATCCCCAAGTCGCTTCCATGATGAGGGTGAGTTAGAGGCCAGAGGGGCTGCCCAGAGCTAGACCAGAGCTGGGACTGAAACGAGGGCCTGTATAGCCTGATCGAACAGTGATCAGCTCTATAATCCAGGGCACCCATAGCTGCCTCCAAGGTCAGCCAAGAGCCTCTGCAAACTCAGACCCAGTCATGGGCTGGGTGAGTTCATGAAGGAAGCCCTGAGATCCAGCCTGGCCAGGGCCCTGCACTCTTCTGAGAGTAGTGGCAGCTGACACTTTCTCCAAATCCATCAGCCTTTTTTTAATAGTTGTTTTTTTTCCCAGTTCACTCCCTTGGTTTTCCTTTGTGGTTTTTTTCCTGTTTAAAATTTTAAAACTGTAGAAAAGTATGGTCTGTAGCAGACACCAGTGTCAGAATTTGTAAATGTTGAGATCTGGTCATGTTTAGTTGAGAAGTTCTAAATTCAGGTAAAAGCAACAAAATATTGCAGAATTTTTCCTTTCCTCCTAACTCAAGGTGCTTTCCATGGTTTGAGACACAGACACAGGGGCACATACATATGCGTATACGCACATGCACAAAGGGCCCATGAGCATGTATGGATGGTGAAGCCACACGGGCTTTAAACTATAATCTAATTTTGAGCTCACCTACATTGATCTAATTCACTCATTTTAACTTTTCCGCAAGGATTCTATTTCATAAATATCTCACAGTTTATTTGTCTGCTTCCCTAATGATTTAAGCTATTTCCAGTTTTGTTCTATGACAAACTTCATACCATAATGAACATTCTTATTCAGCTTCCCAGTGGTATCCAAGGGCATATACCAAGAGTGGAATTTCCACATCTTCAGGCGTGTACTCTTTCGAATTCACACATTTCTTTTCCATCCTTCAAGTGGTTGGATTAATTTGCACCCCTGTCCGTGGGTGTGAAATTTCTCACGATTCATCATTTCATCCCCTCTTGGGATTATCAGATGCCATTTTCCCCCCAAACTGATGGATATGAAATGATACTCCATTTTTATTTGTTTGTATTTTCTCAGTGGATTACTGATGTTGAGCAGTTGATTGCACATTTTTATGACCATTCGTGTTTCCTCTTTAGTGAACTGCTCCTTTTTATCCCTTGCCCACTTTTCCTATCATCATCACCAACAGTTGCTCAGTTGTGTCCCACTCTTTGTGTCCCCATGGACTGAAGCTCACCAGCTCCTCTGTCCATGGACTTCTCCAGGCAACAATATTGGAGTGGGTCGAGGTTGTTTTTATTTTTTCTTCCTGATTTTTTAAGTTGCTAGACCTCCGTTTGCTGTATGTTGGTTGCTTCTTATTGAAGCAACATCTTCTCTCTGTTGGTTACTTTTCTTGTTGAATTGTTTTTGAAGCGTAGCACCACACAGTGACAGCATAGCTCCAAACGTGTAGCTCCATGCCTTCTCCAGAACGCTTAAGTTGGTGTCACCCACCCAGGTCAGAGCACTGCTGGTCCTAAAGCCCCTTTGCACCCCTTCAGACACTGCCCACCATCTGACCCATTAACGAGTGGGCTCTGTTAATACCCTTTCTACCAGTGTTACAGCCTTACTTACCAGAGAAGTGGGCCTCTTGGTTATGGCATATTATTTTATTTGCCAATAATTTAAGGTTTTTTGTGTCTGTCTTCATAGAGGAGAGTGGTCCACGGTCTGGTGATCTCCATTGTTTTTTGCTGTTTATTGAGTTATGGTATTCATGTTGGGCTGGCTCTGTAATAACTACCTTTCAAATATGACTTTGTATTGATAATTAATCCCAGAAGCTGTGTTAGGGATAAGAAAAAGCAGCAAAGAAATGCCCGTTTAGCTCTGGGCATCGAGTGAAGGATCCATCCCATAAGCAGAAGCCTGCAGCCTGGGGCAGGTCAGGCTAGGAGCTCAGGGACCAGGGATGTCCAAGAGCAGAGTGACAGAGGCGTCCTGCCCATGGGCTCATGAACTGACTCGTCTGCAGGCAGAGGCCCAGAGCTTGGCCCATGGGATGGAGCCTGTGACTCTGACTTCATCACTAGGTCTGTGGTCCACTGGTCCAGCTGGGCAGGGCTCTGGAGGGATGGTGACCTGGCTACTGGGCCCTCATTCACCTGCCAGCAGGGCTTAGGGGAGCGGCAGGTGATGTGTAGCCCCTCCCTGGAGCAGAACAGCCTAGAGACTCAGAGAGTCAGGGAACTGGCCCTGTCCCCAGCCCTGCCATCACAGGAGGCGTCACAGAGGAGGCTCACCTGGGGACACAGAAGGGACGGTGCTGTCGGTGCCTAGGGCCTGGGTACATGTGAGGCTCAGAGAATGGGGTGCCCCAGAATTGCAGTGGGAGGGGCCAGGGCCATAGGCTGGCCAGTGGGTGGGGACTGTGTGGCATGATGGGGTGGCCTCCCCAGCGTCAGCATCCTGCCTGTGTGATGACAGTCCCTCTCTGCAGGAGCTCTGGGCCTCAGAGGTGGTGGGAAGCAAAAGGTCTCTGTGCTATGCTCTGTGATGCAAGAGGAGGAGGGTTCAGAGGCCGGCACTAGTCTATGGTCCAGGCTTTCCCTCAAGGAGTCCCACCAAGCAGAAGGCATGGCCAGGCAGCCTCGGTTTGGCAGCTGGGCTGTCTCATGCTCTGAGGGGATATGCCCAGGCCACGGGAAACACGGGGTACTGGGTGCAGTGTTCTCCAGCTGCCATCCCCTGAGATGGCATATGCACCTGAAGAGCTAGAACAATCCATGCTCAGGGAAAGCCAGCTTGCACAGATGCCGGAGAACACAGGAAAAACCCATCCCAACTCAGCAGGAGGAGAGTTCAGAGGCAACCCTGTGCTGGCGCCCCGAATCAGAGGGGAAACTGAGTTTGAGGGCGAGGCTCCAGGGCTGCCCGCCAGGCACAGACTGCAGTGCCACAGGCTGAGTTTCTGGTTGGCTGAACACAAAGGAATAAACTGTCCATTGTCTCGTTACAGGGAGGCATTCAGCTCAGCCCGGAGCCAGGGGAGTTAGCAGAACTAGGACATGGAGGGCAAAATAATAACCTGGGCTGGCTTGTTTTCATCATTTTTATTACTTCCGTCCTTTGACACAGCACTGCCACTTGGACTTCAGATGGTCTTGCAGCAGGCAGAGCAGACCAACCTCCCCTGACATGGCTGAGGCCTGGGAGGTACAGGGGGCTGCCCCCACCCAAAGGCCCCCACCCTGGGTGCCTGGAGAGCCTTTTCTGACACTGCTCTTGGTTTTTGTTTGTTTAATAGAGTGTAATTCATTTACAATGTTTTGTTAGTTTTGGGTATACAGCAAAGTTATATAAACAATCAGTTACACATATCCATGTATCTATACTTTTTTAGATTTTTTTCCATATAGACCATTACAGAGTGTTGAGTGGACTTCCCTGTGCTATATAGGAGTTCCTTGCTAGTTATCTATGTTACATATAGCTGATTGGGATTTGGTCTTCCCTGGTGGCTCAGATGGTGAAGAATCCACCTACAATGCAGGAGACCTGGGTTTGATCCCTGGGTTGGGAAGATCCCCAGGGAGGGAATGGCAACCCACTCCAGTATTCTTGCCTGGAGAATCCCATGGACAGAGGAGCCTGGCGAGCGACAGTCCACGGGGCAGCAAAGAATTAGACACAACTGAATGATTAACACAAAGATGCAGATTGGGATTAACTTCTCTTGTTTTTAATCCTCCCCACATCCCAAATCTGGCTGCTGAAGGAGGAGACCACCTTGGAGAGCAACATGGACCCTGAACCTCCAGAGGACTCAACCTGGAGGCCCGCGACAAGAGGTGACAGGAGATGAGCCCCACGAGAAGGAGGGGTTGGTGTGTGATCTCAGCTACCCCATCCCTGCCCCAGCAGCCCCAGAAAACCCACAAGCCTGGCTGGAGGGGTGGGTGCACCCTCTCTGTGCTGTGTAGCACAGGTGCTGAAGCTTCTTGCCCCTTGCCAGCTTCCAGGGAACCCCTGGGCATCCCCAAGGGCTGGTACTCTCCATCTTCCCAGGCTGGGAGATCTCAGGAGGCTCCAGGGGAAAAAAGCAGAGTCCCTTAATAGGCCCACACCCAGCAGTGGAGGCCTGAACAGAGCTTAGATTTCAGCCGTGAGCGTGACAGTCTCCCTAGCTCCTGGCACCGGGCCGGCTTTCTTGGGCCTGTAACCTCTCATGGACCTTCCCAGCTGCCTCCTGAGTAGGCAACGAGGTGGCCTCTGAGGTTCCCGGCTTCCCCAAGGTCCCGCCACTAAGTGTGCTGGACCCCGAGGTCTCCCTCCTGCCCCACCCCAGTCCTCTCCATGACACTTCCCAGCACCTTCTCCAGGCGGGAGTGGCCCTCAGCACTTGTCCTGCATTTTTATCCTCATGGTGAACCTGAGAGTGAGGTAGAACTGTTGTCCTGTTTTATGGATGAGTATACTGAGGCTCATGAGAGGTTGAATGGGGTGGAGCCTCAGGAAGTGTGGCCTCTGAGATTCCAAAGCCTTTAGACAGCCCATGACACTATCTCTTTAAAAAGCAGACCCAACTGTGCTACCTCTCCACCCCAGACCCCTCTGTCCCCGAGGAGCAGCTCCACACACTCGCGTGCACATGCATGGGTGCACACACACACACACACACACACACACACGGGCACACGTGCCTGCACACACACACCTGCAGGGAAGCCCACCCTCCGTCCGCCTGCAGCCGGCCGCTCCCCAGGCTCCGGGGAGCTAATTACATCACAGGAAATCGCAGTGTGAGTCTCACATCACCAGGGGCGTCCCCAGTGGAGGGTTCGAGACAGAACACACGTGGCAGAGCTGCAGGCCAGGCCCAGCTGCAGCAGATGTCCGCCGCAGCTGGAGGGCCGCCAGGCGTCGGGCCATGTGCGGCTGGTCAGGGGCAGGGCCTCGGCTGAGGGTCCGCACAGGCCTTCCAGCCAGTGCCGGCCCCTCTGCTGCTCCGCTCACTGGGGAGCGCCCCTCCAGGGCACGGGGTCTGGGAGGCAGTGTTTCCTCATCTGTACAGTGGGAGGTTCAGCACCGTGACCTAGTGCACGGAGCCCACGCAGGTCAGGGCATCACACGGTGCACCTGGCTTGGCGGCGGAAGGAGCACTGCCCTCACTGAGCTGACGGCCTGCGGAGGGAGGGGCGACACTCATGTGCCTGCAACCATTCAGAGCACGGCCCAGACAGGTGAGTCCCCTACTTTTGTTAGCAGAGAGACGGCCGACAGGTCAATAAGGAGCATGCTCACCAACTCTGACCAGCAGGCCCTGTGAAGGGGGCAGACGGACCGAGGGGACAGGGTTTGCTGGGAGGTGATTCACGTAGGATGGCTGGGAGTGCTCAGGGAGGGCCTTTCCTGAGAAATGACAGTTGAGCTTGAGAGAGACAAAAAGCCAGACAGGCAAGGAGACAGGGGGCCCAACCAAAAGAACCGTGCAGGGACCTGCGTCTGGAAGGATGGATGGGCATCAGCGTGGTCCCAGGGAAGGAAGTGGCTGAAGATGGAGAGGGGCCAGAAGGGCATGAAGGGCCCTGGGGGGCATCGGAAGGGATGTGGAATTTATTCTGCTGGCAACAGGAAGCTGCTGGGAGGTTTGCATGAAGGAGTGTCAGGGTCTGACTGTAGTTTGGAAAGCTCGCTCTGGCTAATGCTTGTGTGAAGGGGGGTGTTGGGGGACCCGAGGGGAGCAGGGAGGCCGGTGAGAGGCGTCCGCTCTGGTCTAGAACCGAGATGCTGCTTCTCTCCACTCCCCCCTTTCCCCTCCTTCTTCCCTCTGTGTCCCCTTCCTTTCCCTTTCTTCCCCCACCCTCCCAACCCACCCCCTCCTGTGAGGAGGCCCAGGCCTGACCCCTCAGATAGGCTCTCAGCATCCAGGACTTCACCCAACCCTGTCTGTTATCAAGACTAATACTTGACCCAGGGTGCTTCCTGGCAGGTGGGATGATCCCCACCTCCAGTAAGTAGAATCCAGGCTTCCCCACCCCCCAACCCCACCTGCTCAGCCCCACCCACTGGGCCCACCCCAGGCCTGGGCTCAGTCTCCTCTCAGGAGGCAGGCAGTTGTACTCTCCTTATCCACAGATGTGTAGCCCTTTCATGATGAATGAGACCAAGGATCCCTAATTGTCAGTAGTTGATCTCGGTTAAAATGGAAACACCTCCTGTGATTTGCAGGCGGGAGCTGGAGTGGAGGGTGTGGACTTGTTTACACAGACCTGGAAGGATGCTGCTTGAAATGGGTCCATGGAAGTGAGAGCAATTTATAACTGTGAGCCGGGCCCGTGGGTGATTTAATTAAGGCCAGACCAGCTCCGATCTTTGCTCCTCCCTGCCAGGTGTTGCCGGATGACAGTGCCGATCCTGTCCTTCTCCCCTTTTCTCCAGGACAGGTAAGAACACAGCATTGGCGTGCACCAGTGTTCCATCTGCTTGCAAAGCCAGGTTCCAGGACCTTGTACCTGGATGCATTCCAGTCACGGTGAGGGAGACAGGGAACCCCCAGGCTGCTGCCCTGGGGAAGGTCCAGTAAGCACCTTAGGGTCCCCCAGAGGGCCGCTCCGCAGGCAGGCCCTCGTCCGCAGCTGTGCAAGGCTGGGACCCACACCCCAGTCAGTGTGACTGTGACACCTTTGTCTGGTGCTGGAGGAAGGCAAGACCCTAGTGCGGCCACCTCAGAAGTGCCTGGGTGATGGCTGACGGGGAAGGAGATTCCTCTGGCCACAGGTGCCCCTGGCACCTTGAGACAGATCCCACAGAATAACTAGGCTTCTTAGCTCAGAATGGAGCCTGCCAGCAGTTCACTCAGCCCTTTGACTGTGGGGGACCCCCTGGCAGATGCTGACAACAAAGACACAAAGGAGGGCAAAGGGCTCAGCACACAGGAGCCAGAGGAAGACAACAGAGGGCACAGGCGACGGAGCTGGCCGGCGTCCCCCGTGAGGTCATTGACCACAGTCCACCAAGAAGGTGGTCTTGCCTGGCCTCTGTCTGTCCTGCCCCTCAGAGCATGTGGCCAAGCAGAGATTGGGAGGATCCCTGCACCTGTAGGGGGCTGCCTACCACCCCTCCTTTCTCAGGGAAGAAGAGTGGGGGAGAGGCTGGCACCCCTACCACCTTACCCGCTCCAGGGCGCTGGGGACCAGAGGCGGAGGGTATAAGCTGTGTGCAAACATCCTGCCTTCTCCCCAGGATATTTTCTTTAATAAAAGACCATGGAAATGTCAGCTAGTCTAAACAAATAGCCAGGCTTTACAGAGGACGAACAGCCTGCATACAAGCACCTCCAGGGCCTGCTTTTGAGGGTGGCTTTGGAAAATCGTGTGCCAAGAAAGAAGCTCAGAAGCCTTCGTGGTGGGGCAAGCCTTTAGGGCCCAGACAGGTGAGGTTTACAGGGTTCTCTGGAAGGAAGGGCCAGCTGGACCGGGGCCTGGTGTGGGCGTGACTGTCCCAGGTGGTCCTGAGAACCTGGGCTCCCATCAGACCGGGGTTCCCTCCTGAGGACCCTCAGGCAAGGCTGCACCCTGTGGGCAAGGAGGTGGAGGAAGGGGCTGTCGGCAGAAGACCCTTGGGCTCTGTTCCTCCCCTCCCCCTGGAGGGAGCCCCATCTTCCTGATCCATTACACAGATCTCTTAGATGTTAAGGGAGGCACCCATGGAGTCTGATCCTGAGAGGCCTCCCAGGAGGAGGTGGGCCTCCCTGCATCCACTGGACCAGGGGACTGGGAGGCCCAGAATGGAGGAGAGAACTTACAAGGAGCAGTTAAGTGATGGAGCCACCAGATCCCCACTCCTCATCTGTGGAGTGGGGCAGTGATTTCTACTGCATGCACCATGAAGAGGAGGCAGACACAGGGCAGGGCACTCAGTCAGTGGAAGTTTGTTCCCCCTTCAAGATCCCTCCGCAGCAGGCCCCAAGGCCGGTGCTTCTCAAGGCCGAGGACACCATCCTCAGGCCTCCAGGAAGGGATCCAAGGCAGCAGGTGCTATTTTCCAAAACTGGCCACAAAAGTGTTCTAGTCCCACATGCTGTCTTAGGATTCTGCCGCTCCCCTGCCAACAGGGAGTCCGTTTCCTCTCCCCTTGAACTTGAGTTGGGTGCTGAGCATAGGAGGCTGGGCGCCCGCATCACCTGATCCACCTCTGGTCTGACTTAACCCGGCAGAGCCCTTGCCTGTTGGCGAGGCCTGACTCAGAAGGCCAGGCCCCCTGACCGTTCTGTCCCTCCCACCCTCGGCCCTGGGACAAGACTGAACTTGAATTCCTTGGCCTAGAATTCCTTGACAGTCAGGAATACAGCCCCCTCATCATGAGCCCTCAAGCCATGCCACTCACCATCCAAGCTCTGTCTCAGTTAGTCCACGAGAGAATCCCATATTATCAGCCCTGTTGTTTTTCACATGAGAAAATGGAGGCTCCGAGATCAGCTGAGTCCCTTGTCTAATGTGTCCTGGTTTGACCTTGGGAGAGGCACACTGGGGAGTGATTTAAAAGCCCCCACTCAGGATCACTTCCCGGTGCCCCCATGCCAGCCACTGCCCCACATTGCTGGGGAGAAGCAGCTGCTTTTGGCCCCTGGCGCCCCCATCAATCAATATTTTTAATTACTTACATGATTGACTAATAAAATTCTCTACCAACTAATTGATTTTGTGATCAAGTAAGAGACTTTTTTTATTAAAAGGCTACTTAGATGAATTTTTTCTCCCACTGAAATGGGAGGCTGTATTTCTTTTGGTCATTTTGGAAGAAGAAAAATGGGAGGGGCCAGGGACAGGAGGAGACCCAGAGGCCAAGAAGACTCCAGGCCCAAACCAAGAGGCCCTGGGATCCATGAATCGGCAACCGGCTCACTTCTGTGTCCTGCCAAACACCCAGAGGCTCTGCAGAGGGTCAGGCACTGGCCAGAAGACCCCTCGGGCACCCACTTTACCCAACTCAACTTGGCCAGAGCCGCTTCCATTGTTTTTATAAGTAAACTGTAAACTTTCCTCTGAATCTTAATGGAAGTATTGGCTTTTCGGTTATAAAGGTAACTCACGCTTGGTGCACAGTTTGGAAAAGACAGGCTAATCTAACAAAACAACAAAGTGATGAGAGGGTTCTCACTCTGGAGACTCAGCTGAAAAGACAGTTGATGGAGATGCTGTGAGAAGAACTGCAGCGCACATTTCCAGGGGTCCAAAGCCCCAGAGAACCGTCACCATAGAAACCACCCAGAGCCCAGGGTCCAGAGAAAGCTGCTCTCGGTTGCTGCGTTAGCAGGCTTCTGGGTTTTGGTTTTTTGTTTTACCGCATTGATTTTCAACTGGCTTGGAGTTGTCCTGTGATGTGTTTGTAAATGACTCCAGTGTGGCCTGTCCTGTGGAGGAGCCACTGCCTGTGACCTGTCCCTGTGGTACAGGCCAAGGTCACCTTTCCTGGGCAGTATGCCAGGTGGGGCCAGGGGCTCAGCATGGGCAGTTAGGGTAAGGGAGCTTGGAACGTTTTGTGAAGGAGGGGCAGGGAGTGGGCTGAGGCTGGGAGAAGGGCACTCACTCACGGCCCTGAGCAGCACTTTCTGCCCCAGTCCTCAGACTCCTCACCTGGTGTGGGGCTGCTTCTGCAAGGGGCTCCCAGGCCTGGCCACTCTCAGTTCTCCACTGGGAGAGGCACTGTGGACTGGACTGTAGCAGCAGCTCAGCTCAGGGCCTTGGGCCCGCCTCTGCTCGCTGCATCCACAGTCACAGTCGTCCCCTCTTCCTGACCCTTGTTGCTTCTGTTCAGCCACTCAGTCGTGTCCCACTCTTTGCAGCCCCACAGACTGCAGCATGGCAGGCCTCTCTGTCCTTCACTGTCTCATGAGTTTGCTCAGACTCTTGTCCATCGAGTCAGTGATGCCACCCAACCAGAGGATGAGATGGTTCGATGGTCCCTGACCTTACTCTGACTGCATCTTCTCTTAACTGCTACATTCCCAGCAGCCAGAATGGTGGATGGCACAGAGTGGGTGCTCAGTTACCATGTAGCAGGTGATGCTGATAAATCTGCCTTAACCATGAATACTTGTGATGGTGGTCAGATGGTCCTGCTGAGCCAGCCTTGGGGCCAGGAGACGATGACCTCCACGCCTGTTCTCTGAGGAAGGTCATGGCAGACAAACAGCATGACCAGCAGTGATGCCCCTCTGCCCCTCACCTACGCAGTGTGCAGAGGCCACTCTTTCGTCCTCATGGACAGAGGCAGGAGCACCACAGAAGGATCAAGAGACTCCACACAGGCTGTCTGAAATGGGGGTCTGATTCTCTCCAGGGGAAGCTGCTCAGGATCACCTAGGAGTCCAGCCCCACTGAACCAAAACCCAGGTGAACTGCCCTCCCCTGGGTGTAAAGTCCCCCCATGCACTTGGGAGCCATGAGATTATCACTAGCCCACCGCTGTGCCTAAAGAATCTACAACATGTCTGGAACCTAACTTACTTGTTTTTTTTTGGCTGCAGACATTTAATTTGAAAAAATAAAAAGCAGTATTTGTGATGCACAGTATAGCAAAGCATGCTGAAAGGAGGTGAGTCTGCATTCAGGTCCTTTGCCCATTTTAAATCAAATTTCTTTCATTCTTTTTCTTTTTTTGCTTTTGAGTTGTATGAGTTTGTTGTATACATGTTTTGGATATTAATCCTGTAGCTGATATATAATTTACAAATAACCTAACTTACTTTTAAATAAAATAAAATTCACTGTTTTTTTCTTACACAAAAAAATAACATCTGCTCAAAGTAGAAAACAGATTTTTAAAAAGCCATAAAGGGAAAGAGGTCAGTTGTCCTCCTCCTGAGGGCTAATGACACATCAGAGATGCAGCGGCTCCCGAGGCAGCCGACCCCTCCTCCCTGGATCTCAGGATGTCTGGGGGTGCGCTCGCATCCAGGCTGTCGCGCCCTCCACACTGCTGGCTGCCCTTGACGGGGTGAGTCACTCCCTCCTGGCAGCGCTCCCCTCCCTGGCTGGGACCCGCAGAGCAGCAGCAGAATCCCAGCTCACACAGCTGGCTCGGAGTCTCACCTCACCTGCCACCCACCCTCCTTGGTCCCCTGGCTGGCCTCACCCTCTTGTCCTGACATGTGGACTTTGGAATGTCCCAGGAGCCTCCGTTCTTGGTTGCTTCCTCTCTTCCCCACTCCCTCCACGGTGAGCTCATCCAGGCAATGGCTTCATGCATCTGTGCACTGATGCCGCCCACGAAGGTCACTCTGACGCTCCGGAAGGCACCTCCAGGGTAACTAATAGCCCTTGCACAGTGCTGCCCAGAACTCTCCCGCATAGCAGCAGGTGGCAACCTCGTCCTTCCAATGCTCCATTCCAAAGCCTGGGGGCAGGGCCACCACGACTGTGCTGTTGTCCCCCTTGCTCTATCAGCAAACCCTCCAACCCCACCCAGCAGTCCCACCCACAATGGCCCTTAACTCAACCATGGCAGTTGCTCCTGACTGGTCTCCCCAAGCTGCATGGGCATCCTGGGGCTCAGCATCCCACCAAGCAGGTTGCCTTGGTCCCCACCCAAGCAGGGCCTGAGATAGGACTTGGGGTAGGAGTTGGTTTGGGAGCCAATGGCAAGAGGCAGGAGTAAGAGAGAAGAAAATCCAATAGGGGGGGTGGTCATCATGGGGACTGGGGGCTGCTGGGCCCCCCTGAGAAGCTTTCAGAATCATCCACTGGGAGGACGTGAAGCTGGAACTCTGTCTATCCTCCCCTCCCCCGTAAGGACCACTATAGCTTTATCTCCCAGACCCCCGCTCTGCCTTGGGAAAGCCCCAAGTTACTACTTTTCCTTTTGTAATAAACAAGTTCAGTGATTCCACTATTCCTGTTCAAACTTTCACCCACAAATTTGGCATCTGCTGCTGATCCTAGTCTGTATCAGTTATCATTACAATTGTTGCCAAATGATAATTTTTCTAAGTTCTATTTATACTTATTAGCTGACTGAGCAACTTCACTTTCACTTTTCACTTTCATGCATTGGAGAAGGAAATAGCAACCCACTCCAGTGTTCTTGCCTGGAGAATCCCAGGGACGGGGGAGCCTGGTGGGCTGCCGTCTATGCGGTCGTGCAGAGTCGGACACGACTGAAGCGACTTAGCAGCAGCAGCTGACATTCTACTGTGAAGGCTAGCCTTTCCTTTTCTTTTTACCAGACTTCCCAGGTGGCTCAGATGGTAAAGAATCTGCGTGCCAATGCAGGAGATGCAGGTTCAATCTCTGGATTGGAAAGCTCCCCTGAAGAAGGAAATGGCAATCCACTTCAGTATTCTTGCCTGGAGAATCCCATGGACAGAGGAGCCTAGCAAGATATAGTCCATAGGGCTGCAAAGAGTGGGACATGATTGAGCAAGCATGCAATCTCATAGGATGCATGGAGTTTTTAAATTCCAGTGGTTATAATACATTTCTGTGATTACTTATTTCGATGCTCAAAATATCCCAGGTGGATCAATGGGAACTCCTTCAAGTTGCTTCCTGTGTCTCTTTGACACACCCCCATCTTAGTTTGACTTCTTCCTTACTTTCTGTCACAGCAAGCTGTTCTAAGCCCATTAAAAAAATTATTTATTTATTTGGCTGTGCAATGGCACCCCACTCCAGTACTCTTGCCTGGAAAATCCCATGGACGAAGGAGCCTGGTAGGCTGCAGTTGAGCCTGGTAGGCTGCAGTCCATGGGGTCGTTAAGAGTCAGACACGACTGAGTGACTTCAATTTCACTTTTCATTTTCATGCATTGGAGAAGGAAATGGCAACCCACTCCAGTGTTCTTGCCTGGAGAAACCCAGGGACAGGGGAGCCTGGTGGGCTGCTGTCTATGGGGTCGTACAGAGTCGGACACGACTGAAGCAACTTAACAGCAACAACAACAGCCGGGTCTGAGTTGTGGCATATGGGATCTAGTTCCCTGATCAGGGCTCAAACCCTGGCCTCCTGCATTGGGAGCACAGAGTCTTAGCCACTGGACCACCAAAGAAGTCCCTCTAACCCCATTTTTAAGTTCCCTGTCCCAACTCTGGAATCAATCATTTCTCCAAGGAGCCTTGGTTCCTGGTTCCTGTCAGCGGGGCTGTATTTAGAAACCAAGATTAGGGTACTGCATGTTGTGACTTGGGTGTTTGCAACATTTTTAAGTAATGAAACTATCTACAATTAGCGAGGATGGATGAGGAGCACTCTTGTCCTCAGTCAGTGGGAGAGGGCCTGGGACAGCAGTGAGAAAGGGCACGTGGCCATGCCTGTCACACCTATTTGATGGTGATAGGTGTGCACACGCACACGACCATACCACTTGCTGGAACCCCTTCAACCCAAAGTAGCACACAAGTACACAAAAGCAACACCTTGGAAACAATTAGTGTCTGTGGACACAAAGTTAACTGAGGGAACTGTAGTACTTCCTTCCTAAAATGAACCAAACTTAAGTCCATGAATTAATTTTGGAGAAGCAACAGTTTACAGAATGCCATGTATAGTCTGATTTTTTTTTAAATTTAAGATAAGAGATTTGTATCTTACAAAGGTGAGTGCGTTTGCTAGGGAAAACTAAAAGGACACACTCCAATCTCATAGGCAATGTTTTCCCTCTGAATTAAGGGGAAAGGCCCTGGAGGTTAGGAGCAGGAAATCATACTTTGCATTTCACACACTTCTGAACTATGTTAAGAGTTTATAGCAGCCATGCATTTCTTTCACAATTGAAAAAAAAAAAAGCTTTAAGGACTTCCCTGGTGGTACAGTGGGTAAGGCAGTGTACAGGCAGTGGCCGGTGCAGTGGGTAAGACAGGTAGATACCTACCAAAGCAGGAGTTCAGTCCCTAGTCCGGGAAGATTCTGGATGCCGAGGAGCAACTAAGCCATGCACCGCAGCTACTGAGCCAGTGTGCCTAGAGCCTGCGCTCAGCAACAAGAGCAGCCACCGCCCTGAGAAGCCTTCACACCTCAGCAAAGAGTAGCCTTGGTTCACTGCAACTAGAGAAAGCCCGCAGAGCAACAAAGCACACTAGAAATAAGTGAATAATGAGGAAAATGCTTTACGTGATAATAGGTGAAGAAGAGACAGCCAGCTCCCCAGCCTATAAGACTCACCAGTATTACTGAATACTAAAGTAGCTTTAAAAATAAATGGAAAAGATGTTCATCAGACGTGGGGTCAATCAACTGGGGAAATGGGAGAAGGAAGAGAAAAATACTGGCAGTGTTCACTCGTACATGCCCTGGAGCAGAGGAGGGGTCTTGGCCCAAGGTCTTGGCTGTCTGTGAAGTTGCCCCACAGGCTGCCCCAGCCTGAGGCTGTCAAACATTTCAGATCGCAGTTCCCCAGCCCTGATGCTGCTCTCCACCCTCCTTTAGCAGGTACCTGGCTTCCCGGGAGAAGTGCGAGAAAGGAAGGAAGGCGGCAGCCATGAAGCTCAGGACAGGAAGCCTCGATCAGGGCTGTGCTGGTCTCCCCTGACTCCTGATTGCAGAGAGAGAGAGGGGGTGAGTATCACATGTGACTGTGAGGATGCATCCTGGAGCCAGACTTTCTGAATTCACATCTTGGCTCACCGCTTACTAACTTGAGCAAGTTCCCTCGACCTCTCTGTGCCTGTAAAACGTTCCCCATGGGATTTGTTGGAAGATCAGATGGGTCAATATGCCAAGTGCTTAGGATAGCTGGCATGTAATGAACACTCAGAAATGTTATTTGTATTATTATCATTCCCGGTGGTTGCAGTGGGCACACCCCTGTCTCAAAATGTGATGGGAATGCAGGCAGGGCTTCACTGTCACCTGTGATCCTGGCTGATACTTAGTCATAGTGGTGTGCATTAGCCAGCAATGCTTTCAGCTGCAGAAATTCCAGACACAACAGCTTAAACAAATAAAGCTTGGTTTCACCTCAGTTTACAAGAGGCCTGCAAGTTGGCAGCTGCCGGCCTAGGTTCTGCAGCTCAGCCGTGTCAAGGCCTGTCTCCATAAGGGCTTTGCCTCTTTTTCATGTGTTCTGCCTCAGTGTTACAACATGACTGCCACGACTCCTGGCGTCACATCCACTGCAAGGCAGGCAGAAGGGAAACAGAGTGAAAATTAGAAATACCAGCCACCTATGGCTCTTTAATCAAGAAAACAAGTCTTCCCAGAACCCCCCAGCTGACTGCCAATTATATCTCATTTACCAGAACTGTATTATTTGACCACACTTAGTTCAAGACAGGCTGGGAATTTAATTAGCTTTTCAGCCTCAATTAGTGCAGATCATAAGGGAAAGGAAGGTAAGAATGACCTTGCCGAGTCTGCCACTATTTTATTTATCCCATGAAAGGAAAATCCATGACCATGTTCAGTGAATCAGGAGTGGGTGGTGAAGTTCACCAAACGTTTTCTCAGCAGCAGAACCTTCTCTTGCTCTTGGGGTCCATCTAAATAGAAGCCCACCCATTGTGAAACAAGAGGCAAATATCGAGCCATGGGGACCACCTGGGAGCCCACATTTTCTTGAGACTTAGCAAAGCTGAGAACCGTGCAGACCAGGATCCAAGGTTTCCAAAGAACCCCTTTCCAACTTCCAAACCCAGACACCTATCTGCCAGAAATGGCCATCACTACCAACCTCAGGCCGGTAAGGAAGCCAGAAGTAATCAGGTTGCCGAACCAAGCCCTTGGCAGCAAAGGCATCTCTGCTCATTTCCTCCTGGACTTGTTAACCTGTTTTCCATCTTCCGGGCTCTCAGGAGCACTAGGCAGGCCAGCCAGAGAGTAGGCAGCTCCCATGTGTGACCGCCCTAGATTTCCTTCATGTCCTCTGGGCAGGGCAGGCTGATGCTATCTAGTTCCTGAGACCCTGCAGTGAACTCAGCGCTCAGATACCGCCTCTTGATAACAGCTTCACCTTTTCCATCTCTTTTAACAAATACCAACTCCTGGCCGAAGCCCAAACTCCTGGCTGAAGACCAACTGCTGGCTGAGAGCTCCTTGCTCCTTCCCAGAAGCAAACCTGGTCTGAGATGGCCTGGAGGGTAGGGCAGGGAGAAGCAGGCCAGCTGCCCAGGACTCCCTGCCTGCCCCAGGCAGCTCAGTGCTTTCTCTGGGCCTGGTTCCCCACAGCAGATGGGGTGCGTTAGATGCTTCCTGGGGTCGCTGCCCTCTGCACGCCTTCTGCAGGCTCCCCTGGCTCACCCATCATGGCACCTGGACTCTGCCCCCGTGCCAGCCACAGACTCTGTGACCAGCCATGGGCTACCTTCAGCAAGAGGGTCCTTTCACAGTCCCAGGCCTCAGCAGAAAGATGGCTCGTTATTTCTGAGTCTGTGAAAAGTGCACTTTGAACACATTTGCATCAATGCAGGACACAATATCTCTCCCAGGAGGCCAGAAAAGAAGGAAAATTCAATTTGTCAAGACATCCAGCCCTCGGGTCCTGCTCTTACTACCTGCTTTCTTGGCCCCTGAGAGGCAGGAAATCCTCCTGGGCCCAGACAAAAAGGAAGGGAAGCAGATGCTGTTTCAGACGGTGTTTTTCCTCAGTTCAGTGGCAGGTCTGTACTTTCACATATATGATTTTGCACCTCCCTCCCCCATCACTCAGAGCAACACTTTGGCTCTCCAGGGCACTCTGCCCCTGCCACCACTGGTGCCACCCGGGTCCCTCTCCCAGGAGGACACAGGCTCACTGCCCACCTCCTGCTCCTGCTCTACAGCCTGTGAGGTGGTGTTCCCAGTCACTCCATTTGTCTGATGGAGAAACTGAGGCTTGGGAAGTCCAGCCCCACAGTGGGTGCCTGACTGGGGCTGGTCTTGCAGCCCGGCACACTCAGCATCCCCTGGCTGCACCCTCAGCTCAGGCATGCCCCCTGAGTCTCTGTCCTTCTCCCCACAGGCACCTTGGAGCTCACTTAAAACATCTTGGGTTGGTCTCTCCTCCCCTTTCTGAAGCCTGTCAGCCCTTTTGGGTTTTTCCCCCAAACCACATGAGACAAGGCTATAGATGCAACAAGAGATTAAAGGCGGAACCTCATCCAGGTCAGGAAATTCCAAAGGCAGTCGCCCAGTTGGTCTCCAGCCCCGCTGACACCCCTAGGGTCACTCGTCTGCCAGTGAGGTGGGGGGTGGGAGGCAGGCACGAGCTGCAGAAGCATCCGGGTCCTTGGAACTTCCCGAGGACCAGACGCCCTGACTCCCCACCAGCTCCCAGGGCTGTTGCCCTCTCCCCGTCTTGGGCCTGGTTCCCATGATGCTGTGTTCCGAGTGTGTCCCTCTCCAGCTAGACTGTTCCCACCAGGTCCAAATATACTCTTACTTCCCCGTCCTTCAGACAGGCCTCTGTTGGACTCTGCACTGACCATCCCAGTTGCTAAGTCAGTGCTCGGCCTCAACTCTCGGTAACCCAGCACTTTGGTCCCATGCTGTCCTCGGCTGGACTACAGACTCCCTGCCTCACTCCCACCCCTGGGTCCTCTCCTCACCTCCCCCGACACTCACTCCTGTCCTGTGGCCCTAAACACCGTACACGCTGCCTGATCCAACTGCCTGCTCAGCCCTCCGCCCCAAGGTCAGACAGGCATCTGGGGCCTGTGAACCCCAACCACCAGGTTTCCCCAAACCTGCCCCCTCCACCCGCCCTTAGATGCAGGAACTCTTCCCTCACACCCTACATCTATTATTCTGGTCACCTTTCAAGTAAACTGGGGACCTGACCCCTCTGGCCGTTTCCCTGCTACCCCCCAACACCTTGCCTTAACCCTATTGCCTACCTGGACCCTGTTGAAATGTGCATTTGCTCAAAGTCCCCTTTCCCCAAGTTCAGGATCAAAAAAAAAAAAAAAATGCTAGCATGACATCCTTCCATCTCTCTCTTTCCTGCCCCTGCCTCTTGCCCTTCTCGCTCTATTCCAGCCACCCTGGTAAGTGGCATCCTAGAATCCAACTCTGCCCTTGGAATCCCGAGGCTCAGTCTCTCCCTTTTTCAAGTCTTCTCAAAGAATTCCTTCCCTCCTATCCTATTCTAAACTGCATCCCCTCCCCTGGAACTCTCTATTCCCCTTTGTGTGAGTTAGCTACTGCAGTGTAACAAGTTAGCCCAAAACATAGAGGCTTAAAGACAGTATTTGCATGTTTATCTTATGGTTTCTATGGGTCAGGAATATGAGTGTGGCCTTGCTACTCCTCTGGGTCTCTCATAACATCAGGCAAGCTAGGCTGGGGTCCTTTCAGGGCTGGGTCTGCATAAGGCTGTCTCATGAGGCTGTGGACAACAATGGTCTCCTCCCAGGCTGCCCTCAATCCCTGGGCCTTCCTAGTGCCGCTCAGAACATCAAGGTGAGCAAGGGGAAAGGGAGGGCATGCCAGTGAGACAGACTCTCACAGACATTTGTTCTATTTTTTAATTAAATAATTTGGCTGTGCCAAATCTTTAGTTGCAGCATGTGGGATCTGTTCCCCAATCAGGGATCGAACCTGAGCCCCTTGCGTTGGAAGTGCAGAGTCCTGGCCACTGGACTGCCAGGAAAGTCCCCTCACAGGCATTTGTTACCTAGTCTTGGAAGTGCCAGCCCATCACTCTGCCTTTCCTAGTCATTAAAAGCAAGTCCCAGGTCCAGTCCAAACTTGGAGCGGGGGAACTGCACAAGAGGGTGAGAACCCAGAGGCGTGAACACCTGAAGCCACTTCTGAAACTGGCAACCACACAGTTTCTGCTGGTTTGGTTTTCTCATAGCCTTCCTTCCCATCTGATGTACTCTTCTGTTCATTATCTGTCTTCTCGAGTGCCCCGCGAGCTCTTTGAGGGCCAAGCTGTTCTGTGTTGTTGAAGGCTGTGTCCACGCCGTTGCAGCACATAGCCTGCACTGAATAGATCCTTATTGGGTTGGTGCTTCAGGAAGTTCCTGACAACGCAGAATAATAACAGCCCTCCACTCTCAGTGACTGCCCTTTAATTTTTCCCAAAGTCAGCCAGTGACAGGCACTGAAGGCTGACTTCTGTAAGAGTGAAAGAGGCTGGGGTGTGGGATGCCAGCTGGACCGTGCTGGTTACTATGGCCACGGCCAAGGAATGACAGTCCCTGTGCCCTCCCTGAGACTCAGCCTCGCCCTTGTGAAATGACACTCAGTCCCAGAGCCTGATCTCAGTTTCAGGAACTCTTTAAAGGAGTGAGGCTAATTCATTCTTTGACATATGGATTTTCAAATATTTTAAAAATTCAAAAATCATAGTTTGGTAAAAAAAAAAAAATACTCTTGGGTGACAATTTAGGATTACCTACCAAATCTTTAAATGCACACACTCCTTGATCCAGCAAGTGCAGAGCCTGGAATTATTGATTTTTCACTATATTCACACATAAATGCAAAGATAGGTATACAAAGATGTGCAATGCAACTTTGGTTATTGTAGCAAAAGAATAAAAATGCTAAAGGTCCTCAAGTGAGGGGCCAGCTAATTAAATCTGGGCATGTCCTCCTGTGGAATAGCACACAGCTATTGGGAAGACCCAGGAAGCCACATGTCCTGATGTGTATGCAACATCATCTCATTTACTAAGTTAATCAACAGCTATTTCTTAAGCATCTACTATGTTCCAAGTATTATTCTAGGCACCAGGGATGCAAAAGAGCAAACTCCCTGTTCTTGGAAGCTTACATTCACGTGAACCCATATATGCATGTGCAAAGCACACCAACAAATATAACCATGCAAACATAACAGGTTTCTAAGGAAAGCCCAGTGGAGCAGGGAGAGCATGGGAGACTGCTTAGAGCATGGCCGCTGAGGAACATCTGAGCTGACATCTGGGCAAAGCGAAGGAGAGGTCAGGGGCAAGCATCTCCCAGATAGAAGGGACAGCCAGTGCAGAGCCCCCAGTACCAACAGGCTTGCTATGTTTAAAGAAGAGCAGTCCTGGGGCGGGCAGGACGCTTCCCAACTGGCTCGGTGGCTCACTGGCTGCGTCTGCCAATGCAGGAGATGTGGGAGACAAGGGCTCCATCCCTAAGACGGGAAGATCCCCTGGAGGAGGAAATGGCAACCACCTCAAGAATTCTGGCCTGGAGAATCCCCATGGACAAAGGAGCCTGGCAGGCTGCAGCCCATGGGGTCGCAAAGAGTTGGACACGACTGAGCGGTTGAGCACACACTTACAGCAGGCTGGAGAAGCCCAAGTGGAGTGAGGAGGAGGAGGAGAGGGAGGGGAGGAGGAGGCAGGGGGAGGCTGAGGTCAGGGAGGTGGGGTGAGCGGAGGCGGGTGGGTGAGCATCAGATGGGTGATGCCCACCCATCTGAGCTGGCTGTGGACCGCTTACCCTTCAGGCTGCAGGCTCAGGGGCAGGTGAGCCGGTGCAGCTGGCTGAGACTCCACCCTGGGGGGGTTGGGACCTCAACTGCCTGCTCCATGCAATGGGCTGGGTTTTTCCCCAGTATCCCTCTGGGACTATGAGAAGGGGATGAGGACAACGGCAGGAGCCCAAGAAGGAGGCCACTGCAACAGCCTGGAGAGGACGGCAGCTTGGACCAATGCAGATGGATGAGATTCTGGGTCTTCTGGAGGCCCAGCAGAACATGCTGTTGGGTCAGATTCAAGGTAGGAAAGAGAGAAGGGAATCACTTGTAACTCTTTGATCTTTGTCCTGAGAAACTGAGTGAATAGGGTCCCTTTTACTAAGATGGGAATAACTGAAGGACGAGCAAGGTTTGGGGATGGGAAAAGTGGAAATTGAGAGTTTGTTTTGGGGAATTCCCTGGTAATCTAGTGGTTAAGACACCATACTTTCAATGCTGAAGTCACTGGTTCAATCCCACTTTGGGGAACTAAGATCCTGCAAACCACATGACACAGCCACAAAAAAAAGAGAGAGAGAATTTGTTTTTGATGCATTAAACCTGAGATGCCCTCTGGGGGTTGTGCAGAGAGTCCCTGGAGAGCAGGCCTCTTAGTGAGTGGACTTTAGTGGGGAGGAGAGGCTGGGAGTAGATGGGGGACGGAGGAGAGTGTTGGGGGTGGGATGGACTGGGTTTCAAGCTGGGTCTGGATGGGGTTGCTGAGGAGTCAGTGTGGGCTAAACCGATGGCCCAGGTTGGGGATCCTTTGTGAACACATCCATGTTTAGTAATGGAGACAAGGAAGGCACACGGATGAAGAGGAAGGGGTGTGTCTGGGAAGCCAAGTGAGGAGAGGTCTGGGGGTGGGGGCGGCGGTGGGGGTGGGGGCACACAGGCAGGTAGATGAGCAGTCCAGTGCTGCCAGGAGCTGAGTGCACATGGACAGCAGAGGGTCACTTCTGGCCGATTGAGTGGAGGTCCTTCAGCTTTCAGGCTTAGACAAAACCAGAGTCAGGGCAGGGCGGGGACCACAGGGGTTGCAGGGGGCTGCAGGGACCACAGGGGCCAGAAGAGGAGGCGGTTACAAAGACAACACCTGTCAAGAGAGCCGAGGGAATTCCCTGGCAGTCCAGTGGCTAGAACTCCGTGCTTCCACTGCAGGAGATACAGGCTCGATCCCTGGTTGGGGAACAAAGATGCTGTGAGCCATGGGGCCCCTCTTCCCCCCCACCCCAAAATAAAAGAGCCAAGGAATAAGGGACAGGCACAAGGTCTTGGAGTTTGGGTTTGAAGATGAGGAGCATTCCAGCATGTTCTGGAGGGAGTGATGCAGGAAGCCTGAGAAGTGGTTCAAGCTGCAGCAAGATGATGCACAAGGTTCAGGAGCTGTGACTGAGTGCATGGTGCGGACGGACTGGAAAAGGCTGAGTAGGTCCTTCCAAGAGAGCCAGGGGCCCAGGCAGTGGGTGTGAGGGCTGGGGAGGCATAGAAAACAGGGTGCGAGCAAGCAGGGTGGCTGAGACCGTTGTTGGGGGAGAGGGTCCTGAACACAGGCAGCCTCCCTCACCTCCTCCAGCCAGGGGAGGACTCGGGGGAGGCAGAAAGTGGGGCCACACGAGATCGAGCTTCACCGGGCGAATAGGAACACTTGCAGGGCAGTGTTGGGGGGAAGAGGGAGAGAGACGTCCGCGGATTGTCCTTGTCATGCTCAGTTCCCGGAGCCCTCACCCATACTCTGCCCCCATCCTGGGGCAGGCACCACTTTGAGCCCTTTCTGCACTGACGACAGGGGGTTTGCAGCTGAGGAAGGGCTCAGGAAATGGACAGAATCTCTGAGAGGGCCCGTGGGGATTAGTGACAGGGAGAGAAATGTGGGGGTCAGACCAGGAGTGGAAGAGGCTCCAAGGAGTCCTCTCCTCACTTTCCGAGGACTCAAGTGCTCCCTTTCCTTCCATTGACCTTGGAGATGGCTGCAGTCCCTTCTGAGTCTCAGGTCCAATAGTTAGATCCAGAAGATGGACATTTGGAGGGAACTCCAACCAGGGGTAGGAACGCACCCACCCCAGCCCTCTGGGGTCCTCGCGGCAGCCCTGCCCAGCATCACAGCCACAGCCCACTCCATCCCGTCTCAGAGACCCTAAGATCCATGTCTTCCTTGATCTGTTCTGAGAATGAGCAGGAGGCCACAGGCCCCCGTGTGTGCCCAGCACTGTGCTAGGCGTCACGGGGAGAGCAAGGGAAGGAGGAGAGGGTGTGCCCCTGGCATCCAGCACTCCCGGGCTGAGCCCTTTGATGCCTGTCGCTGCCAGGTGGGTGTCACCTGTGCACAGGTAAGGAAGGAGGCCTCAGGTGAGTGTCACCTGTGCGCAGGTGCACAGGCCTTAGGCAGTGGTGCACACTCACCCACGCCAGGCAGTGGAAGTTCGGGGCATGGGCCTGGGTCCTGGGTGCAAACAGCTGTCTTTGCAGCCTGGCCAGCTCCTCCCTTGTGTTGGGGTCCGCGGGAGCCCAGCTCAGGGTCGTTTTGTCACTCACACAGGTGTCACAAGTGTAGAGTGCAAGACTGAGCCTGCAGCCCCCACTCCCACAATATCTTGGCTGGGAGGAGCTGACCACCCAGGGTTCCCTCAGGTAGGTGGGGAGGCAGCCATGGCACGGGTCACCCATCTCTCCCATGTGCCCTTGATCCAAGCATCTGCCCTGGCAGCATCACCTCATGCTGGCTGTGTTGTTCCTAATGGAATCACAGCCTGCCAGACAAAGCAACAAGATTCATAAAATGCCCCAGGCATGACAAATCTTCCCTTTGAATGGGTCATTTGCTGAAGGAGATGCCACTGATGACTCATTCCATAGATCAGAGTCCTGGCATCACAGACAGCCAAAGCGGAGGAGTCTTGAGAGAGGATTATTGCTGGTCTTTGTGCTGATGGGCCCATGGGGCCAAAGGGGACGTAGGTGTGGCCTGTTCAGTGTTAGCTCAGACTCACTTCAGGAGCAGTAGGGAGGCATTTTTGGGCTGTGTCCCTAACTCTTGATGGTGAACCACGTTGGGAAACTGCCCCTTTAACCCAGACTCCCCAGTGTGACCTCTGGACCAGGATGTGGCAGGCTGCAAATGACCACAGCAATATTTCTGTCCTACATGTGCTTCCAGAATCCTGCCCCCACCACCCCCATCCAGAGATGGATTCTGTTTCCCCTCTCCTAGAAACTGGGCTGGACTTCGTGACTGCTATGATGAATAGAATGTGACGGGGGGATGCAGGGGGACTTTGGAGGCGAGGATACAGAAGGTGATACGACTTTGACTGTCATATTGTAAGGAAGCCCAGCTCCTACAGGGCTGTATGTCTGTGTCCTGGTGGATAGTTCCAGTGAAGGCAGAGGCTCTGGGCTGGCAACCAGCACCACACACAGTCACGTGAGGAAGCCCGTGTGATTCTACACAACACAAGTCATGTGATTCCAGTCCTGCCTGAGCCACCCTAAGCTAAGTGGAGTGCAGCAGAGGCAAGGCAGCCTGCTGAGGCCTGCCATGTTGAAGACTCGTGAGCAAAAGAAATAACGGTGTTGTTTTAGGACAGTTTGGGGATGGTTTGTTATTGAGTAATAGATGGTGAGAACGGTGCCCTCGGTGATCTCTTGGCCTTCCCTGAATTCCTCTGACCCAGGGACGCAGCACCTGCTCTGTGGATGACTGACTGAGAACATGGGTGGGCACAGGGTTCCTTGTTCTGGAGGAGCTCCAGTTGGTTTGGGTCAGTGAGAGCTACTCCAGAGGGTCTGCCATATGTGGGAGGGGAAGCGTCTCATGCCTGGAAGTGGTTTCTATTTATTTTTTTATAAGACTTTTTGATGTGGACCATTTAAAGTCTTTATTGAATTTGTTACAACATTGAAAGCGGAAGTGTTAGTCACTCAGTTGTGTCTGACTCTTTGCGACTCCAGGGACTGTAGCCCTCCAGGCTCCTCTGTCCATGGAATTCTCCAGGCAAGAATACAGGGGTGGGTTGCCATTTCCTTCTCCAGGGGATCTTCCCAACCCAGGGATCACACCCAGGTCTCCTGCACTGCAGGCGGATCCTTTACTGTCTGGAGCCGCCAGGAAAGTTCATATTTTCAACATTGCTTCTGTTTTGTTTATTTTGGTTCAAGGCATGTGGGAATCTTAACTCCCCCGACCAGGGATTGAACCCATACTCCCTACACTGGAAGGTGAAGCTGTAACCGCTGGACCAGCAGGGAAGTCCCTGGGGTTTCTATTTAATGGGAAATGTTTTCTTGGTAGCAAAATGTTAGGTATTAGTTTTCAGAATAAGATATTTGGTCATTTTCCCAAAGGTTGTGAGTTCTGTAAATCCCTCCTGTGATCTCACAGCAAGCTGAGCTCTGGCCTGCAGAGAAATTGCTTTTTTTAAGCTTCCACTGAAACCCAGTAGTGACAGGGCTGCTGTGAGAGCAAAAATGCACTGAGCAGGGTGAGTCGACGGGGTGTCAAACAATACACTGAAATCCCCTGGAATAAGTTTCACCAAGCGGAGGTCTGTGATTTTGTTTAGAATCCATATTGTGTGATTATGCCTACAGCAGTAATGCCCACAAAGTCCTTTTCATTAGAACAACACTGACCTGTTATTATGTGAAAGGAAAGCAAGCACTCCATAGCCCATTGCTTCCATCTCTTTGGCTGAATGGAGGTGCCCTGTATGGGTCACCACAGGTTTCCTGATCAAGGTCACTGCCATCAGCGGGGACAAAAAACATCACTAAGGCAGCGGGAGATGTGGGCTGTAGCGTCCTCATCCACTCCACACCTCAGTGGCCCACCCACATATCCAGCAATTCTCTACCCTCTATCCCAGCAACCTGGGAGCCCACGTCCCAGGAGGGCCTCGGCCCCTAGAATGCACTTCCCCATCAGCACCCTCTCCTGAATCTCTGACCGTTGATAAATACACCCCAATTTGTGGATTCGTAACAAAAACTAAAAGCATACAAATAATTGGAAACTGGAGAAGGAAATGGCAACCCACTCCAGTATGCTTGCCTGGAAAATCCCATCGACGGAAGAGCCTGCGGGCTCCTGTCCATGGGGTCACAAAGAGTCAGACACAACTTAGTGACTAAACAGCAGCAAAATCTGAAACACCAACAGCACCCCCTCCCCAAAAAAAAAATAAAACCAAAATTAACAGTGCTTTAAGTTCACTACCAGGACCTTCTTTCCAGTCTGCATCAGTTTCCAGTGACAGCATGGCTTGAACAGCAGACATGTTATTATCTCACAGTTTTGGAGGCCGGAAGTCTGAAATCAGGGCTGGTCCCTTTGAGGACTGTGATGGGAGGATCTTTCGGCAGCCTCTCTCCTCAGCTTATGTCTCTTCACCTCACCTTCCCTCTGGGCCTGACTCTGTCCAAATTCCCTCTTTTTATATGGACACCAGTGATATTGGATTGGGGCCCACCCCAGTGACCTCATTTTAACCTGATTACATCTGTAAAGACCCCATTTCTGAATCAGGTCACATTCTGAGTTTCAGAGAGTCAGGACTCCAATATATGGATCTGGGGGGACACCATTCAACTCCTGATACAATGAAAATAATATTTGAGTTCATGTGCCTCCCATCCGTGAGGATGACTGCACGGCAGCCTAGACCAGCATCATGGGTGATTTGGCAGGCAGAGGGCAGAGGGCAATGCCATGGGGCCAGGAGGCTGGCTTTACCCTTTGGCCTTGGCCAGTCTCGGTGGAATCTCAGTCTTTCTGTGATGAGACTTAGACCGAGTGGTCCCTTTGGGCCTTTATGTCCCTAAGATTGCTCAGGGTCACTTGTCCCTGGCTTTAGGTCACATGAGGCATGGAGGCCTGTGCTGGGCCCACTCAGTGTGGGTGTGAACAGAAGTGTGGTGGCCGCCAGGGCACTTGGCCAGGCTGCTCAGGATGGGCATGCAAAGGAGACACCAGTAGGCCTCCCTGGGAAAGGCCAGGTTCTTCTGGCATCAAAAACAAGGAACCCGAGTTTCCCTTTCCCCCAGACTTTCCTCACTGCCAGCCCTACAGGAATTTCCCTTGGGGGCTGTATGGTCAGAGCAGCAGATGACACTTCTGAAGGGCAATGACTAGGGCTTAATGCTAGAGCAGAGGGCTGGGCAGGGCATGTTGAGAGGCTGGTACCCTTTCCCCCAACAGCTGCCACAACTCCAGAGTAGAGAGTGTGGCTGAGGGACCATGGGAGGCTTGGCAGGGAGGGGCTGAGGAGTAAACACTTTGTCTTCCTTGCTTTGGCCTCTTCCTGGGCCTCCACATCGAGAGCCAGATGACAGGGTATCCCTCTGCCCACCCCTCCACCCCCAGGAGCAGCCTGGCTGGCCCTGACACCGGCTGGTCCAACCCACTGCCCAGCCCCCGCCAAGTGTGGCTGGCGCACACTGGGGCAAAACTGAGCAGGCACTGCCCTCACCGTGGAGGAGTGGGGATAACTCATGGCTCACCTAGCACAGCAGGGAAGCCAGCCCTGCAGCTGTGGTGAGGCCCGTCTGCTTCCGGGCACAAGCCCCAGCCTGAAGCTCCCTGCAGAGAAGCACCCCAGGAATGCCCAACAAGAGCTTAGATCCAACAGCAGATCCGAAGTCTGGGACAGTGGGAATAAATAGTTGCCTAGGCAAGTTTCACCCTAAACCAGGACTTGGGGACAGTAATTCTTGCAGAGCAGAGATGGCTGTGTGATTGATTACTGTCAGGAGGTTCACCCAGGCTACCAGGGTTGGGGTGCGGGTCTCACTGCTCTGGTCTTGGGCACCACCTGGCTCAGCCTGCCCTGCCCTCCTCTCCCTAGGCCGCCTCCTGTACGCCTGGAGGAGTTGGGCACAGGGGTAAGAACCAGTGGGACCATGCCATGGCCCAGGCTTCCAGAAACACGTGGGCCACAGACCTGGAGCTCACCAGGGAGGCAGAGGAAGGGGAAGAAGGGGCAGGTGGCTCAGACGGGCTGTTGCTCCCAGCAGCCTGCAGGGCTGCCCTGTGCCCCCTCGGTTCCCCTCCCCAGCCCTCCAGGCAGGCACGGCCGGGTGGCCCCATTTCTCATCCCCATCGATTATGCCGGCAGAGCCCTGCAGCATAGAATGTAAATCATCGTCCCTGGGGTATTTAACCCAGGGAGGGTTAGCGGGAGGTGGCATCCCTTATAAGTCCTGCATCTGATGTTTTTATATTAATTCCTATAGTAGCCAGATTAATTTTTATTCCACTGACTATTATCTCTTCTTCATTGACTAGGAGACATTTCTGAGCAGTGCATATCTTGTGGAGTATCAGTCATTTAGTGGGGTGCTTCCTCTGGCTGCAAGTTTTTCATTAATGTAAAAGGAATGAAAATTCCTTTGCTTCAAAGACTGAGTCTTTGGAAATAACAATGCGCAGGCCAGCCAGAGTCACTGCTGCCAGCACCACCACTGCCATGATTTTGCACTGTCTGGAGGGGCCTGTGAGCCCCGGACTAAGGGTGCAGAGTCCCCTGGCCTCCTCTCTTCCCTCAGCTTCCCCAGTCCCCCTTGGCCATGCACAGGACCTGAATCAGCCGCTGTCAAGTGACCATGGCTTGGCAGAGACCAGGTCCCTGAGAGCCAAGCACATGGTCATCAGGATGATGGCAATAACAGTCTTGCTCTGAGGACCCAGTTGAAGACATGGGTGTTAGGGGAAGAAAGCTGTCTGCAAATGCAGGTGGGTCCCTGCAGAGGAGTGGAGCAGGCGTGTTCTGGGTGATGGCAACAGCCCACTTGCTCTGCAAATGAGAGAATCGTGTTTGCTAGAGACTCTCTGAAGCTCCACCTCGTGCAAGAGTTGGATGGCAGTAGAACCCAGCCCAGTCAAAGAGATGACCACCCTTTACCTGCATATTGGGTGTGCTGGATCGCCCAGTGGACTCCATTGGGTCTGAGTCTCCCATGAGGGACTCAGCTGAAAAGATGGGTGTTAGGAGGAGACAGCTGTCTGCAAACACAGGTGGGTCCCTGCAGAGGAGTGGAGAAGATGTGTTCTGGGCAGGCTCCCAGCAAAGGGGGAGCCATGGGCATAAACCGGGGGCAGATGGAGGCTGAGGGCAGATGGAGGCTGTGGACAGGGAGGAAACAAAGGAGGGGAGGCTCGCTGGGAACAGGGCGTTTTGGCAGCAGAGTGAAGCGGGCACCTTCCATTTTGAGATTCTCACCTGTGTCTCTCCCATTGCACCATGCTCTGGGGCAGTTGATCCCCACCCGGTGGGCCGGGTACCAGCAGCATCAGCAGCCCCTGGGATCTAGTCCCAAGGACAGCCTGTCGCCCTACTCCACACCGAGAGTTAGAACCTAGGGGGCGGGCTCACAGTGTGTTTGACCAGCCTTGCACTGGAATTTGGAAATGGGGAGCACAGTGAAGTGAGGGCAAGAAGCCCAGAGAAGGAACAGCGGGGTTTGCGCCTCAGCGATCTGCCTGGAAAATGGGGCACTGCTCCTACCCAGGTGGGTGTTGTGACCCTGAATGAGTTAGACGCTCCAGTCCAGGCTGCCCCTACGTAGGTTCTCCACAGCCATGAGCCATTCCCCCTCGTGCCCATTCAAGGCCTGCCTCCTCTTCTAGGAGAGAAGATTCGGGCCTCAAAGCTTTGCCTCCCAGGGAAACCTCACTCAGCTTTTCTTCTAGGGGTCAGACATGCATAATTCAACCTTTAGGATTTTGAGATTGCTGATAAATTACAGATACAAATCTGTAACCAGGCAAAGCCCCTCTGCAGCCTGGGTATCCACCTGGGAAATAAAACAGAGGTCATTCCCTCCTACCCCCCGCCAGAGGCAAGGTCACAGGAGCCCCCAAAGATGACACATAGTTTATGGGCTGCTTTCATTTGTGGGCAGCTGCTTCCAAGACAACCGTGAAGAAAACAAAAGAAGGTTGTGAATGGTGTTAGAGAATCAGCCGTATCTAAGCATCTGGATCCTGTAAGGAGACAATTCTGAGGCAGGAGAGAAGCTTTAGAAGATCTTAGGTGCTTCATCCAAACTCTTCTCTTCCATCCCTGAGGTGGACTCCTGATGAGGGTCTGGGCAAGTCCCAGGGGCGGAGGAGGTAAGCTCGGGGGCCCAGGGCGGGGGTGAGGGGGGACAGCAGGCACCCAGGTCCCTGCTCAGTCCTGGCCTCTCTGCATCAGTCTCCCTGTTCATTCATTGCCTGACACAGCCCTGGATGAAATGACTAGGACAGGGAGTGATCTGGTCATTTAGATAAATACATCTTTGTGGACCAGCCATCAGATTCCTGTGGATGGGAGGGGGGATTGGGGAGGGGAAGGAGAGTTGCTGTGAGTGAGGAGGATGCTTCTAAGCTTCTGAATCAGCTTTCCGTGAGACCCTGGGGGTCTGGGGCAAGGAGGGGGTCTGGGGCAAGTAGAGGGTCTGAGACAAGCCTCTGAGGGCCAGGGCTAGTGGGTGGGAGATGGAGGTGGGGGAGTGGGAGGGCAGAATTATCCACAGACATGGAAAAACTGAGGTTGAGTTTCACAGTTACAGGAGTGGTTGAAAATGTGATTCCAGGTGTCCTCAGAAGTCACCTATGGGAAGCGAAGAGCCCTCCCTGAAGTCAGTGTGGAGTCTTGGTATGTTGATTGATTAGAGCCTTTCTCCTGCCCCCGGGAGATGTCCTGTGCGGAGAAGAGCACAGACACAGCGGTCCCTTCCCTCCCATCCCCCACCACCTCGGCGCTCATCTCACAGCTGTACTAGGAGGGGCCTGCTGTGCCCACAGAGTTCACACGGGCTTCCTTTCAGTGCCACTCATGTGTTTCCTGCGAGCCAGGTCGTGGGCCTCCCTGTGTGCCCCCAGCCCATCCACACCCATGTGTGGTAGGAAGACAAGCCTGAGTTCTGCCTGGCTCAGCCAGGGGGCCTCCGTGTGTGGCCCAGAGTCACAGCACAGACGATCTGCGGTGAATTCTTCCATGCTGGCCTCGTTCAAGGACAGGTTGCAATTCGCAGAGGCTGCAACTGCGTCCACCCCCTCACAATGCAGCCCCTGTCTTATGGGGCAGGGCAAGGGCTGAGCAGCACACACGGGATAGTACAAGCAGCCCCACCAGTGGCTGCTTGGTATCCGGGCTGGAACTGGGCAGAGGGCAGCCGCAAGGCTCCCTGGAGGTCCTGGGGCAGAGCCCAGGATGGGCAGGTGGGGGCCTGTCTCTAAGCCGGAAGGGAGAAGCTTCCAGACATGATTGCATCTGACCTTCTCCTCATGTCTCCTCTCTCTGGCGTAGGGCCTGCAGTGAGCTCAGCTCCTTCATACTCCTGGGCTTCAGCGTGGGGGAACTTTGTAAAGTTTCCAACCCACAGAAAATTGCCAACCTCTGGAGGCTTGAGGGGGACCCACGACCTCCACACAGAGCCCTTCTCATCCCTGTGGACCTCTGTGGGAGGGAGGAATTGGGGGTGGGGGGTGGGAGAGTTGCTCTGAGTGAGGAGGATGCTTCTAAGCTTCTAAATCAGCTTCCCGAGAGACCCTCCACCCCCTACCCTGCTGGCCTGGAGCACCGAGGTCTTCAGAACCTTCCAGAACATTCCTCAGTTGTGCAATCCCAGCCCAGGGCCAGTCCCCAGGGAACCTGGAGAAAGAGAAGCTCCCCTTGCTGAGGATCCTTGTATCCTTCTGTTTAAAGGGCAAGAAGGAGGAGAAGGATTCTGAGCTTTTAAGAGAAGGTCGCTCAACAAAACACTTCCTGATGCTCGTCTGACACTAAAAACCTATTAAAGTCATAAACTTCTCCTGCAGAACACGTCTCAAAAATGTATTTATCTAAAGGGCATCTGTGTTTGGTCTCAAACTCAAACGCTCCAAATGTCAGGCCCCGAATGATTTATTTGGGGCGTCTTGTTCCCTCGCTGTGAATTGTCTTCCGGCTCCAGCCCTGCTCCTGTCGCCCCTTCCGCTGATGTTTACAGACTCAACAGGCTTCTGTTCACACTGAGGAGGCAGCCCAGAGGGAGAAGGGGCGCAGAGGGGTGTGAGTGTGCACCGGTGAGGACGGATGCTGTCACAGCAGATGGCCCTGCCCCACCTCCTGCCTCCTGAATGCACCTTGTGCCTCTGCCCAGGGTGTCTTCTTAGCTTCCAGGGCCAATCCTCACAGCAGGTCATCCAACCAGCCCCCTGAGTCCTCAGCATGTCCCCACGGAGAGGGCCGGGAGATAACTCCAGCACAGTTAAACCAGGAAGCGGACTTCCCTGGCTGTGCAGTGGTTAAGACGCCATGCTCCTGACGCAGGGGACACAGGTTTGATTCTCTGGTTGGAGAACTAAGATTACATATGCTCCAGGGCGTGGCCAAAACAACAACAACAACAACAAAAAAAAAAACCCAGAAAGCACACCTTGTGCATGTGTGTG
Organism: Capricornis sumatraensis; assembly: GCF_032405125.1. NCBI lineage: Eukaryota > Metazoa > Chordata > Mammalia > Artiodactyla > Bovidae > Capricornis > Capricornis sumatraensis. The sequence goes on along the minus strand of NC_091078.1, from coordinate 31,641,299 downwards.
CGCTCAGTTGCTTCAATCACGTCCAGATTCTTTGCAACCCCATGGACTGTAGCCCGCAAGTCGGCTCTGTCCGTGAAATTCTCCAGGCAAGAATACTGGGGTGGTTGCCATATCCTCCTCCAAAGATCTTCCCAACCCAGGGATCAAACCCACATCTCCTGTAACTGTTGCAATGGAGGCAGATTCTTTACCACTGAGCCACCAGGGAAACCCAGGAAGCATACTGGGTTCCCTTCAAATTGTTTAGATGGAGCATCTGAGTATCAGCTGGGGAGAGCGGTATCTTGGAGCCCAGACTTCTGAGTGACGATTAAGAGTTGAACAACAGAGGGGGCCAGGAGCAGGCAGAAAGAGCTTTCTAGACAGAAGGAACAGCCAGTGGAGGTCAGTGGCCAGAGAATATGTGGGGCGTCTGAAGTCATTGGGGACGGGGTGGCTTGGGAGCAGAGGGATGTGGGCCCTGGAGAGGGGCTAGATGCTGAGTTCCCAGCCCCAGCGAGCAGGCCCTTGGGTCTCAGGCTGCCGCACAGAGTCCCCTGACAGCCCTTCATCACCACATATTAATATGCACGAGCTCATCAGCCCCTTTCCAAAGAGGCCCCTGAGAACAGGGCCCTCCAGCGCCCACTCTGCCTGCAGGAGGCAGGGGTTTCAGGAGACGTGGTCAGGCTTGGTGCTGGGTCTGGAGGGGGAACAGAAGATTCCCCAGGATGAGAGAGAGTGTGCCCACGGGGAACCCCAGCAAGACTGCTGCTGTTGGGGGTGGGGGTGGGGGCTCCGGCACTTTCAATCCACCAGGAAACAGAGTGGAACCTGCTGGATCAGAGCGCCCACTGGGGCTCAGCAGGCTCTGGCTTCTCTGCTCTCCCCATAGCGGGGGAGGTTTGGGCTAGGAGGCTGCCCGGCCCCCCAGGAGCCCCAGGGAGAGGCTGGGAAGGTGTTTCTTAGAGCATCAATGCCCAATAAATACACTAGCCATGTATGCCTACTTAATTTTACATTATTATAAATTCAGTTCCTGAGTCGCACCATCCACAGCCACACTTGGCTAGTGGCCATCGCATTGGATGGGACAGAAGAGGAAGTTGCCACCATCACAGAACCTTCTGTGGACAGCACTGGGGATGAAGGCCAGGCTGGCCAGCTTCCTAGCAATCAGGGGTGCTGAGGGGTGCTCACCCGGACTGGGTAAAGGGTCTACAGCAGGACTGGGAGCTACCCCCCACCACGAACCTAGGTTCAGACAGCCGCCTTTAGGGAGGTGTTGGAGAGGAAGCAATGGGGCACCCTAGCTCTACCCGACACAGCGCCGCCCCCCCCAACCTGGGGCTGCTACCATCGCTGAACAAGGTCTTTAGGAGCACTTCCTGGATCGCTGGATCGAGGTGGAGAGATCGGGGCTCAGTCGGTGCCCTGCTTCTCGCGGGCCTGTAAGCACCGGGGGCTGGGGAAGCCACACAGGCTGTGCCCTCCCACAGGCAGGTGGCCGGCCCCTCTCCCCCTCCCTTCCAGGGACAGCAGGGCACCCGCACGCCTGAGACGGATGTAGCAGCAGCACAGCGTGCCTGGAGCTGCACCCACCCCATCCTGGGCAAGGAGGCCTCGGAAGCCATTTACAGGACATTAAGTCAATGGACTTCCTATTTGTCAGCACACCAAGAACGCAGCAGGCTTTTTCCGCTCCGAAAGATTGCCTGGGTCAGAGCATTCACTCTGCCAATCCTACAGGCTGTAACCCTCTCAGAGACCAGAACTGCACCTTCTAGAGGGGTGGGTGAGGCTGCCGAGGAGGTGCTTCACGGGGAGACAAAGACCCCTTATCCCTCCTGGGGCAACAGAGGAAACCCAAGGCTCACCCTGTCATCTCCCCACTCCCTGTGGGCAGCATCCACAGTTCTATCTTCTTTGCCCAAAGTCAACTCCCTGGGACATCTGCCCTGACAGACACTGTTCCCCGTGTCCCTCCCCATCTGGGGTCACTTGTGAATGCCCTGTGTGTCTGTGCCCTACCTGTTGGCGATTGTCCTTGAGAAGTACCCCAAAGGGAGGGTCTTGGCTTAGCTCACTGTAGTTTGGAAAGGGTGCTGGGCAGACAGTCAGTGCCCAGCAAATATTTATTAAATAGATGAACTTTTCAAGAAGAAGAGCAAATGGTAAATGCGCAGATCGGGTGAAATACAGACTCATATACAAATTTTTGAGCAAAAATAAGGCTCAACTTCATGCTTGTTGATCATTTTAGGTTACATGACCAGGGAGGGACATCCAAGCCCTGTAGACCCTGGCTAAGCAACACTGCCACAAGGCAGACCTTCCTGGCTTTGTGATTCTGCCCTCCCGAAGCACATGCTACCTGTCACCGGTTTTGTTTTTCCACTGTGGGCCACAGACCAAATCGAGATGCATCATCCATCTTACCTGAAGGTTTTGCCATTTCAGTTTGGAAACTGGAGAAGTCATAAATGGGTTTTGCGATGGTAAAGGTAAGCTTAATTTTTCATTCACCTCTAGCTAATAACTGATGGGGAGATTCGCCTTCGCTTCTAGAAGCAAAAGGGAAAAGAAAAGGCTTCCCAGTGACAGGATAATTTGTCAGAAAGTTATGAGTGAGCACAAGCAGGGCTGTATAGGAAGTGTGTATTGAATGATATGACATACTGGCTTCTAATTGCTGCTGCCTTTCTGATCAATAATACATGTTTTCAAAAAGCCTTCTGTTTGCATTTACACAATGGACTGTAACTACTGCAAAGGATCCATTAAGACCTATTTTAAAAAGTGCATTCGTAAAAACTTGTCTAAATCTGCATTACGAGGCAGATTATGAAACTGCCCTGGGAAATGTTTTTTTCTAAAGAGCATTCAGGCCATATCTGTTGGACTGGCCAATTCGAGCTCCCTGTTACTGCTATGGCTTGTCTGTAAGCCAGGACAGGCCTTTTCCTTGGTGTCCTCAAGGCAAGAGGCAGGCACTGCCAGGCCTGAGGCCCCCATCAGGTTCCAGCGGTCTCCAGCCAGTGGTACCCTTGGGCTGGGGACTTGATGTGAGCAAAGCCCCCAAAGCCCGGGTGAGGTATGAATGAGCATAAATCAACCCACCACTCCCGAATGTGTAATTACACGTTCAGATAAGTGCTGCGGTGGCAAAGAGGACTCTGGGGTTCTAGCGCTCTCTCTCCTTCCACTGAGGAAGCTGTAGGTCCTGTGGGGAGGGCTGGAGACAGGCATTGCCTCCTGCAGACTGGTATCTTTGGCTGCCATCCCCATACAGGTAACATACTTGTTACCTGTGCAGGTGGGAAGCCAGAGCTAAGGGCAGCAGACAGCTCATTCTAGGGGCCACCTGTGTTCTGAGCTACCTGAGCAAGGTCCACTGACCACTCTGGCCTCGGCCTCAGCTTCCACAGCTGACAGGAATCAGTGATAACCAGGATAGCGCCTGCCCACTGCCACAGATTCACCTGTCCTCAGGCACCTAAGGGGAGGGAGCTCTGCTTTCCTGAGGTCCGGAGATGTTGCAAACATGCTAAGGTCACACAGACCAGAGAGAGATGCCTGGGATACAACTCAGAGCCCACCTGCAACCTTCACACCAGGTTGCTGCCCCCAGCCTACCACCCAGACAGCACCTTGGACTTTAGAGGACCCCTGGAAGAAGAGCCAAAGGAAAAAAAAATCTCATTTTCTAGAAAGCCAGAAACGGTGCTGATTCTGTCAAAGCTTCATTTGGGTTCAGCCTCACAGCACTGCCAGGTAGTTACTGTATTATTACTTCCGTGTTCTAGTACATGATGAAGACCCTGAGGCCCCAGTGATGCAGCTAGCCTGGTGATTGTGCTGCAGGGAGGAATGAAGAGATTCTTGCAGAGAAGAGGAAGGGAAGCGGGCGAGGGAGGAAAAGGAAGATCAGAGGAAGGAAGGGAAAAGAGCAAGGTGGGGCCAGAAATTCTGAGGAGAAAAACAACTCCATTGAGGTGGCTCACGGACGGGTGATTGGGGCAAAGAGTTGACATCAGGCCTTCTGGTGGAGGTTGGCCTTGTCTAGGTCTCGTGGGGATCTCATGGATATGCAGGACCCGAGGCCAGAAAGCGCAATGCTTCACCTCTGCCCTGTCCTGGATGACTGTCTGGTCGGGTCTCTGGGCATACACATGGGGGAGAGTGTGCATCCGCATCCCTGCATACACGTGCACACACGCAGGTGGGGACAGAACTACACACAGCAGGCTCCCTGGACTGTTTCTAAGAAGGCAATACCCCCACCATAGTGTCAGATGTCCTCTCAAGCCCCCCAAGGGTGGTGGTGGTGAGGGAGTGGAAGGGCCTGAGGGGATCCGGCAGGAGCACAGTGTCCCTTGAGATGGTCACCCAGAGCACGACTGGACATTCGGCCTGACCGGTGTCAGCCAAGGCTTGGCCGGGGCGGCTCCACAAGGGTGGGGCCAGTTGGAAGAATGCGCCAGGCCACCCGTCTTCCTTCTGCTTCCTCCTGCCACAGAAGCCTGTAACAAAAAATTCTCTCTTGGGATCTCCCTTCCTAACTCAGGTCCCTTCACTGTGCACAGGCCTGAGCGCTCAGCCTTGGTGGATATTATCAGCACCAGAGGTAGGGCCAGTCCACACCCAGGGGAGTCCCCCACAGCCAACTCTAGCCCCAGAGGTCCAAGGGCCTGAGGCCCTGGGAGGGTGAGGCAGGCAACACCAGGTCTGGTGGCCGCAGGGTGGCTCTCCTGAGCTGGCAGCACTGTGCCCTGGCCTTCTGCCAACAGGCCGGCTTGGACATCTCAGCTGGCAGAGCCCCCAGCCAGCCTGTCTTGGCAGCTCCTCCTCCTGACGGCGAGTGACTTCACATTGACTTCATATCTGCAGTGATGTGCACAGCTCTTACTCAGCTCTGAGCTCAGCCAGGCAGGAGGGCGCGGCTCTGTGCACAGCAGGAAAAAAAGACCCTGAAATAGGGGCACCTCAGGCCTAGGGACCTGGGATCCTCCCACCCCAAGGTCCCATGTGCTTCCTCTGTGCCTCGGTGGGGGCCGGACCTCAAAAGGCAGCCGGGAGGCGGGAGAACAGTGGCCTTTTCCCCCAGGAGCCTAGCACTCACCTACCACCTCACCCCAGGACCTCCCACCTTAGGGATCCAGAATCTTCCCTCTTTAGTATCAGATGTGTTTACGGGCATCATTTCTTGGGGCAAAAGTTAAATTGTTTTGGGCTCCAGCTCCTCCTGGCTACTCGCTCTGCTACCCTGTGAGCCCCACATGCTAAGAATTCTAATCTGCGGTGGGGAGAAAGGGTATTACCCTCCAAGCATCCCGTTAAAGCCAGCTCCCCGTCTCTTTGAAAGGTGTGCCCAGTCTGCTTCTTGTTTTCATTGGCTGGACCAGTCCTAAAGAGGGGTTCACAAACTAACGCTAGGACACCCCCGAAGGGACTAGGAAGCCACGCGCCAGGCGCACCCCTGGAGCGCGCAGAAGGCGCGCCGGCTCGCGGTCCCTCGCGCGGGCTCTGCCCTCCTCCCTCCTCCCTCCTCCGGCCCCCAGAGAGGCCGCGCTCCCACCGCACCTCCCCCCTCCGAGAAATGGCGGAGGATGCGCGCCGCGCCCGGAGCCTGGAGGCGGGGCGCCTGCCTCATCTGTCCGCTCCGGCGCACCCCCAGCCAGTCCGCCCAGACCCCGCATCCCCGCCTGGTTCCCCTGCCCTCTCTGGGCGGCAGGGAAGGTCGAAGCGCAGAGACAGCGAGAGGACGCACAGGCTGAGGAAGAGTGACTGTGCGTGCGGAGGTGCGCGGCTTGGGGCTGCGGCCGCCAGGCCGGTACCCGGGTCCCGCACCTCGCCCCTACTCGTGCCCCGCCCGGCCTTCGCCCCGCGTCCGGCTCTGGTCTCCTAACGCTCGCCCCGGGCGCACCGCACCGGGCATCTCCTGGGGTGGCACCCCGCGCCCCGCCCTTACTCCCGCACCCTGGCCCCGCCCGCCCCGCCTCCAGCCTGCCCCCCTCGCCGCCCCGCCCCGCCCCTGCCCTCGCCTCGGGTGCAGCCCGCGCCCTCCCCGCCTCAGTCCCGCGCCCGGAGCCCGGCGCACAGCTGCGGAGAGTGCCTGGGAGCCCGCGCCCCGACGCTCGGAGCCCACAGTGTTCGCCTCGCCCTCCGCTCCGGGACGGGCATGGGGCGGCCCGGCTGAGCACCGCACCCCGCCGCTGAGCCCCCCAGCCCAAGGAAGCGTCCCTCTCGCCGCGGCCGCAGCGTGCATCGGCGATGGCGAAGGCGACGGCCAGCGCCGTGGGGCTGCGGTTGCTGCTTCTGCTGCTGCCCCTGCTCGGCGAAGGTGAGTTCTGTCGGGGACTGGTGCCTGCGGCGGCCGGGGCGAAGTTGGCGCCGCGCGGTGGAGTGGTCGCGTTCGAAAACGCCTGTTTGCGGCGGGCAGCGGGCCACGCAGTTACTGGCCGCCTGGGCTCCACTGGGAGTGGGGTGGTGTGGCGGGCAGCGCGCCTCGGGCCCCAGGCTGGGCGGATCTCGGGCCGGAGAGGGACACGGGCCGGGCGGCCAGGGTCGGTGCCCAGGGCCGGAGTCGCAGCCGCGCTTGCCTGCCTGCTTGCGCCTCGCGCCACAGCGGCGTCTCGGGGCGAACCGAGCGGGTCTTGTCGGCGCTTCGGTGCAGTTCGGGGAGGACGGGTAAGGTAGCCCTAGAAAGCCTGCCATTGGGGCAGGAGGAGTTGCGTTTCTGTAAACAGTTGCTCCGTCTTGGTTTCCTTTTCGCAGTCCACGTCGGTTCGTTTCTCCTCCAGCTCTGATATCCTCTCTCAGGTGAGAGCGGAGGAGATCTGCTCTTTTTAAAACGGTTGCTTTTGCCTTGTGCGATCTTGCCACCCTACTCCTTAAAAATCCCCCAAGCCTGTGGCCTCCAGGGAGGCTGCCCTCGAGGGCCTGCTAGGGCTGGCCCAGCGCCGCCGGCCCTGGTTCCAGTTCCACCCGCGTCTTTAGAGTCTCCTGCTGCTGCCCCGCAGGGGCACCTGAAGGTGGGGCCTTTGGTACCATTTGACGGTTCGGGGCCAACCGGCACCAAGCGCTTTGACCATCCTGGAGTGGAGTAGGGCTGTGTGCCATCAGCATCGGTGCTGGGAGGGTTCGAAGTGGCTTTGCAAAGACTCGTCACTGCCCCCACCTCCAAAACTCTTGACAAGATGAATGAACCCCAAGGCTGTGGAATCTTTGCTCCTTACCCCCCGTGGCCACGAATTTTAGTTTCTCTCAAATTGTCCCCGATTTTTCTATCTTAAATACTTATATGTATGTTTGCACCAAATTTCCCTCTGAGAGTAGCCCCCACCACCCTCCTCCACCGTTCCCTGCGGCCTTTGGGAATACAAAAGGTTTCCTGCTTCTGGCCCTGGGTCCTGCATAGACCGTGGTTTCACAGGCCTGCCCAAGGTTTCATTTGTGTTACTGGATCCTAAGCTCAAGAGGCAGATACTTAGACTGGGATGGGCCCCAGCCAATCACAGGAAAGGCAGGAGAGAAATCCTTTCCATGCCCTGGGGAAGAATGGGGGACGCATTGGGAGTCTGGGGTTAAAGTGCTTGTGAGGGGGAAACAGGCAGGAGAAGGCTGAAGACGGGAGAAGTAAACACAAACAAGGTGTTGAGAAGATCTCTTGTAACTCTGCTTTGCAACTTTGTAGTGATGGGCGGGTGATCAGGTGAGAGCCGGAAGCCAGGGCGGGCTGGGCGGCCTCAGAGCTTAGCAGAGGACTTCCACGCCTTTCCTATGTTTAGCCAGGGTGTCCAGCTGAGGCTAGGAGGACTGGACTGGGAGCGGGGCCGCTAGCATGGACCTGTGACACTTGGTAGGAATGCAAGTGGCTTTTTCACAGCCTGGACTCACGGAGTGGGGTGGTGGGAGAAAGGCCCTCCCATCCAGGGAAAGCAGGTCTCCTGCCCCACCCACTCTTCCAACGGCATGAGTAAGAAACCATGGCTGGTGACACAGAGTGGAGAGGTACCCAGGAGGAGAGAGCGGGGCGTTTGGAGAGGCCTGCGGGCACACTTTACTCAGAGCGGCAGTCCTGAGCTCTCTTCGGTGTGGTGCTCCAGACTGCCACTAGTGAGCCGGGGCCACTGCTCCGGGACTCGCCCGGGCTGGGAGTAGCCCGGCCTCGGGGCGCCCCCTTGTGGATGCAGCCCTTCGGTGGCCGTGCCTATTACCTGCTGGGTCTCTAGGGGATGAAAGCTTTCCCTGCTGGCCTAGACCTGCCTCCCCCAGACCGGAAGCTCTCTTCTGTGCTGGACGGCTGCCGAGAGGCAGGGTAGGGAGGCAACCAGACGGAGCGGCAGTGGCCTGGACCCGAGTGTTGGGGAAAGAAAGCACTGCCTCAGGGCTGGCAGGGATGGGCTAGAGGGCTCAGGGGTGCTCGGAGCAAGGTCATAGGACATCACCAGACCCCTAGGGTGTGCCCCCCTCCACATGTACACACTCTCATTGTGTAAGAGTGCGTGCGCCTTCAGAAAAAGGTGCCATCCCAGACACAGACTCCCAGAGTAGGGCAGGACTGCTCACCCACAGTCTGGAATTTGTGTGAGGGCACAAATTCCATGGCACGTGCACACACACACACACACACACACACACACTCCTGAATCCATGCTCACACACTCTCACACTCACTCTTGGCAATCACTGAGACACCACTGCCCTTTCTCAAGGATACATGATCATGAGGCTTGTAGACACACTCACGCCCATGCTCGGCCCCTCACACTACACCCTCATCTGGGAAACCCAGCCCCCCTCCCTGCCTCTCCCATACACTGGTACCCCCGTGTGTATACATAGAGACACTTGCCCCTCCCTACTCACACTCAGGGGGCACAGCCCGTCCACCCAGGGCATCCTGGATCCAGAGCTAAAGAACTCCCATCTAGAAGTTGTTCTCAGAAGAATGTGGCGTTTGGCTGCTCCAGTACAGGTACGGCGTCCCTGTGGCATGGATGAGGAAACTGAGTCCCAGCTTCCAGGGCTCACCCTGAATGTCTCAGGCTGACCGCTCACCCAGCACCTTCTCCCTGCCTCCTGCTCTTCCTCACTAGGCCTCACACCTCCTGTCTTCCTGGCCTGGCCTCTGGGGTCCCATTTTGCTCAGCACCTCTGCCCACTAGGAGGGACCTGCCCTCCGTGCCTGCATGCCCCTGGAGCCTCTCACTCCCAGTACTGGCCATGACTTACAGCCTGCTCTCCAGGCTGCGGGCCCTGGCCCTCTGCAGTTGGACCTGGGTGTGCCACTCCTTCCCGGACCAGCGGGTGCCAGCATAGCCCCTCAGCCAGGACGGCTGCTCTGCCGACTCTTTGTTTCTCTTTCCGCCCCTTCCCTCTCTGGCCAGGGACGAGTGATGGTGTGCTTCACCAGGCTCACCTGGGTCCAGCCTCCTTTGTCCTCCACCACAGCCCCCTAAGCCCTTCTGGCCTCTGGGAGCTGCCTGTGGCCCACACTGACTGTCCTGGGCCCTAGCAGAGTCCAGCCTTCTGAGGGAGCAAGGGACTGGGTCAGCTGGTAGGCTCCTAAGGGTGGGGTCTGCGAGCAGAGAGCAAATGGGGAAGTTTATTGAGACCATTGCAAAATTGCCTTTATTCTGCAGAATTGCATTAGGGATGGCTAAGTAAATCACTGGTTTCCTTGGTGGTGTGAAGAAAATGGGATTCTTTGACCTAATGGGGTGCTAATGGCCTTTTAGCCAGGGGAGGAGAAAACAAATTAAAAATTATGGTATCTGTTAAACTGGAGAATGGGGTGCCAAGGGGAAGCGGGGTCGGGGGCAGGAAAATACTGCCTCGCCTGAGGCCTTCTTCCCCTGTGACCCGAGAGAGGTGTCCTCTGCCCATTGGTCTTAACTGGATAAGGTGATGCCAGCAACGGCCACCCCAGGGGGCCCACGGCCTGCTGATCCTGTGCTCAGCACCGCCTGTCTGCTACTGACTGTATCCTCCCGAAACCCGGAGGGATGTGGCCTTGTTTTCCCATTTCATAGGTAAGGAAACTGAGGCTCCCACAGCCTGTGTACCTGAGCCCGTGAAGAGGTGTTCATGACTCTGCACCCCTGGTTCTCTGGTTTTCAGCAAGCCCCTCCTCTGGGCCAGCGGCGGTGGGGACCTGCGACAGGGCTCAGGAGGGGTCCTGGGCGGGGGGAAGGTGGCCTGAGCCTGCTCACCCACTGGTCACCCTCTGGTGGGGTGCTCCGGGGGCCCGAGGGACAGCCTGGCCTGGGTCTGGGAGGGAAGTGTGATGCCATGCTCCCCAATACCTGAGTCAGGAGCCCCCAGGACTCTGGCTGATTTCTCAGGTGAGACTGCTACTGTAGCTGATGTCTGGGAGTCCTACAGGTCCAGTAACTGCCTCCAGGTGGGGTCCTGCCATAACTGGCCCCAGGAAGGGGGCGTGCTAATGGTGTAGGCTGAGAATGTGGCCCTTGCACCCGCCTCTGCCTGGGGACCTAGAACCTGACAGAAGGCGCTGTGCTGAGGAGTGGGAGTAGGGGGCAGGGGCTGGGCTTCAGGGCACGTGGGTACAACTGTGTCTCCTTACTTGGACTCCAGGACATGCTGGGAGAAGAAAGTGCCCACTGGGCACCCCAGGAAAGAGGCAGAGCTGGAGAAGTGCCCCCCACAACAGTATTGCTTTCTTCTATTCTGAAGAAGCGGCTAGTTTCCACTGTGGAGACCCACCCCCTTCCTGTGGATGTGGGGGAGGGCACTTCCTCGTGTGGGGGCTGTGTTCTGGCTCCAGTCCCTCATCTCCTCCTCCTCTTCATTTCTTCCTCTTCCTCCTGGTTTCTGCAATTGTTTTTCTGAGAGAGTGACTTAACAGTAACAATAACAGTACTGGTGAGCAGCGCACAAACACCCTCGGAGGGACCACCTGCTGCCCAGGGAGCTTCTCCAGGACTAGGGGAGAACGCAGAAGGTGACTTTGACCTCAGAGCTGTCTCCCTATAGGAGAAATGGGCAGTAAAGGAAGCGCCAAGCGGTCACTTATCTCAGATGTGTGTGTGTGTGATTTCAGATGGAAGTGGGTGGCAGAAGGCAGGCTGGGGGGCCGGGCGGGAGGGGCGATGGTGGGCTGCCAGGCAGGAAGGGGGCCCTCCTGGGCTTGGGCCGCAGGGTATGATGGCAGTGGAGGTCATCCCCCTCCCTCCCTCTCACTTGCTTCCCCTGGGTCTTCACGGCCGAGTGCTATGCTTAATGGGTGGGCGCACTTCAGCCTCTGGAAGGCTGGGGGGTCGATATGACTCAGAGAGATCAGCCCAGCATGTCCCTCTGAGGGCCATGACCTGGGTGCCCTCAGGGGGTCCTGAAGGGGTGTGAAGACTCAGGCTTCCACACTGCTTTCCCTCCCTGCTCCAGAGCAGCAGAGTGGCATCCCAGGCCCCCCTTCCCTGACCCCCACGTTCTCTTGCTCAAGGGAGGCTGTGGCTCCTAAGACAGGCTCCGCCACACCTTAAGAGGACCTGAGAGTATCCCTGGGAGCCCCTGGGGACGGAGCCTACCTCCTGCCTGGCTTCGCCTCCCAACACTCCCCCCATCCGCCTTCCCTGAGCTCTGGGCCAGACAAGACCTGGGCTTCCATCAGGCTCTAGCCTCACCGCTGGGTAACTGGGAGCCCCTGGCGCCTGTCCCTGAGGCTGGAGGCTGTAAGCCAGTGGCCTATGAGCTGTCCACTCCGAGACCCTGGGCACAGTAGGGTGGGGCGAGAGAGAGCAAGGAGGTAGAACTAGAAAGCGTGGTTGTGGGGGTGATGACGCCAGTGGGTCCCTGGGGAAGGCAGTTCAGGCACCACCTGGGCCCTCAAGGAGAGCAGGTGGCCAGCCCTGAGCAAACACCTCTGTTTGCTTTTGCCTGGTGAGTGGCTCCACAGAGTATAGCAGCCAAGGCACCGCTGTAGAAAGGCCACCTGTGCACCTGGACAGGTGTGTGCCCACCTGTTGGTCCAGCCGATGCAGGCTTTCCATGACATCAGTGATACCTAGTGGGGCTGGGGTCCTCTGTGGCAGGCAGGGCCCAGTCCTGGGACCAGCTCAGAGAGACGCCCCTGCCCCTGCAGACCCAGGTCCTGGGGGCCTCAGCCCACTGCCCCCAAATTCAGGTACTGTGACTTGACTTTATCCCTGTCTTAAGCCTTTGCTCTTCTGACCTGGGAGCTACTGTCTGGGTTCCACAGAGCCGTGGGCTCCAGAGAAGTGCCCAGGGGCAGGGTGGCCGGGAGAGGGAGGCAGAGCTCTGAGCTGTGCCCTGAGTACCAGCTCTGACTGCCCTGTAATTGGAGAAAGGAGTATGCTTCTGAAACAATCAGAACCTCCCTGGTAAGACAGTGGACATCAGAACTGGTTCTAGTTCCCCATTCCTGCCTATGTGATTGCCAGAAATTTCCAGTGGTTCTTAGTCTTAGCCAACGGGAAAAAGACACCATGTAAATAGAAGTTCCTAAACTTTAATTAACAAAAAGAGGGAAAGAGAAAGTATAAGTTCCTAAGCTTTAACGAGCAGCCTGGAAAATGCTTGGGAAGCTATACGTTCCGTGTGCCAGAACCTGAGAGTGAGACAGCTGTGGGGGTCGGGGGCGATCTGGGGCGCGCAGCGTGGTGGTAGGAGTCCGAGGGGAGGGAAAGAGTTTACGGGGTTTCTTCCTCAAGTTTTTCTGTCCCTGAAACAGTCAAAGACACAGATACAGTGAAACAGGGAAAGACCCAGAAGCTGGGGGGATGGTCGTGAGTGGGCTTTCTCCTTGCCTCCTCCCCCATCCTGCCCTTCCATCCGCTGCTGTCTCTTTTTTTTCTTTCTGGGAAGGAGAAAGGATGGAATCAGGGCTCTGTTCCGCCACCTCTTAGCCATGACACAGGCGCACGGCTACCATGCACTCTGCTGTGAGCACATGCTTTGCCACTGGGTTGAGCCTCCTCATCAGATTGGCAGCTGCAGGGGATCTTTACAGGAGACCACGCGTGTGACTCCACAAAGCCTTGAGAAGTCTCGCTGAGGACCCTCTTGAATCTGCTTCTGCAGCCTCCTATCCCCTGTACCTGTATGAGCAGGAAAGACTGTGGACTTGGGGGTGACAGAAACCCCCCGTCTCAACGTCTCAACACTGTTCCTTTGTCTCCTGCTCCTGCCCCGCCCCCACCCTTGGTAGCCACTCCCCACCTGACTGTGCACAGGAGGGGCCCAGAGCTCTGAGGAGTCAGGCCTGGAATCCCATTACAGGGCCCTTCTCTCTGCAAGAGAAGCCGATGTGCAGAGGAGAGCATGGTGGTTAGGTGGGATGCACGCTGGAGCACCTGTGCAGACTTCTGGGGTCCCCTCTGGACTTGTGCCCCTGCCTCTTCCAGGGTGGCCTCTCCTGTGGAGATGGGGGAAGAAAGGGGTGATAAACAATTAAAATTCACTTCTTTTGAGGTATGAAATTCACATAACAAAATTAAAGTGAACAATTCAGTGGGATTTAGTTCATTCACAGCATTGCATATTCATCACCCCTGTGTAGTTCCAGAACCTTATTGTCAACCCCCCAAAGGAAATCCCATACCCATTAGGCAGTGCACCTAGTCCCCCCACACTAGCCCCTGGTGACTGCCGCTCTGCACCTATCTCTATGGATCTGTCTGTTTTGGGTATTTAATATAAATTGGCCTTTGGTTTGTATCAGGATCCTTTTACTTGGTTGGAGGTACATCCCCATTGTAGCATGTATTGGTATTTCATTCCTTTTTAAGGGTAATATTCCATTGCATGTATTGAGTTGGCCAGGAAGTTTGTTTGGGTTTATGAACTTTTGGGCCAATGCAACATGTATCACATTTATTTACTCATTCATCTCTTGGTGGACATTTGGGTTGTTTACACCTTTTGACGTTTGTGAATAATGCTGCCGTGAACATTTATGTGTGAGTATCTGTTTGAATCCCTGTTTTCAGTTCTCTTAGGTGTTTACTTTGGAGTAGAATTGCTGGGTCATGTGATAATTTCAACTTTCTTTTTTGAGGAACTGCCAAGCTATTTTCTGGTAACAACTGAAACATTTTACAATTTTACCAGCTGTGTGTGAGGGTTCTAGTTTTACCACATCCTCACCAACACTTGTTACTTTCTGTTTATATTTTTAAATTGTATCCATCTTCTTGGATACAGAGCAGTGTCCTTACCAATGGTTTTGATTTGATTTTTCTTAATTATCAGTGATGCTGAGAGTCTTTTCACTTGCTTCTTGGCCATTTGTATCTGTTTTGGAGAAGTAACTATTTTGCCCCTGTTTTAATTGGGTGGACCTTTTGTTGTTGAGTTTACTTTGCTTTATCAGATTTCCACCAGGTGTTGCCAAGAAGCAGTTTTTGGCCAGAGACATTTCAGTGTCTGAACCCCAGGTCCCTTTTGAAGAGGACATGGGTTCATCCAGTGTCCTTCTGTGGGGTTGAGTCACTGGGACCCTGAGGATAGTCTCAGAAGGCACAGACCCTAAAGCCACATTGAGCTCAAATGTCCCAGAAGCAGTGGTGTCCCTTCTTATATGTGAGATGCCAGTGGCCAAGGACCCTTACGGCAGAAAGTAAAGAGGAACTAAAAAAAGCCTCTTGATGAAAGTGAAAGAGGAGAGTGAAAAAGTTGGCTTAAAGCTCAACATTCAGAAAACGAAGATCATGGCATCTGGTCCCATCACTCCATGGGAAATAGATGGGGAAACAGTGAAAACAGTGTCAGACTTTATTTTTGGGGGCTCCAAAATCACTGCAGATGGTGATTGCACCCATGAAATTAAAAGACACTTACTTCTTGAAAGGAGAGTTATGACCAACCTAGATATCATATTCAAAAGCAGAGACATTACTTTACCAATAAAGGTTTGTCTAGTCAAGGCTATGGTTTTTCCAGTGGTCATGTATGGATGTGAGAGTTGGACTGTGCAGAAAGCTGAGCACCAAAGAATTGATGGAGAAGACTCTTGAGAGTCCCTTGGACTGCAAGGAGATCCAACCAGTCCATTCTAAAAGAGATCAGTCCTGGGTGTTCTTTGAAAGGACTGATGCTAAAGCTGAAACTCCAGTACTTTGGCCATCTCATGTGAAGAGCTGACTCATTGGAAAAGACTGATGCTGGGAGGGATTGGGGGCAGGAGGAGAAGGGGACAACAGAGGATGAGATGGCTGGATGGCATCACTGACTCGATGCACATGAGTTTGGGTGAACTCTGGGAGTTGGTGATGGATAGGGAGGCCTGGTGTGCTGCAATTCATGGGGTCGCAAAGAGTCGGCCATAACTGAGTGACTGGACTGAACTGAAGGACCATCCTGTGGAAGATCTGGGGCTGGGGAGGAATGTGGGGGGTTCTGGGGACCAGTGACCTACCCACTCGACAAGCAGGGCTGAGCAATAGAAGAACCCCATGCTGTCCTGTTTTACTAAACCTCAATCCAAACTAAAAATAACCAGGCAGATCTGGGGTAAGTTGATTACCATAATTGCAGCTGTGTGATGTCGTGCCGCCAGTCCCTTGAAGCTGTTTCCTGGGACAGCAGAATGACCAAAGCAGTGCGCCCCACCCCTCACACCCAGAAGCTGCACGAGCACTGGGACCCTGCTCAGGGTGGGACGGCCTTGACCAGGGTTAGCAGGAAGCCTTTGTGGGCCCAGGGAGGTCTCATTCAGGAGTCAGGGAGGAGGCAGCCCCTTGCCAGGCTGTCCCATGGATGCTTCTGGGACTTTGTATGCTTCCCTTTTTCTTCCTCTTCCCACACAATATCTGGGAGATTTTTGCTCTTTATTCAGACTCCTGGTTATTTATTGCAGGTTGGCAAGTGCTTGATTTGGAAATGAAGGGTAAGGCTGGAAAGGAGGAAGCAGGTTGGAGACATGGTCTTCCTGACCTTCCAGAGTCAGTCAGCATCCTCTCTCCCTGCCTCTGGGACCTTCCTGGTTTTCCAGGAGGTCCTGGCTGGGGGAGCTCTGAGCTCTGTAATAGATCTGGGTGTAAGGGAGAACTAGGGTGTAAAGACCCCAGTATGGGGCAAAAGCACACCTCCTCCCAGCAGCCTGGCTCACCCTCATCCCAGAAAGTATCTGCTGGTGGTCAGCCCCTGCATGATCCCTTCACAGCCCGTGACCCAGCAGACACTGACCAGGACGCCAGTGCATTCCCTCTTGCTTATTCCTCTGCCCTCCTCTTTCCTGGGACCGTCCTCCTTGAATCACTGCATCTGATTTGCCTCAGTGGCAGACCTGGGTCCAGTGTCCTCTCCTTGACCTTGTATGAAGGTCAGAAGAGCACAGGGACCATACCCAGGTGAGACTGAGCTCCCTCAATGGGAGGATCTGCCCTTGGCAATTCCCCCTCCCAAGACTCTCAAGGGAGGTGCCAAGAGACCCCGGGACTCCAAGGCTTCCTCCTGGGAAACTGCCCCTAGGACTCTGGACACTGGGCTGAATGAATGCAGCCAGTCTCACTCCAAGGGTCAGAATGTTAGTCTGCTTTTATTTTGTCATCCATTTTGTTCTTTGAATAAATGCTGCTGATGACAAGTTGTCTTTAATAAACCATGTGTTCTTTGTAAAAAAAAAAAAAAAGAGGGAGGGAGAAAGGCGGAGAAGTGGCTCTGGCTCCCAGCAGTAGGCGCTTGGTCCCAGCAGCCCTTCCAGGGAGGGTCCCTGCCCTGTTCCAACAGCTGGGAACAGATGCAGAAGCTGAGCACTGAGCCAGCGTGCGGCAGGCCGAGAAGCGTGGCCTGCGCCTGGCTCTGCACTTGTCTCTCTGCTTTCATGAGTCACGCTGAAATCTCTCCTTTCTATCTAGACTCACTTCTCTTAGGTGAAGTGTGTGTGTGTGTGTGTGTGTGTGTGTGCGCGATCGCACGCACACATGCTCAGTTGTATCCTACTCTTTGCGACCACATGGACTCTAGCCCGCCAGGCTCCTCTGTCCATGGGATTCTCCAGGCAAGAATACTGGAGCGGGTTGCCATTTCCTCCTCCAGGGGATCTCCCCGATCCAGGGATCGAACCCTGGTCTCCTGTGTCTCCTGCATTGCAGGCAGATTGTTTACCTGATGAGCCTTCTGGGAAGCCCTTGCTGGTTAACATTAAACCTGGGCTGGGCGAGAACGGTGCTGACGGGAGGGGCAGAAACGGGCAGGACCTTCGCTATTCAAGGAGATGCAGCGAGGTGACAGATTTGTTGAGATCTGGGTCATAGTGCCCTGCTGGGTGTGACGGGGACAGAGTCAAAGCCTGGGGTGTCCTGACCTGTCGCTCCCCTGGCCGGGGCTGACACACCTGCCGTTGGCTGGGGCCACATAGCACAGGAACCCCAGAGCCAAGAGAGCCTGGTGACCTGCACAGTCATCAGCAGGCCACTTGGGTGGCCAGTCTTTTTCCAGCCAGGCCTTGCCCTGGGTAAAGAAATTAATTGTAACCTAATTGGCCATTTCCTTTGCATAGCAGCCGGAAGGAACTGCCAGTGAGGCTGGTGATTAACTCAGCAGCAGCTGGGAAATCACATTTGGGCAGGAGTGTCCATCGTCTGAGTGAGGCTGTTGCAGCTGGTCCGGGTGGGTGGGGATGTGGGTGGTGGCCGCGGGCGCTTGCTGGGTGCAGCCTCGCCCCCTGGCCTCTGGGAGCAGAAGGTTGGGGCCTGGGCACAAGGGAGGAGTTCGGGCTCTTGGCTCCATGCAGCTGGGCTGCAGACCTTGTGTGCACACCTCACTACCCCAACCTTCAGCCACAGCCTGACCCCTTCCCTCCCATCAGCAGAGGACTATGCGGATGGCATGGCGGAGGAGGGGATTGTCAGGAGACCTAGGCCAGGTTGCAGTTCCGTTCTGAGAGCAGGAGGTGAATTCTCTTTCCCAGAACTGGGAAACACGGGGAGAGTGAAGTCTGCAGTGAGAGCTCGGGCAAGGTGGGCAAGTCAGAGCTTTTCACGTGTGGAGGAAGGTGCCTGTGCGTACAGGTCTGTGGTGCCTCTGAGGCAAGGCCTTGTCCTCAGGTCTCTCCACCTCTCTTCACCCGCTCTTCCAGGCCCCCAGGCACCCTGTCCTGGCAGGGCCCAGGCAGACAGATGTGTGGGGAGACACAGTATCCCTGCACGGGGTCGCCTGTCCTGCCCACCGTGGATCACACAGTGAGGCTCAATCTGAAGGGATGATGGAGGGAAGGCCTGCAGAGCTGGGTTGTATGTGAAGCCCCTGACCAGACAGGCAGGCAGGAGCCTGGGCTCTGCGCTGTACAGAATCCTCAGGAGCATGGAGAGCCCCGGGCACCCTGGGTGTGCCAGGGTGGCTGCTCACTGCTGCTTGTGTGCCAGGCTGTCCAGCTGGCCCTTGTTGGTTGCCCAGGCCAGACCTGGAAGCCCACTCAGCCTTGTGGCCACAGTGGCGCACAGGCTGCCCACTGAGGGCTGCTGGCAGCATTTGGGAAGAGGGAATTTAAGACTGGAATTGAGGCTGCACTCGTGGTGACTAGCGTCCTCACTGGGCACCAGGTAGAGTAGCCAGCCCTGGCTTTTATTCACCACCCACATATGTACTTAGCTGTCCAGCTTTGGGAGCACCTGCACAAGCCAGAGTTTTCTTGATGATTTTGTAGACAGAAGCTTCAGTTTCGAGCATCAGGACTGGAGCAAGCTATCATATTGCCTGCAAGGAGGCACTGGCTTGTGACCGCTAAGCTGAGCCCAGGACCCGTGAACAGAGGTGGCTGGCTCTCAAAGTGAGGTGTCCGTGAACCATCAAATTACTGAAGCCAACCTAGGCCTTCCCTTGTCGCCTGCTCTGTGCTGGCCATCAGGCAAGGTTCTGGGAACGCAGCAGTGAACAGGGCAGGCCCAGGGCTGGCCTGGTGGGTCTTTCCAGTCCAGCTTTCTTCCCACATCTTATGTGGGTCAGACCTGGCATAGCTCCTTCCTTTGGAAGCCTCTGGATGCCTGGCAGAGTGATGATGGTTGGAGGGTGGAGTGATGGTGGCTGGTGATGGTGTAGGCGTGGTCAGCAGTGGTGGGTGAAGGTGTGAGGTGTGGTTGTGATGGTTGTGATGTCAGTGGTGATTAGGGTGTGGGGATGATAATATAGTGAGGGGCTGAGTTCAGGTGAAGTTAGTGATGGTGGTGGTGATGCTGTGTAGGTGGGGGGTGAAGGTGATGGTTGTGGGGAGAATAGTGGTGATGGTGTAGCTGGGGGTGGTGATTGGGGTTGGGTGATGGTGGTGATGGTTTTACGGCCACACACAGGAGGAACGGAGCATCCCACCAGTCCCACTTATGGCCACAGTGGGGCTAGCCTGCGGGGCCCTCTCGCTCATAGGCACAGGCTCTCCTGATCTGTGCTTTTTTCCTAAAAAGCAGAAATTACATTACAATCCCTTGCAAAACTAGCCTTCACCTGGGACAACATGGAGATTGTAGGGTGTGTGGAGCATCCTACAGGGTGGCCCTGCCTGTGAGTGCACACGTGTGTGTGTGCACATATGTGCCGTTCTGTCTAGCGTCTCCCTGTTGGCAGTGTTCCTCAGTTACTGGGTCCTCATTTCCTGAGCCGTGGTGAGTGATTTCGTTCTTCGCTGTCCTCAGGGCTCGTTTGCTCAATGCCACCTCGGGCCTCACCCAGGTGGGCCGTGCAGTAGAGGGCTCTGTGTGCCCCACGCGAGCCTCATGAACATTTTGGGCGGTGGGGGGGGGGGCATCCGCAAGGTTCCACTGGGCTCATCCTGCCACTGGCCACCCACGTGTGGCTCCCAGTGCCTGTCAGACCAAGGCAGGGGTTCTTGGCCAAGGTGATCTCACCTACCTCTCTGATCCCCTACCCCCTCTCCTATCCCAGATTCTCACTGTTTTCCAAATATGCCCAGCCGTTACCCTCACCCCCACCCCCTGCCACTCTGTCCATGAAACTGTTTATGTATTAGTTGTTCCTTTCTAGATTCATTGGTGGTTTCACTCACTAGTTTGTTCTTTCAGGCAGATTGTGACCTGATCTGACTGACCCTGGCTGCTCTGGGTCAAGGGGCCTATGGGGGCAAGAGTGGTCTCAAGGAGGGACTTTCCTGATGGTCCAGTGACTAAGACTCTGTGCTCCCAAAGCAGGAGGCCTGGCTTCAGCCCTAGTCAGGGAACTTAAATCTTGCATGCCACAGCTAAGATCCAGTACAGCCAAAAAAAAAAAAAGAGTGGGCTCAGGGAGGCTAGGTGGTCCTCTAAGCTGGACTGAGATGAGGGAGAGGGTGGAGCGAGTTGGTAGGGATGGCTCTGGTCCTCGGGAGGAGGTCAGGGCTGGTGAGCGTGGCAGTCCTTGGCCTGGAGGCAGCCACTCGAGCTGTGGGACTGGCTGCCATGTGCTTAAGGAGACTCTGGAGAGAACACCTAGAAGATAAGCTGAGACAGAGGAAACCCGCATGGGAGTGAGCAGGCCGGCTCATCAGAGTGAAACAGGAGAGCTCCAAACACAGGAGGTCCTGAAGCAAGCAGAGAGAGGAGAGAACCAAGAAGGGACCGTTAGAACGAGTACAGAGCTCTCAGAAGCAGGACCCGCGGAATTGTGCTTTTGAAGGACAGAATAACTGTCCTGTAGAAGTCTCAGGGCTTCCCAAGTGGGCTTCCCAGTTGGCGTAGATGCTAAAGGATCTGCCTGCCAGTGCAGGAGATGCAGGTTCAGTCCCTGGATCGGGAAGGTCCCCCTGGAGGAGAAAATGGCAACTCACTCCAGATATTCTTGCTTGGAAAATTCCATGGACAGAGGAGCCTGGCAGGCTACAGTCCATGGGGTCACATAAGAGTTGGACATGAGTGCGCACTCATGCACACACGGAATTCTCTGCTCAGAAGAAGTGCCTTTCAAGAAAGAGGTAAAAGTGATTTAAAAAGAAGGGCAAGGAAAACACAGACCCAGATTCATGTTTGCTGCGAGTGGATGAGGTGGAAGGGGGGTTGTGGGAGGGGCAGCACTGTTGCTAAACGTCCAGTTGAGTGTCTGTTGCAGAATACTATTTTGACATAAACGTTCTGCAAAATATACTGTTTGTACATATCAAATATTCAACTAGAATAAAGAGAAAACGTGAACAGGATATGAGAGGAGGGGCGTGGGGCGGGCGAGGAGAGGGTAATGGTGCCAAAAGTTGTTGGGCGGTGGGGCTGGGGGGACCCCCCACAGGGACAGCTGGCCCTCAGGGAGAGGGGCCTTCCCTTGGGAGGAGTCCATGAGGCCTGCTTCCTGTTCCCGGCGAAGATGATGGCATTAGGAAACCGTCTGTTAAGGAGATTGTGCTGGACCATAATAAAGCTGTCATCTGCAGGATCTGGTGCTCGTCGCAGGCAGGAGCAGGGCTGCCCGATGAGTGGATTTTGCAGGAAGGTACTGCTTTGCACACAGATGTGAGCAGTGTTGTCCCCCCTCTCAGGTCTTAGATCAGACCATCTCCCCATGCGTTTTTCTCGAGAGCCCCCAATTCTGGCTTTTACATTGCAGTCCTAGGACATTCGTTGTCCGGGGCCTTGTGTAGGATGACCACGGTGACTGCCACTCACTCTGATTAGTCAAGGGTGCCCAGTTAGGAAGCACCTGCCTGGATCTGGGCTGGTATGGTCAGACTGGCAGCACATCCTCTGTTGAGGGTAGCAAGGAGGTCGAAGGAACCTCAGGGAAGCTGTGCATGACCCCTCGTGGCCAGGGCTGACCAGGGGCCACTGGTGAGGTAAGCCTGCATTCAGGGCTGGTTAGGCTCGGTCTGTCTCACTAAATGAGCAAGAGGGTGGGGGAGGTGGGGGTGGGTCTGCAACAGTGTGAGAGAACGTGCATGTGAGATGCTAAGTGGAAGACAGATGTGTGTATCAGTCTGGGTCCAGTCCAGAGACACCCACACAGCGACTGGACCAGAGGCGGTTAACGTAAGAGTTGATGGGCAGTGATGAGTGTAAGAGAGCTCTGTGGGCCTCCCCGAGGCAGAGGGCGGGAGCTCGGGGAAGGGGCTCCCTCCCCAGAGTGGGGTCACAGCTCACTGCATGTTGAGAAGTCGGCTGGGTTGCAGGGGCCAGGACTGGTCTGCAGCCTCGCGGCCAGCAGGAGGTGACCCTCCAGTACACGGGGGAGCTGAGGCTGGTGCGCAGAGGCTGACAGTGGGTGCATCTGGGGGCTATGGGAGGTGATCGCGGGGCAAGGGCGTGGGCTACGCTAGCGCCAAGGGGCTGTGTGCATTTGGCATGGACTGAGGAGGAGCATGCAGGATGTCCCCACACCCTGTGCTGCAGAAGTGAGGGATGACAACCAGAAACCCTCGTCCACCTGCATGGTCCTCCGCCGCACAGGAGGGGGCTCACAGCATCTGTGTAGGTCTGAGAATGTGTGCGAGTGTGATGGGTGTGCGTAGGAGTGCACGTGAGCGTTCACATGGCGCTGAGCTTGTGGACGGTTGAATGAGTGAAAGTGAAGTAGAGACTTGGGCCTGCTTCTCTCTGCATACAAATGTGAGTAAATGACACATCCAGCCAGGTGTGGGACATTGAAGACTGCCTTTCCAGGATCCCAAAAGGCTGCTGACTGCGTGCGCTGAATGAGACCATCCATGCCTGCTGGCTCTGCTTGTAAAGATGCTGGAGGAGGCCCTGTCTGGAGCAGGACAGCCCGTGGTCCCCACTGAGCATTAGCTGCACATCTTCTCCGGCAGGGGTGGGGCAGGGTGGGATCTTGGGCCCATGTGCTTGTCTTTCTTTCCTGCTGCATACTTGTGCATACACACTCACTCACATACGCACACAGGCCATGAAGGGGGCCTGGGGTCTCTGCGAATGCAAGCGGCAACCTGGGCCTCTGGCAGGTATGTCATGAGCAGTGTGGGACCCCTCCCTGCTCCTGTGAGAGCAAAGCCCAGCTCCTCACTCCTTGGTGTGATGCCAGAGCAACTTAAGGGGCCAGAACCTCAGGTGGTGCTGGCCACCCGTGTCGAGGCAGAAACATGAGACCAG
Source organism: Capricornis sumatraensis (assembly GCF_032405125.1). NCBI lineage: Eukaryota > Metazoa > Chordata > Mammalia > Artiodactyla > Bovidae > Capricornis > Capricornis sumatraensis. The sequence continues at coordinate 31,618,323 of NC_091078.1, read as the reverse complement.
GTGTGGGGGGAGGACCCTGTCACTCAGCAGCATTCAGGGGTAGAAGGCGTGGGTGGGACAGGTTTTGCAAGTCCTGCTGTGTCAACCTGCCTCAAGTTCCAGGGGAGACTATCATCAGAGGTTGGTCAAGAAGCCCTTCCTGGCAAAACGGTGCCAGCAGGGAGGGGTGGTCAGCTGGTGGGGCCTGGGGCTTCCTGGAGGGGCTGGCGTCTGCTCTGGCCCTGAGTTCCATCGCCACTTTGTTAGTCATCGTACCAAACCCCAAGATGCCCAGCCTCCAGCTGTTTGCTCTTGGGAAGGCTTCTCACCTACCTCCCAGCCTCTGTGTTCTTACCTGTTTAATGGGGGCAGTGAAGGGGTTTGCCCAGTGATTATAAATTGGAAGTGAAAACTTCATACCGCGTGTACCTGTGCAAAGGTGAGGCCTGTCTGCACTGCCCCAGCTCCTTCTCTCCCCAGCCTGCCCTTCTCTTGTTCACAGTCAGAGAAAGCAAGGCCCAGAGGAGGCCAGAACTCTACAAAGGCTGCACAGCCCAGGAAACCACCTCTGATGGCCCATTCCGGGCTCTTCTCCTGCACCCCCTGGGGTTGCCCCATCATTTGTGGGGCCAAGCATGGCATGCAGATTGTTCTAGAATTACGAGTTATTTTAGGGCAACAACAGGAGAGCATTAAACCAAGCATGGGGACCTGTGGTCTTCCCAGGCTACACCCACCTGAGGCCAGCCCTGCCTCCACCCACACTCTCATTCCCTGACTTGGACCATGTGTTTTTCCATCTAAAAGTGTCTGTGATGAGGAGCATTAAGGCGGCCATGCCCTGAGCAGGGACCACCTGGGAAGCATTTTAAGTGCATTTAAGACTGTTTCTGTTCACAATCAACGCCCAACCCACAAATCCCTTTTGGCAGCAACAGACCAGGCCCCACATGGACCCCGTAGGACCTGGCTCAAGAGATGAGAGCAGGCAGTGCTCTCATCCTGCATGTGAGATCTGTATGGTGGGGACTGGACCAGCTCAGAGGTGGGGGCTCCCTGGAGCTCAGGCACCTCCCAGCCCCCCGACCATTGAAAGTACATGTGCTCAAGGGGGCCCAAAGGGAGGAGCCCCATTCTGGATCTGCTCCTCGCTACCTGGGAGGTGGAGTGAGCATCTCACCCCGCTTAGAAGACCCATCTGCAAGGCCCCCCCACGGGTGGCTCCCAGGGCCGCCGGTTCTTGCATAGCTGACCAAGGCCACAGGGTTTATATCCCGAGAGAATAAGGAGGCAGAAGTCATGATACTCTGCTGATGTGGGTGCAGGCTTCCCACAGCATCCTTGTCAGTACTCCGGGGACCAGAATGCAGACCTCACTTCTCCACGGAGGGCTCTGGCTCACCAAGGAGAGCTGGTGGCCAGGGAGGCTGGGAGACACAGGCTGCCCTCAGCTGCGGGCCATCTGGGGGACCCACCCACACCCACCCTGGGCTTCCCCGCTCCCCACCAGCTGAGTCTCCTGCAGCTCTGTGTTGGGGCGTTGCAGGTAGCATCTCAGATCGCTAGTGGTTGGTGCTCACCTTTCTGCCAGGATGAGGAAGAGGCTGGCAGCCCGGCCCCAGCAGAGCCCCCTTCCCACCCAGCATGGTGTCACGAGCCTGGACTGCCACCAGGCCACCACCCTGTCAAGCCACTGGGAAATCTCTCATTCTCTTTGTGGCCAGAAAGTCAAGCTTCCCGAGAGATGGTGTGCCCTCAGGGATTGCTTTCTACTGCAGGCCAGCGTCCCTGACTTGCGGTCACCACTCAGGGCTTGGGGTGGGGGTGGAGGGTGAGCACAGTAACCGTGGGTTCCGGACTGTGTGACATGGGGTTGAGCAGGCCAGTGAGGTCTGTGCCGCTGGAAAGACGGCCGTCCGAATCCCAATCCCCTGGCTGGCTATGCGTGTGCCCTCGAGCATACAAACAACTTTCTTCCTGTCCTGCCCCAGTGGCTGCTTGCAAAGCAGTGATCCCATCAGCAGCTCTGTCTGAGGGTGCAAAGAAAACGGAGGGTCACCGTGTGCACGGGGCCTGGCCTTGCGCTGTGTGGGTCCACCCGGCCAGGCTCACCCCACTCTGTACCTTTGAGAGGCGAGGTCGGCGGATGGAGTGGAGAAGGTGGCAGTGGGGGGAAAAGCAAGCCACTCCTCTTCCTGTCCATGGGGCCGTGAGCATCGTCTTCCCAGCCCCTTCCCCAGCCCCCCACAGCCCACCCCAGAGCTCCCCCAAGACCCTCTGACTTGCAACCTTCATGGAGTGTTGGAGGGAAAGGAAGCCAGGCTGCTGCTTATGAATCAGGCACTTGTCTTGGGGCAGCAGGCCTGCGTCTGGTGTTGACCCCCACTTTGCCTTCCCAGACCTGGCCTTACTGGGGCGGGACAGGGGGCCGCTGTGGGCTGGGAGCCCTTCTGATTTCTGTGAGGAGGGCAGGCCCAGGGTTATTACTCTACCAGGCAGCGCAGTGGGGCTCCAGTGCACTACAGGTGGGCAGTGGCAGCCAAGCCCCACCAGGGAGCCCCTCTGCAGCTGCCCCTTCCCTCCCGTTGGCTGAGGAAACACCACAGGGGCACTCCTGCCTTTGTCACAAGAGCAGTGATGAGCAGTGCCTTAGGGTCCTCTTGGGACCCCAAACTGTGTCCTTCTCAGGAAGCGCGAGCCAGTGCAGTGAATCTTAGCTGTGCAGGAGGATCTGTCAGCTGCGGCCCGTCACTCTGCCCAGCTTGCAAAAGGCCTGCTCCGAGCTGATGCCATTGGCTGCCCTTTCACAGAAGCCTGGACAAGGCCAGTCTTGAGGCCATTTAGGGCTGACACAGTTGTCTGAGCTGCCAGCCATCCCTGCCAGGGTTGGCTACTAAATCCCAAAGAAAGGAGCATCCTGAGTGCATCTGAGAGGCAGCCCATGTCCTCGTGGCCAGTTGGGAGGCTGTGGGACAGGTGGGTGGCATCCAGCCACGTGTGGGCGGCTCCTGTCGTGGTCTCTACCAGTGAGACCCTTGGCAGGGGAAGTCAGGTCTCAGCGCTCCCTCCCCAGAGTTCCTCAGGGTGACTTCTTCCTGGGGCTCCTGGAATTGCCACCCCCTTGGATGGCAGGCAACATGATGCTCTGGGTGGATCCCCTCCTCCAAGAGGCGGCGGGGCAGGAAGGCCACAGTGCAGAGCCCGACTTGAGCACAGGGCCAGCTCCTTGGAGTTCAGCTGCCCTTCCCAGTACCTCACCTGCAGAGGCCCAGTGATTCTGGGTCCCACTCCAGGGACAGCACTCCTAGGGAGCAGTTTTCCAAAGGTCTGATAGGTCAGCGCTGTGCCTGCAGCCCCCTCCTTCCATCTCTGTCTTTAGTGCCAGGTATGCAGGGCCAGGCCTTTGGCTACTGGCCAGACATCTCTCTCCTCCATCGTCTCCCCCTTACTCTTTACCCTCCTTTGTCTTTTCCCTCCTTCCCTCTCTCTCCCTCTGTTTCTCTTCCTGTTCCCTCCCTCTCCTGCTGGCTCCGTGGCCCAGGCCTGTCTGGCAGAGCAGCACCCACTGTGGGTGGGCGGGACGCAATCAATGCACACTTCCCTCCAAGTTGGCATTCCCAGCCGGGCTGCCTTTGAAGTCATCCTTGGGAGACCTGGCACAGTGCTGTCAACCTTCCAGCTTTCTTACTGTTTCGATCCAAAAGGTCTTAACCTGTTCTCCTCACCTGACTCCACTTGGCACTTGTTTCCCACACACAAGTGTGTCTTCAAGGACCCAGGCAGCCCCAGGGTGTCTTCCATTGTGCGGAGCGGACCAACCACTCGCCCTGGTGGCTGCAGGAGCAGCAGAATGTAGGTGGAAACAAATTGATTGAAAAGAGAACCCGTACTTACACACAAGTACAGTGTTTCTCGTGTTTGCTTTGTGCGGTAGTATTTTTTGTGCTTTGTAGAGAATATTGGCAGGTTCTCAATGGTTTTTTTAAGCATCGCCTGCCCATTTATCCATCTTTTTAAAACTTCTTACTATTTAAAAATAACTTTTCATGATGCAAAATGTAGAACATACACCAAGTCAAGAAAGTGGTAGGCTGAGTGCTCCGTGGGTTCACCCAGCGTGGCCATGGTCAGCATCCCTCTTCCTCTTGGCATTTTACAGCTCTACTCACAGCCCCTTGGTGATGGATTTAGGCCACATTTACACAGGTTGAAATGCAGAAATCTTGGCTGTATGTTGTTGACAAATGGATGTGCCTGTGTGACCCCATCAGGATATGAAACCTATGTTTCCCAAAATGTGCCCCCTGCTTTTCTAGTCTGTTGCCTCCCCCACCCCCAACTGGTTCAGTTTAGTTCAGTTCAGTCGCTCTTTGTGACCCCATGAATCGCAGCATGCCAGGCCTCCCTGTCCATCACCACCTCCCGGAGTTCACTCAAACTCAGGTCCATCGAGTCGGTGATGCCATCCAGCCATCTCATCCTCTGTTGTCCCCTTCTCCTCCTGCCCCCAATCCCTCCCAGTATCAGTCTTTTCCAATGAGTCAACTCTTTGCATGAGGTGGCCAAAGTATTGTAGTTTCAGCTTTAGCATCAGTCCTTCCTATGAACACCCAGGAGTGATTTTCTGTTGCCTAAAATCGGGCTGGAACGGCGCCATGTGATTCTTGTGCTGCTCCTTCCACTTGGCAGGATGTATATGAGATGCGTCCAGGCTGTCGTGTGTATCAGTAGTTTGTGCCCCGTCCTGACTGCATAGGGTTCCGTGGTGTGATGGACCGAGATTTGTTATCTAATCACCTGCTGGAGAACATCTGGGTTCTTTCCAGTTCTTGGCTCTGTGAATAACCCCAGCATTTGTGAACAAATCACTTGACGGACATATGTTTTCATTTTTCTCAGATAGATGGAGTGGAATTTTTCCATACTATGGTAGAAGCGTGTTTGACTTTAGGTGAATATTTTGTTACTTATAGGGGCTTCCCAGGTGGCACAAGTGGTGAAGAACCCACCTGCCAACGCAGGAGGTGTGAGTGATGCAGGTTCGATCCCTGGGTCAGTAAGGTCTCTTAGAGGAGGGTGTGGCAGCCCACGCCAGTATTCTTGTCTGGAGAATTCCAAGGACAGAGGAACCTGGAGGGCTATAGTGCATAGGGTTACAAAGAGTCGGACACAACTGAAGCAACTTAGCACGCACACACGTTGTTACTTATAAAGTGCCCTAGTTCATCTTTGGGGACCCCTGCCTGCTCTGGTTGTCTGGCAGCGTCTTGTTCACTTGAAAACTCTGGCTCCAGGTGATTTGTGCAGAAGCCTGGGTGAAAGCCCAGTGGTTTACGTGCTTATCTATCTTGGGTAATTGAGGATGATTTTGTAACTGTTTATGCTTCCTCACTTCCTCCTTTTTCTGTTTTAAAGCAGTGTATTTGCAGCTAGTGTTTAGCTATAGAGATAACTGTGTGTTGATGTTCTTAGGACTACAGACGAGAAAGACCTACTTAGATCAGAATTTTAAATTAGTAAGGTTTTCTCTTTTGGCCCACAAGGAAGCTATTACTAAAATGTGAAGTCAAGCCGCTGGGAAAGCTGATCTGCCTGGGAGGGCTGCTGGGCTTTGCCGTCTCGATCACCGTGGTCCTCCCTCCCTCCCTCCCTCACGTGTTTCCCTGCCTCCCACAGCCCCGCTGGGACTCTACTTCTCCAGGGACGCTTACTGGGAGAAGCTGTACGTGGACCAGCCAGCCGGCACGCCCCTGCTCTATGTCCACGCCCTGCGGGATGTGCCGGAGGAGGTGCCCAGCTTCCGCCTGGGCCAGCACCTCTACGGTGCCTACCGCACGCGGCTCCACGAGAACGACTGGGTCCGCATCCAGGAGGACACGGGGCTTCTCTACCTTAACCAGAGCCTGGACCACAGCTCCTGGGAGAAGCTCAACATCCGCAGTAAGGGGGGGCCCTGACCCCACCCCCACACGCTTCACTGCCCACGCCCCGCCCTGCCCTCTCCTTGTCCCTCCTTAGCGCCCATCACACAGCTCCTAGGGAGTGAGGTGGGGCTGGCCTGTCTTCTTTGTTCAGCCTGTGAGGGAGCCAGGATGAGCTTGAGGACCACTGAGGACCCTCAGGCCTTCTGAGGCTGTTGGGATTTTGGAGAACTTATGTGTAGGACTTGAGGGGCTCACTCCATGCTGGCTCCAAATGTCTTTTCCAGTTGGATTAACAGAGATGTGGGGTTGCGAGAGAAGAGTTAAGAAAGGCTAGAAAAGTCCCAAGATGTTGATTTAGTGGATGGTCTGGAACTTGGTGGAGAAGCAGCTGTTTGCACGGAGAACCCACCTTGCCGTCAGCAGCAGGCTGTCCTTGGCACCTGGTGAGGACTGGGGCCTGGTGCCAGGGAGGAAAGTGGACAGGAGGAAGGCCTGGCCGGCTGCTCAGAGCAGGGGTCCAAGCTGGAGCGAAGCCCACGTGTGGCCCTGGCACTGGGAGGAGGGTGTTTGTGGAGCACAGTGCTGCCTTGTGGCACCAAATGGTGATCACAGCCCCACTCCTGCTCCACAGACAGGGCCTCCCTGGACCCTTACGCCAGCCCTGAACTCCTGTGAGTGCTGAGAGCCAGGCACTGTGCTGTGAACAGTACTGCCAGAGTGGAATTTGCCGAGGGTCTGAGTTTCATAGGAGGCGTGTTCTGTCCTCATGCACCTGCCAGCTCTAGTCAGGAGAGAACTCATGGTAATTAGAACAGAGAAAGTTTATATGGAGAATTATTAACCACAGCAGGGAACTGGAGCAACAGAGGACAGGCTGGGGAGAAGCGAGGACTGATGAATATGGGAGGAGCAGATGTGAGGCAGGGACACTTCCCTAGGGCTGAGATAGAAGGCCCAGGAAGAGCCCCTGCCCCAGCTGAGATCCAGACGGGTTGGAGGGGTTTGCTATAGTGCCTCCATGATGGAACTTGCCAGAAATCCCCTCTCGAGGTGCTGGGGAAGTCTGTGTCTCTGCAGGGGTGGCATGGTATTCCCTGGGTCCAGTGGTTAAGGCTCTGCACGTTCATTGTTGAGGTCCTGGGTTCAGTCCTTGGTCAGGGGACTAAGATCCCACAAGCAGCAGCACGGGCAAAAATAGAATAGAATAAGTGTTTTATTTCTATTTATTTTTAATTGAGGGATAATTACTTTACAATATTGTGTTGGCTTCTGCCATACATCACAATGAATCAGCCACAGGTATACATACGTCCCCTCCCTCCTGAACCTCTCTCCCGCCTGCCACCCAATCCCACCCCTGTAGTGTTTTTAAAAGTGAGAAAAGAAAGAAAGTGACTGGGGCAGTGGGTGAGGGAGGGAAGGGAGGTCGCCTGAGGTGCCAAGAGCCCGCCTTGGGGACGCACTCCATCTTAGACCCAGGGCTCAGGGGACTTCTCTGAGGAAGGGTATTTGAACTGAAACTTGGAATAACCAGAGAGGTGGGCCTGTGAGGCACCCCCGGACAAGGGAGCAGAGCCACAGGGCCCTGAGGCTGCCGGATCCCAAGTCCAGGGCCGTAGGGGGGCAAGCAGGAGGTGGGGGCCAGGGCGGGGTGCCCAGCAGAGCCCTGTGGGCCTTGGTGAGAACTAGGCTTTGCACCAGCCCCGAGCTTCTGCCCTCTCCCTATTCAGGTCCCAGCTAGGCAGGTGTGGCTGACGCCCTGGTGGGGCCTGACTTGTCTCTCTGCAGACGGCGGCTTCCCACTGCTTACCGTCTATCTCCGGGTCTTCCTGTCACCTGCGTCCCTTCGTGAGGCCGAGTGCCAGTGGCCGGGCTGTGCCCGAGTGTACCTCTCCGTTATCAATGCCTCCTTCCCAGCTTGCGGCGCCCTCAAACCCCGGGAGCTCTGCTTCCCCGAGTCAGGCCTGTCCTTCCGCATCCGGGAGAACAGGCCCCCCGGCACCTTCCACCAGTTCCGCCTGCTGCCCGTGCAGTTCCTCTGCCCCAACATCAGCGTGGCCTACAGGCTGCTAGGAGGTGAGTGCCAGCTGCATGGAGCCTTCCTCGATGCCTGCCGAGTGCCAGGCACAGTGCTGCGGTTCCTCTACAGGAGCTGTCCACGTTGACTCTGCACCACCCCATCATCCATTCATTCAGAGGTCCACGTGTATCTCACGTATGCAGGCTGCAGGCCAGGCATGGTTCTCGGGACCAAGGATGAAACAGTGAACAATTCAGGCCCAAATCCCACCTGTCTGGACCTTCCCCGCCCGTGGCAGGTGGAGACCACACAGGCGCTAAGGACGTTCGGTGGCCTCTGAAGGGACTAGGTGGGAGGTAAAGCTGAGAGGGCATAGAGTGGTGGAGACCACCGTCCCAAGCCAGGTGGCTGGAGCAGGGTAAAGGAGGGTGCCCAGCAAGCAGGGCGAGCTCCTTCGAAAGTGCCAAGGGGGAAGTGTAGCTGGAGGGGAGGGCAGAGGCTGCTGAGGGCAGAAAAATTCAAGGGAGGGGGCAGGACTTCCTGGTGAGGGGACTAGGGAGCCATAGAAGGTATTTGCAAGGGTTGCGGGGGAGGGTGTCATTGACAGGATACAACTTCCCTTTAAAAGGTTAGTCTGGCTGATGTGTGAGAAATGATTTGGGGTGAGTGGTTTGGAGGAAGCAGGATGAGTGGTTTGAGAGGAAGAGGACTGGGGTTGAGGGTGGAGGCCTTTAGGCCACAAGAAGCAGACAGGTTCTGGGCATGGTTTTGCAGGAAGATCCAGCAAGATTTCCTGGGGAGTTGAATGTGGGGTGTTGAGAGATTCACAAGGGGACAAAGCATGGTTCCAGGATTCCACCTGGGCCACTGTAAGGACAGTGGACCTTGTCACAAGATGGTCCTAATATACGATGGCCCTGGGGAGGCTACGTGGATAATGGGGTAGGGGAAGGGCCCTGGATTCGAGTGGAGATGAGAGAAGGCAACTGAGCCGCCGTGAGTGAGGTGCCCTTAGACAGTTTAAAGGGGACTTAAAGGGGACACTTCCTACGCTGGTCAGCTAGGAAATGAAGCCTGGATTCCCACCAGGTTGATGGCACCCACCACATGGTCATAACGTTCAAGGAAACCTCAGTAGTGTGAGGAAAGCAGTCACTCACACTCCCAGCGTCCTTTCATTTATCCTTCAACAGGGATGGACGTCTTTGTACAAAATTGTCCCCAAAGCTTATGGCTTAGTGTGTTGCCTTTTTCACTTACTGCCTTCGTAACCATAAGCAATAGAGGGAAATGTGTAATCCACATGTAATACGTGGCTTTGATGTGGTTTTTCCACTAAGTGGAGTTGACAGCCCTCCTGAGGTTGGCTATGGGGTGGTCACTGTTGACCTTCAAGCCTCCCGCTTTCCCCCCTTTCTGGGTCATTTCTGGAGGATCAATTCCAGGATAGGCTTGGGTTGAAGAGTGTGTTGTTATTACTGGTCCTCCCCTCACCAGGTTGCAGTGAGTCATAGAACTTGCAGCAGTGTCGGGAGACGAACACAGCATCTCATCTTCTGGGGCTTTCCTGGTGGCTCAGCTGATAGAGAATCCTCCTGCAGTGCAGGAGACGTGGGTTCGATCCCTGGGTTGGAAAGACCCCCCTCCCTGCCCTGGAGAAGGGAACGGCTACCCACTCCAGTATTCTGGCCTGGAGAATTCCATGGACTGTATGTATAGTCCATGGGGTCTCAAAGAGTCAGACACAACTGAGCAACTTTCACTTCACTTCATCTTCTGGCGAGGAAACTGAAACGGAAAGAGACAGAGCTGTCAGCCTCAGGGCACACAGCCTGCAGGTGTATAGGGCAGGGATCTAAACCAGGCAGTCAGAAACATGTGTGTTCGCGTGAAATCACACCAAACGTCACCCATGTTGGTTTTCAAGTGGTGGAATTGTGGCTTTTTTCTCACATTGTCTAAAATGAGCATGTCTTGCTTCCATAGTTAAGAAAATTGCTAACCGTTTTTCGAAAACCAGCAAACACTAGGAGCTGGATCTCTGGGCCTGCAGCCTGACTGGTGCCAGCTCTCGCCACAGAGGAGGCAGGCAAGGTGTGTGAAGGGGTGTGCCCCTCCTAGGTGATCAGGCTGAGGACCTGAGGCAGACCTCCTGGTCCCGGCTCTTCCCTATCAGCACCAGTGCAGGCTGCAGGCACAGTGACGCTCAGAGCATAGTCTTCACTGCAAACTGCTTGGTGTGGAGCTGAAGAGGGGCCGCGGCCCAAGCCTAGCATGCACCCCAGCTCTGTCTCCTCTCCTGTGGGCCCCTGAGGAAGGCAGCTCGCCCTCCCCGCAGCTCGGGGTCATCCCGGGGTTGCTGGTCTGCTTGGTGCTCAGGTGAGAGTCTGCCTTTCCGCTGCGATCCGGACAGCCTGGAGGTGAGCACGCGCTGGGCCCTGGACCGCGAGCAGCGGGAGAAGTATGAGCTGGTGGCCGCGTGCTCGGTTCGCGTGGGCGCCCGCGAGGAGGAGGTGATGGCGCCCTTCCCCGTGACCGTGTACGACGAGGACGACTCTGCGCCCACCTTCCTCGGGGGCGTCGACAGCGCCAGCGCCGTGGTGGAGTTCAAGCGGAAGGAGGTGCCTATGCGTTTGTCTGGTGCTCGTCTGGTGTCTGTCGCCTCTTTGTTGGGCATCTGGGTCCCTCCATGCGTCATCTGTCCTTGGTGTGTTCAGCTGTCCACCTAGCCATCCAGTCATGTGGCTGACCACTCTAGCTATTCGTCTTTCATTGTCCATCGGTCTGTCTGGGGGGGTTTGTTGGTTTCCAGGACGGCTGAGGAGAGAGGACCAGCCCCACTGGTACCGAGCTGACCCCTGCCCTGGGAGGCGGGCGAGGGGAGGGGCTGGGGTACCGGTGGGGTTGGGGGTAGGGGTGCCCAGCCTCCGACTCAACGGCAGGGCTCACACCAGAGGGGTGCAACTGTGCTGCTGCACAGGCGGGGCGCGCTGCCCCAAGGAGACGAGAGGACATCTGCCAGGAGGGCGTTCCCTTCTTCGGGCTGTCAGCCCCTCAAGGGAGGGCCAGTGAGTTCAGGGAAGGTACCCCGGAGTGGAGGAAGGCGGGCCCTTGGATCTGACAGGGATGTCCCTGCGCCGCCCCGCGCGCATCGGGGCCCCGCCTTCCTCTGGCCCGCGCAGGCGGAGCGTGACTGCCACCTGCTGGGCCCTGGGCTATCCTGCAGCCCACAGGCTGGCGGGAGCAAGGGGAGGGTCGGGGTCGGATATGCGGTGGTTGCCTGCTTCTCTGGGCGCCCCGGAGCAAGTTTGGTGGATGGATGGGCAGGAGGAAAGCACATGGCGTAGGGAAATGTCTCATGAGCCTGGCAGGCCAGCTCCATGGTCAGTAGTGAGAGCAGAGATGACCTGTGACTTTACTCAGAGTCCTCCTCATGACCCCATCCAGCCTGGGGTACAGAAGAAGCTTTAGGAGAGCATTCTGGTGGACACTGTGCTTAGGTCCCAGCTCTGTCGTCTGTCACTCCATGATGCTGAGCTAACTCCTCCACTGTGCGAGGCCCAGCTTCCTCGAAGGAGAGCCAGGCTGCCCGCTCTGCACTGTGGGGACCTGAATGAGGTCTTCCACAGACTACCAGGGCGTCTGCTCTAACCCATAATCACGGGAAGTCTGGAGATGCCATCGCACCTGTTGCAGAGGTGAGGTGCAGTGGCCCAGGAAGGGTGACAAGCATGCTGGCTTGCGGCTTGAACCCTGGTCAGTCTGACCCTGGAGCCAGCTCTGACTGCACACACCTGATCCACCTGTGGGGCACGTGCCCTGCTATGCACTCTGGCTTTTGGGGCCCTGACTGGCCCCCATATGCTTTGCAGGGCACAGTGGTAGCCACGTTACGTGTCTTCGATGCAGACGTGGTGCCAGCCTCCGGGGAGCTCCTGAGACGGTACACGAACACGCTGCTGTCTGGGGACGCCAAGGCCCTCCGGACCTTCCGAGTGGAGCACACGCCCAATGAGACCCTGGCCCAGGCCAACGGCAGCTTTGTGCGGGCAACCGTGCATGACTACAGTAAGAGGGGACCAGAGAGGCCTGACGGGGCCCCCTTGGGAACTGGTGGCCTGCTCTCCGTGGGCAGGGCAGCACCCTGCACATGTAAACACCTATCCTGGCCCTCTCAGCCCAGGTGGCCACCCCTTCCAACCTTCTTCCCAGCCTTTGTCCCAGCCTTTGGGCTCACCTTGGCCACCTTGGTGGGTGTTTACAGGCTGTCCTTTCTCCCTCAACTGTCCCAAGGCCGAGGCCGACCCTGCCAGGACCCCACCACACTACCCTGTGCTGACCACGCCAGGGCTCACTGTAACACCTGTCTCCCTCTGGCCCCTGGCACCAGCTGTGCCACCTCCTAGGTGCTCAAGTGCTCAGGGATCCTTGACACCCAACCAGCAACTCTCCGCTAACAGGAGCTGATGTCCAGTAGCAGCTCTGTGCCCTCAAATTGAAGGGTTCTGGGATGACTGTCCCGTCTGGCTTCTGAAACATGCCTGCCCTCAGGGCTAAGCACCATGTGCCCCCAGGGCTCATCTGCAGGACGCCAAACCTCCCCGCCTCCCTCACCTGCCCTTCTGCCTGTGTTTTGTAGGATCACCTTTCAAATATGCCCCTTGGGCTTGGATCCTTGTTTGGGGACCTGCTTCTGGGGAACCCAGGATCACTGGTGCCTTTACCCCTTTCTGCCTGGCCTGATCCTATTTCCCATCTTCTGCTTCCTCACCAAGCCTCTGATGACCTCTGTTCTGTGTGAGGGGAAATGTCTTCCTTGCCCCTGCACACTCACTCCATACTCCATGTGCTCGCAGAGATCCTCGCCTCCTTTGTGCTCTACTAAATGCGGATCTTAGCCTTGGCACATGGTGACTGCTCAGGAGTGTGGAAGCTCCTGGGTGCTTGAGGCTGTGGAATCTGAGGGTCCACAGGAGGCTGGTGCTGTTGCAAGAAGTTCTCAGGGGCCAGGACAGTCTTCCTGGGACCTTGATGGTGGTGATGGTGGTGGTGGTGTGTGCTTGCCCCCGACATGCATCTTTCTTATACACGTGCACACACACACACACACACCTTGCTGAGGTTACCTCCTAGCTGAGGAGGGTCTTCTGGGTTCAGCTCAGCGCAGTGACTCATGTTTAAAGTAGTTCAACCTTAGTGCCTCCTGCCAGGTCTGTTGTCTGCGTACCGTGTGGGTAGAAGTACTTGCTGTCACACGTAGGCCCATGTGTCCAGGGAATGCTTTGTAGGGGAGATGTGCAGCAGCGTGGGGCAGTGGTCTCCACCCTGGGCAGGGCCCCTGCCCATCGTCACATGCCTCCACCCGCAGGGCTGGTTCTCAACCGGAGCCTCCCCATCTCGGAGAGCTGGGCTGTGCAGCTGGCCGTGCTGGTCAACGACTCAGACTTCCAGGGCCCGGGGGAGGGTGTCGTCCTCCTCCACTTCAACGTGTCCGTGCTGCCAGTCAGCCTGCGCCTGCCCAGCGCCTACTCCTTCTCGGTGAGCAGGCGGGCCCACCGCTTCGCCCAGGTGAGCCCCTGGCCTCTTGCCAACCTGGGGAGGGGAATGGAGGAGCAGCGACCCCCAGGATGGGGGGTCACATGGGGGACATGTGTGGGCACCCCCTCCCTGAGCACACAGAGTTGCTCCCTGGGGAGCAACAGGCACAGAGCCCGGGAGGCTCAGGCCGTGGGAGAATGGAGCAGTCGTGAGAGGGGCCGGTGGGCTTTGTGGGCCCCTCTTTGGCCTCTCCCTTCTCAGCATTTTTACATTTTTTGCTAATGAAAGAGCAGTGCCAGGTAAATCTATGCCAACTTGGAAAGACTTTCCGGGTGAATGAAGTGGGAAAAGTACTTTGCAGAAGTATTGGTCTCAGGTGGCTCAAAACCAAGTCTTCATTGCCGGAAATTTCCAAGTGTGCAAACACAGGCATTAGTGGAGACCTCTGCAGGGAAAGACAGGGAGTGCTTCTACTTTCTACTTTCCTGCAAGTCTGTTTGCTAGAGCTTATTTTGCGTTTGTCATCAGAAAATAGTGGTTAGTAGTAGGAAAAAAAAAAAGGAAAAGTAGTAAGAATTCATCAAAAGGATATAAGAGATAGACAGGAGAGATCTCTTTTCCTCATATCAGCCAGTGTCTAACGTTTTGGTGCAGTTCTTTCTAGAATGTTTCTCTGAAGCACTTTTTAAAGTTTGCTTGCGGTTACGCCAAGCATATGACTTAACATACTGCATTCTTCTAATGGCATAGCTGTGGCCATGTCCCATTTAGGGTCATCTTCTAAATAGGACAGCAGCTTTGCCAGTTTCTGTGATTGGTTCCCGTGCCCTCTCCGCTCCTGGCAGCCACTCAGGACCTAGCACAAGAAGAGCCCCACCCTTGGACACAGCCAGACTCCCCACTTGCCACCCCTGCCAGGCCTTTCCTGGAGGTAGAGGGCAAGGGTGGTGAGAGGTGATGAAGCAGAGGAGCCTGAGGGGTGTCCAGGCGGGCTGAGGCGGGCACAGGCATTGCCAGGGGTATGTCAGCAGAGCCAGGCAGTGGGGAGGGTGATGAGGGCTGAGTGGGAGTGGCGTCTGGGAGGGAGGGCCCTGCCAACCTCTGCGATGCCCCCCAGCCCTGCCCACTAAGTCTTTCCCTGGGCCTAGACTCAGGAGGGTGCAGGGACCTGAGTCCCATCCCGGCCTTACACACACTGCAGTCTCTCACCAGCCCCCCGCTTAGTATTAAAAGTCCAGTATGATTATAATTGAAGGTGGTGACCTCCGGCAATCTTGAGGATCATGGGAGAAAGTGGAAGTGAACCTGCTGTGCACAAGGAAGTGCTCAGAGCCCAGGAGGTGGTTTTGTTGTGGTATCAGGAGTGGGCTTGGTGGAGCCTGGCTCTGCCCTGGGCCAGAGCAAGGCTGAGCAAGGGCCTGGCCTGTAGCTGCAGGCAAGGGCCGCTGTGCCTGCTGCCATTCCCCCAGCCCTTGGCCTTGACTAGTCAGAGCTTCTGATCTCAAGCCCCAGCAGCCCTAACTCCAACTTGGGTGGTGAGGGAGGGAAAAGGAGAGTTCCAGGCCCCAGTGACCACTGCGGCCATGAGGCATGCCTAGAGAAGTATCCCTTCTCTCCCCGGGGTTCTGGCCCTAATCTTAGGAGGCTCCAGGTCCAGGGTGGGACAGTAACCCTGCTGTGTGAACTGTGGCCCAGGTGCTGTGCTCTGGCTGACCAGGCAGGAGACCTAGACAGGACACTAAGGATGGACCCTAGTGGTCCCCAGAGCACGACGGGCCTGCGCAGAGGAGAGGGAGGTGTGGGAGGCATCCAGGCTGCCTTTGTGCCTGAATGAGGGAGCAAGTGAGGAGTGAGCCGGGCAAGCCAGCAAGCGCCTCCCTGGAGGGCCAGTCCCTAAACCAAAGCCCGGAACCCTGTGTTCTTTCCACCTCCGGCTCCCAGGAACTGGGGTGAAGGGTGGTGTCATGGCCTGGGCAGGGCCAGGCCAGCCAGGCAGATGGGTCTACAGACTCCAGGGGCATGGAGGATGGGGAGATTGGGGGCCGCAGTCTCTGGGCTGAGTGGGAAACTGTCCTGGGACTCAAGCTGGCACAGAGTCCCTCCAGCCACTGTCCCAGATGGTCCAGCCACCCAGCTAAGGGTTCCCTGATCCCATGCCTAGATCGGGAAAGTCTGCGTGGAAAACTGCCAGGAGTTGAGCGGCGTCCAAGTGCAGTACAGGCTGCAGCCCTCCAGCGCCAACTGCAGCGCCCTGGGGATGGTCACCTCGGCTGAGGACACCTCGGGGACCCTGTTTGTGAATGACACGGAGGCCCTGCAGCGGCCTGAGTGTGCCCAGCTCCAGTACACGGTGGTGGCCGCCGAGAAACCAACCCGCCAGCAAGCCCAGGCCCCGCTGCTCGTTAGCGTGGAAGGGATGTGTGAGTGCCCGGGCTGCAGGAAGGGTCAGGGTGGACGGGGTGTGGCAGAGCCTCGGGCTGCTCCTATAGAAGGGTGCGGTCCTGTACCCCGTCGCTGACTGGTGGGCTTCCTTGAGCCTCCTCCTCTGTAAGATGAGAAAACAGCACACACCTGCACTGGAAGGATGACGGGGGGCGGGGTGTGACACAGTTCAGTGCAGAGTGACAGCGTTGTGGGTGGCCCCTGCTGCCCATCGCCCTGTCAGCAGGCCCTACCTGCGCACTTGTTTTAGGGCTGCCAGGTACAATATAGGACTCAGGCTGAGTGTGAATTTCAGGTAAACAACGAGCAGTTTTCGTGGTGTAAGTACATCTCATGTAGCCTTTGCAGCGTGTTAGAAGACAAACTCCCCTATGTCTCTGTGGTATTAGGGCCGTGTTTACACAAAGCAGGTATTCACTGTTCTCTGAAGTTCAAGTTTAACTGGGTGTCCTGTGTGTCCCTGGCTGAGTCTGGCCACTTCCCATCCCCACTCCATACTCAGCCCCCTAGCTGCCCCCACTGAGTGACTGTCATGCCACCCCGTCCCCCAGCAGCCCTTTCACCACCCCACGCCCGCAGAGCTTAGTGACTGCCTCCCCTCTGGGCTCAACTCATGGGGACAGCTCAGCCAGTGCTGCCTGCACCCGTGGGTGCCCGTGGCAGGCTGGCCCCCTGGGACTGCTTTCTGCCACCCCTAGACGTGCCTGAGGAGCCTGGCTGCCCCCTGTCCTGCGCAGTCAGCAAGAGGCGGCCCGAATGTGAGGAATGCGGTGGCCTGGGCTCTCTGACGGGCAGGTGCGAGTGGAGGCAGGGAGACGGCAAAGGTAGGCCCCGGGCAGAGCCGGGCGGTGGGGAGTGTGATGCGGGCTGAGTGGGAGTGGGGTCTGTGCGGGCGGGCCCTGCCCGCCTCTGCGCCACCTCCCACCCCTGCCCATCGAGTCTCCCCCTGTGCTTGGTCCCTGCCGTGGCTCCTGATGCCAGGAGACGGTGGTCACGGGCGCAGGGAGCAGGGAACTTTCCAACTGTTGATCACAGATGGGGTCACAGGCGCCTGAGGCTAACCTTGCTCTAGACTTGAGAAGGTTGGGACCAAAGTTAAGATGTGTGTGTTTTCTTTTTACTTTATCCTAAAATTCTGAATTTCTGTATTGGTGCCCAAACCAGATGGTAATTAACATGTATATATCCACTTCTCTACCCGTAAACACATAAATACACATGCAGTTGTGAATGTGAAAGTAAGAGTGTTAGTCCCTCACTCGGGTCTGACTCTTTGTGACTCCGTGGACTACAGTCCGCCAGGCTCCTCTGTCCATGGAATTTTCTGACAAGAATGCTAGAGTGGTAGCCAGTTCCTTCTCCAGGGATCGTCCCAAGCCAGAGATTGAACCCAGGTCTCCAGCATTGCAGGCAGACTCTTTACTATCTGAGCCACTGTATTCACCCAGTGCCTTCTTTTTTTGAACTTTTTATGTTATATTGGAGCATAGTTGATGACCAATGCCATGTTAGTTTCCAGTGTACAGCACAGTGATTCAGTTATACAGATACATGTATGTATTCTTTTTCAAATTTTTCTCCATTGAGGTTTTTTTAGAATATTGAGCAGAGTTCCATGTGCTATACAGTAGGTTCTTGTTGGTTATTTTAAATATAGTGTGTGTACATGTATATCCCAAACTCCCTGACTATCCCTTCTTCCCACTCTTCCCCCCATTCACCCAATGCTTTTAGACACATAGTTCACAGACCCTTTTCGAAGATCTCTTGGTAATATTACTGTGCATCCAAGAAGTGGAGGAATTAAGGTAGGCTACATTGTTGACATGTCATTTATAGTTGGCTTTACTCCATGAAAACACAAACCTTAAAGTAATTCAAAATATCCAAAATGGTCTTCAGAGAGGCTCTATCCATGAAGTCCCAGCCCAGGGGACGTGGACCCAAATAGGAGGGACCTGGGCAGGCTTGGGTGTGGACAGTGGCTGGCTGCCAGCTGGGCCCTCCAGTCTGAGGGTCCCACCCACAGTGCGGCCTGGAGAGGGTCCCAGCCTCTTCTGGCCTCTCTGATGTGAGCCTGGCACAGCTCAGGGACTGCCTGGGTCCTCTGGCCCTCGCCATCCTGGCTGCCCTGCACCTCAGGGATGCCCCGCTGGTGGGGCTCTGTGTGTGGTTCTTCTCTGCTCAGTCTCAGTTTGCTCTTCCTTGCAGGGGATGGGGTGGGGTACAGGGTTGACCTGGAAGGCCTTGGGGTGCGACCCTCCTGGCTCTGCAGTCCGAACAGGGCAGCTGCTCCCTTGTGGTCATATCTGCCCGCTCTGTGTTGTAGGGATCACCAGGAACTTCTCCACCTGCTCCCCCAGCATCAGGACCTGCCCCGATGGCCACTGTGACGCCGTGGAGAGCAGAGACCCCAACATCTGCCCCCAGGACTGCCTCCGTAAGCAGCCTGATGAGCCTGCACGGTGAACCTGAGCAAGCAGGAGCCTGGATGGGAGGGGGGGTGGGCAGTAACCACTCTCACCTGGACTTCAGCCAGACCAGCCGAGTTCCTGGGTTTTGAGTGCCGAGCCCTTTCCTAACGTTTTGTTTGAATAAAGGTGCTCCTCCCCCAAAACTAGAGCTTGCTGGCTTGACCCACACTCTCCAGTGTTGCCCTGGCCAACTCATGGGGCACTACTCCCTGTCCCTGTTTTGCTGACTCCCAGCTGCCCCTTCTACCCCTTTTCTGCTTCTGAAAAGTAACCAAGTGTGGACCTTGGCCAGGGCCCAGGGCAGCCTAGGGGTTCCTCCTCTTGCCCGATGCGGCCAGGGAGCTGGTTTGGGGGCCCATCATGCTGCGACTGGGGCTTCCCAGATGGTGCTAGTGGTAAGGAAACCCACCTGCCAACGCAGGAGATGCGTGGGTTTGATCCCTGGATTTGGAAGATCCCCTGAAGAAGGGCCTGGTGACCCACTCGGTATTTCTGCCTGGAGAATCTCATGGGCAGAGGAGCTTGGTGGGCTACAGTCCATAGTGTTGCAAAGAGTTGACATGACTGAAGTGACTTAGCACACACGCATGCATGCTGAGGCTCCTGCCCAGGTGACCCAGACTTCTGAGCTCACTGTGCTCCCTGGGCCTGAGAGTGCTGACATCAGGTGGGGAGGGGCCTCTCATGATCCTGTCTGGTGGTCCTGGCTGGCCAGGCCCCCCTGGAGGCTGAGAGTGGGCTGCTGAGTGGGTGGTGTCTGTCCTCAGGGGGCGGCAGCATCATCGGTGGGCACGAGCCTGGGGAACGCCGGGGGATTAAAGCTGGCTTCGGTGTTTGCAACTGCTTCCCTGAGGAGAAGAAGTGCTTCTGCGAGCCGGAGGACAGCCAGGGTGCGTTGCGGTGCTGGGGTGGGGGGGGGGTCACAGCTGGCTGGGATCCCGATGCCTCCCTGAGCCTCCAGGGAGCGAGGGAGACGACTGCAGGAAGAAGAGATACCTGGAACTTCTCCTTCCCTGGAGTCTCGGTTCCCCCATGTGTGCCAACAAGGAGCTGGCTCAGGGCTACTAAGACTGCCTTGTGGCCCGAAGTTCCTTTTTTTTTTTTTTTTTTTTGCAAGGCTTGTGGGATCTTAGTTCCCCAACCAAGGATTGAATCTTGGCCATGGCAGTGAAAGCTCCCTGTCCTAACTGCTGGACCACCAAAGCATTCCCTGGCCTCAAGTTCTATAATAAAGATTGGACTGAAAAATTAGTTCTTCCACCAAATAACTCAGCATCTACTCAGACTGTCCCTGTGTAGAGCCTTTCCTGGGCCTGTGGCATTGGCAAGCTGGGTTCCCCCTCCCAGCACCCTCCAGGTGCCTCTTCTAGAACAGGGGGGCCCCACTGAACACATGGGGAGCTTTTCTGGCATTTGAGTGGTCATTGGGACGGCCCAGATCCTGGGCTACTTGTCTTTCCTCTCCACTATATATTGAACATAAATAACAGAAGATATTAGGAGCGCAGGAGAAGAGCTTCTCCTCCCACCCCGAGGGCCCCTGGGCCTCTGGCTTCAGTGCAGCGTTCTACGGGGGTGGGGGGGTGCAGGGGTGCACAACTTCTGGTGTGTGACCTCAGGCAGGCTGCTTATAAATGCTCATTCCTTCCAGAAAAGGGCAATAACAGTCTCCTGTAGCAAAAACATACAGAACAGTACCTGCCACGGGTCCGGAGGGTTGGCAGGCAGCTCACAGTCGGTCACAGCAGCCACTTCCTGGCTGTCACAGGTGTGGCTCTGTGGGGTGCTGGGGGTCCCCCTCCTGGGGTGTCTTCTCTCACGGCCCCCGCCTACCCGCAGACTCCCTGTGTGATGAGCTCTGCCGCACAGTGATCACGGCGGCCGTGCTCTTCTCCTTCATCGTATCTGTGCTCCTGTCCACCTTCTGCATCCACCGCTACCACAAGAACGCCCACAAGCCGCCCATTGCCTCGGCCGAGATGACCTTCCGCCGACCCGCCCAAGCCTTCCCGGTCAGCTACTCCTCGTCTGGCGCCCGCCGGCCCTCTCTGGACTCCATGGAGAACCAGGTCTCGGTGGACACCTTCAAGATCCCGGTGAGGTTCTCCGTGTGGCAGCAGGGCCAGAGAGGCAGCCGTTCCAGGGAGCTTGTGGGTAGCCTCTGGTCTAGGGCAGCTGGGGAAGGGATGGGGGGACAGAGGGTGCAGGGCCCCTGGGCTAGTGCACCCTTGCCCACTGGGAGGACCCTGTGAGCTTCCAGCCGTCCTCTACCTCCACTGAGCTGCCCTTCGGGGAGGGCAGAAGGCAGGGGCGGGGCAGAGAGCGTGAAGCAGGGTGGAGAAGGATAGGCGCTGATTTAAATGAGCGAGATCTGGGCCGTTAGGTTCCAAGAAGAAGGCAGGCCATGCTGTACCCGCCTGAGATCTCTCCTGCGGAGGCCCCAAGTGCTGGAGGACGAAGTTTGGGGGAAGGCCCTGAGGAGGAGTGTGAGTTTTATTATCAGAGGGTAGGACCCCCCCTAGGGCTGGGGCCGATGTTCTGCCTTCATTTCCACAGGTTGCTCTGTTGGGGAGTCTGTTGGGTAGGAGCCCGTGATGAAACACTGTCCCCATCTAGGCGAGACAAGACTGGCAGGTGGGGGGCTTGGCCATGGGTGGCAGCAGCCGATAGGGGAGTCTGTCTGTGGCTTGGAGAGTGGGGGTGCTGAGAGGCCTCTCAGGCATCTGTGGGGGAGCCCAGCCCCAGGACTCTGTGACCGGCCTGCCAAGGCGGGAAGAGTCAGCTGGAGCCGCCTCCTCCAGGGCATGGTCTGGGCCTGTGGTCAGTGCGGGAGCCTCAGATACCACCTCCTGCCCGACCAGGCCGCTCCTCTGCCTGTCTGCCCTCCAGTGTGCTTGCTCAGGAGACTGAAATGCTACGGGGACTGGGGGCTGCTGAGTGCAGAGTGATTGGAACTGGCAAAGTCAGGAGGGAGGCCCCTGTGGCCACCACATCTGGGAATGGCCCTCGTGGCCCAGGGATGAGCCATTTGATTCCTTATATACCCTGGTGGTTTGTGCTGAGATGCACAGTGAGAGCGGTTCTTCTCTGGGGGGGCCACGGTCCATTTTCGGCCTCCAGCCCAGAGTGCAGAGAAGCCAGAGCTGGGCATGAGGCCCAGGGGCCACACTGACCAGCTCTGAGGTCTTAGACACATTATTCGACCCTTTGGCCTTAGTTGTGTTTTACATAAAGTGGGGGGGACACTTTGGGTTTTTAGCACTTTTAAAGAGAAACAAATCAGTGATATCCCCTCTTAGCCCAGTCTCTGTGTGCAGTCAGTCGTTATCCAGTGCAGTGTGGACACCAGGGCGGTGGCAACTGTGTTGTCACCTTTGAGCCTGACTATGGGTTCTTGGTGGAGGAGGAAATGGGAACCCACTCCAGTGCCTGGAGAATCTCATGGACAGAGGAGCCTTGTGGGCTGTAGTGAGTCAGACACGACTGACTCTTTCGCAACTTAAAGAACAAGCAGAATGGGTTCTTGGGGAAACTGAGACACCAGGACGCCTGGGGAGCTGGCTGGAAGGCGCCCTGACTGTGGTGCTGAGAGGAGGCTGCCTCTGCTCCCAGACGTAAGAACACAGGGCTCTGGTCCCTGCAGGGCAGTAGGTCCCCAGTGGTGGTGTGTCTGTGGGTTAGGCGAGCCTGGCAGGCACATCATAAGCAGCCCCTGGAGCCACACCCAGCCGCAGTGAGACTTGGGGACCTGGGCACCCGGTGTTGATGGGAGGGCAGGTTCCAGACAGGCTTCAGCATCCCCAGAGTTCAGGTCTTCGAGCCAGCCTCGGGGTCTGGGAAGGCCCCACCCCAAGGGGTCTTCAGTGGGCATGGCGTGTTGGGAAGGCTGGTGTGTGCAAGTTCTAGGCAGTGGCTGGGCTGTGGGGGAGCAGATGCTTTCACATGTTGGCAGGGAAGGGTGGGTGGGGGTTCCTGAGGGGCACAGTGGTAACTTTCTAGAGGCTGCCACACCAGGAAGGTGTCCTTGACACCCCCACCTGTAGCTGGGAGTCCAGGGCTGGTAGGCAACTGGGGCCACAGGTGCTGCTTGAGTTCTCTTGGAAGTACTGGAGCCTGGGCTGCTGCAGTGCCTGGTGTCCAAAGCAGAGGCGGCGCCATGAGGCTTGGGCCTGACTCCCAGGGAAGGGGCTGTGCTCCCCTGTGAGCACCTGTGGGTGCTGAGTAAACTCTGAGTCCCTCACTGGAGATACCAGGCCCTGGGCCTGGGGTGGCCCAGGGCATCTACAGTAGGTGGAGGCCAGTGAGGGTATGAGCATACGGAGTCCAGCCGGTCTGTGGCAACAGCTGCCTTCCTGTGGGGGGGGACGCATCTTGTCATCACCTCAGGGCTTGACTGTGGGGTCTTGCTCTTGGACATGGTGACTGTCACCTGTCTGCACACTGGAGCTTGTCCGCCTGGTCTTGGCTTCTCCTTTCCTCTTAACTTCATCATCTCTCTTCTTCCTTCACACCCAATGTAGGAGGATCCCAAGTGGGAATTCCCACGGAAGAACTTGGTGCTTGGAAAAACTCTGGGAGAAGGCGAATTTGGAAAAGTGGTCAAGGCCACAGCCTTCCGGCTGAAAGGCAAAGCGGGGTACACGACTGTGGCTGTGAAGATGCTGAAAGGTACCTGACTGGGTAGTACAGAGGGGGCTCTGCCACTCATACCTGCGGGGGCCCCAGCGGGTGGATGAAGCCCTGGTGACAGCCAGGACTCTGGCAGTCAGCCTGCTGCTCCCGAAGAACCAATCCCCCACCCCTGCTCTTGAGCGGCTGCAGTCTAGGGACCCCCACCATGGATGATGTGGGCTGGTGTGGTCCCTGGAGAAGCGGGGTAAGACAGTCCTCCCTTGAAAGCTTCCAGAGCCATACTGCTTCTGTATCCATGGTGGGTAAAGATCGGAGTTTAAATTAAAAGCCCTTTAGTTCAAAACTGACAGCTCTCCCCACCCCAGTCTGCCCCATTCATTCCTTTCGCCAAGCGTCCACTGAAGTCCTGGTGAAGAGACCACCCGTAAGGACTGGCCCCTGCCCCCAGGGCCCTGCCTTGCCCAGTCCCCCCTGACCCTTAGCGGGCCAGTGCTGCCCCAGTCTTGCCACAAGCTGGGTATCCTCACTGCTGCTTCTCAGCAGGGACTGGGGAGACGGTCCTCTGCCATGGCCCAGCTCTGGCTCAGCTGGACCAACTGAGGGCCCAGTGGCCATGTGGTGGGCACATTTTGGGCTAATGCACACTGATCTTCAGCAGTCAGGGAGCCACGCAGTGCTGGGTACTTCTGTGTACTTACCCAAGCCCTCAGACTGGGGTCACTCCTTGCCTATGAAACCCCAGGCCCTAAGAGGGCACAGTGAGACTGGCCCTGGGTCACCCATGTGTGGTCCAAAGGGTTCCAATACCCCATCTCCCAGCTGTCTTATTTCCAGACAAGTCTACAGCCAGAGGCAGTGGCACAGCTGGGCAGTGGGATGTGGGCCATGACCCAGGAGGATGGTTTGGCCAGGAGACCTCCACCCCCAAGCTCCTGAGTACAACTCTCTCTGCCCTTGGGACTCACGTGCTCAGTGTGGCGAGAGGACTTCTGTGAAGTCTCACTGCCTTCACCTTTCTCCAGGGCCTCACACACCCGCATTGCCAAGTGCTTGCTCAGCAGGTGTCTGGGGACACCAGGGGGTCCCTTTACCTCCCCAGAAGGGTTAATGGAGGGTTATCTTTGTGCACCTCTGTCTTTGAGAGATGGTGATTGCAGGGAAATAATGCCATTTGCGTGCACAGCCCAGCCCAGAAGGCTTTCCATGGAAAGATCTGCTCACATGAAAGTGCGCTCCTCCAGTTCTTACTCCCTGGAGGCACTTGAGGCCCCTGTTGACCCTCCATGGGCTGAGAGTAGCCCCAAGCAGTGAAGTCCTGGCAGGCCTCAGTCTGAACCTGGGTGGGATGTCTGGGAAGGAGACAAGTCTGTGTAGACCCCTCGTGCGTGTCTGTGACCCAGCAAGGTGGTAGCAGGGGCTTTGCGACCTGCTTTGTTTCTGTGCGTTTCAGAGAATGCCTCCCCAAGCGAGCTGCGGGACCTGCTATCAGAGTTCAACCTCCTGAAGCAGGTCAACCACCCGCAAGTCATCAAGCTGTACGGGGCCTGCAGCCAGGACGGTAAGAGCGGCCGGGGACTAGCAGCTGCCCAGGCACAGGCCAGGGGCTCCGGGCTGCTCCATTCTGCATTCTCCCCCTTCCCCATCCTTTTCTTTGGCCTGTCCTCTCTCTTCTCGGAAGCATGGCTCTGACTCTGGCCCTTGCCTGGAACTTGGGTGTCAGTGGACCGTGAGGGGTGCCACAGGAGTGTTCCTGGGCTTTCCAGAGCTGCCATGAGGTCTCTGGCGACATCCTGGTTGTCAGCACCCTGCCCCAGGCCGAGCCCCTAAGACAGGGAAGTCCAGAGATGAGCAGTGTTTCCTGGGCACCTACTTAGATATGCCATAACCTCCAGGTGATCTCAGCCCCACCCTAGCCTGGGGTGGCAAAGGCAGCGGCAGCATCACCATTGTTCACATAAGAGCATCTTGCTCTATTGGTCTTCCAAAACTGCTTTGCCACCCTGGGGGCCTCCCACTTTGTGTGTGTGGGGGTGTGAGGGAGATGGGAGGCCAACAGGGAGAGAGCAGCAGGGACACCAGTCAGCACCAGTAGCGCTCAGGGCCGGGCCTCTGGCAGGACTGTGGCCCGAGAGCAGGCAGGGCAGGGAGAGGGTGGCCATGGGCAGTCCAGAACCTCTGCCTCCATCAGCTGTGCCCAGGCAATACTGTGGCAAGACCAGGGGTACAGAAAGGCCTGACACCTGAGCAACAGCGGTTATCTCCCAGGGCAGCTCCAAATGCAGTGACTGCTTGCCCTGGGCACCCAGGAAAGAGGTTGTGGTCAACCGTCCAGGCAGCTGGCTTTGGAATCCGAAGCCCCTGCAAGATGGAGGAGCTTCCCAAGTGGCACTAGTAATAAAGAACTTGCCTGCCAGTGCAGGAGGCATTAAAGACTTGGGTTCAATCCCTGGGTCGGGAAGATCCCTCGGGAGGGACATGGCAACCCGCTCCACTATTCTTGCCTGCAAAATCCCATGGACGAGGAACCTGGCGGGCTATAGTCTGTAGGTCACACAGAGTCAGACACAGCTGAAGCAACATAGCACTGCAAGGTGGAGAGCAGAGAGATGTGAGAGTGAGCCAGGGCTTGAGTCCTCAGGCTGCCGGGAGCGATTGCGCCATGCTGGCCCAACTCCCGCCTGCCCAGGGCCACCTAGGCAGCCAGTCCACGTACCTACCACTCTGCCCCCAGGGCCACTGCTCCTCATCGTGGAGTATGCCAAGTACGGCTCCCTGCGGGGCTTCCTCCGAGAGAGCCGCAAGGCGGGGCCTGGCTACGTGGGCAGCGGGGGCAGCCGCAACTCCAGTTACCTGGACAACCCGGAGGAGCGGGCCCTGACCATGGGCGACCTCATCTCCTTTGCCTGGCAGATCTCACGAGGGATGCAGTACCTGGCTGAGATGAAGGTGCGTGCCACCCCAGCCCCGCACCCCCTCTGCCGGCCATGGGCCCGGGTTTCAGGGGTCCCTGCTGTTGTCTTCCCTGTAGCTCGTCCATCGAGACTTGGCAGCCAGAAACGTCCTGGTAGCTGAAGGCCGCAGGATGAAGATCTCAGATTTTGGTCTGTCCCGAGATGTTTATGAAGAGGACTCCTATGTGAAGAGGAGCAAGGTACCAGGTCCTGGGGTGTGTTGGCCTGAGGGCAGAGGGCAGTAGTCAGGGTGCCCACAGAGTGGGGACAGGTTTTGATCTGAAGAAGATAAAGCAGGTTTTTAGAGTGTAAACTTCCAGTCCTCATCCCTGAACTCGTCCCTAGTCCTGGGTCCCCAGAGACCCAGAGCAGGACTCAGTCCTGAGCCTGTTCCTTCTCTTCCTCACAGCCACACGTGCTGTTTCAGAGCTCCCTGCTGGGGAGCGGGGTTCCTGCAGCTTCTCGCTTTTCATCACTCACTTCTTTTTATTTTTTTTTATTTTTATTTATTTTTTTAATTTTAAAATCTTTAATTCTTACATGTGTTCCCAAACATGAACCCCCCTCCCACCTCCCTTCCCATAACATCTCTGTGGGTCATCCCCATGCACCAGCCCCAAGCATGCTGTATCCTGCGTCAGACATAGACATCACTATCACTTCTAAAGGTCACCTACCGCTGCAGAAATAAGTCTTCTTGTCTGCAGTTGTTCCTCTCACTGCTGCAGAGTGAAGGTCACTGTTTTATTCTCTGTATCCTTCACTTGGGGAAAAAAAATGAATTAAACCCAAGCTTGCTAGTCATTCTTCACAGAAGGCATGAACCACTTTACAACAGGGTATGCTTCTGGTCCAAGGGCCTAGGAAGTGCTGACTAAGTGAGTTTGGAAGGCGATCAGAAGGGTCCTGGAGACAAAGTCCGGAGTCGCAGGGTAGAGATTTGGGAAGCTTTTTCCAAGTCACTGAAACAGCTGGTTTGGGGCCCTTCTTGGGAAACCTGGTTCCCTGGTGTGGTCCCCTTCCCTGTGACATTGGTCTTGACCCTCTTGGTGCTGTTATCCTGTCAGCCCCTCTCCAGTAGCCCCTCTGTGACAGACTAGACAGGGCAGATCACAGGCCCCCTCAAAACACACAGCTAAGCTGGCATTCAGAACAGATATTGCTCAAAAAGAAAAACAGAAAACCACGACACAGTTCAGCTTTGCTCTGAGGGACAAGAGAAGCCCAGGTGCTCCCGGGGCTGTGAGGATGATGTTTGATTTCTTGTAGGGTTTCCATTGTGACAGCACGTCTTAGAAGTGCTGAAGGGGAAGTGGAGAGGGGTGCCCCGTACCCCGTGGAGGGGGGTGGATGGAACTTCTTGTTGATGCACTGGTCCTCGGGAAGGCCCTGTGTCACCCAGCAAGGAAGCACAAGGTGCCCAAGCTCGGCCCCTGAGAGCACAGCCTGCGGGAGGCATTGTTAGAAACACACACCCTCGAAGCACGTAGGGTATGAATCCTAAATAGTACTTTTTTGAAAAAGGAATTATAATAAATGCATTAAAATCCAAAGCAAATGCCTTTTTTTTAAATTGATTTGTGCCTTGAGGCTGACCTATTTGTTGTTGTTTAATTGATCAGTCACCTCCAACTCTTTGCAACCCATGGACTGTAACCCCGCAGGATCCTCTGTCCATGGAATTCTCCAGGCAAGAATACTAGAGTGGGTTGCCATTTCCTCCCCCAGAGGATTTTCCTGACCCACGGATCAAACCCGCATCTCCTGCACTGCAGGTGGATTCTTTACCACTGAGCCACCGGGAAAGCCACCTGATCTATTTGTACCAAAAAGCTCTTTCTTAAGTTGCACTAGAAAGGATTTGTTAGGTTGAACCCCAGCCTCTCCATGGTGGAGGGCAGTCTTCCAGAGGATGCTAAAAGGGCCCTGGGATAAAACAAGCAGGAAAAACCAGACTCAAGACACTCAAACGGATTTCTTCCCTCAGAGCTTCTCAGAAGGGCCTTTAGTGTGTTCGTTTGTGTCAGAAATTCCCAAGATGGAAACACTGGATGTCGGTTTCCCAAACTCCTTCACCCTCAGATATCAGGGGAGATCTTGATGGAAGTGCTTCCAGCCTACGCACTGGGCAGCACTCGGGGTGTCCCTGATCTCCCCAGAAGTGGCCACAGTGGGGCCTGGCTTGCACTCAGCATCAATTCCTTGGGAAGTGGTGCGTGACCAGCACACCTTGTATAGCTGTGGGCAGGCCGACTGACTCCCTCTGGTGTCTCAGCCAAGCCTAGGAAGGTGGGGCTGGGACTCCAGCCCCTGTGAGGCTGTGCTGCTGGTCTGGACCCAGGAACACACTACAGTCATCACTCAGCATCCCCTCAGAGCTGAAAGAGCCTGAGACATGCCCCCCTAACACCAGATCCCCAGATCTCAGAGCAACGTTAATGCCTTTCTCTCACTCCCTCCTTAGGGTCGGATCCCAGTCAAGTGGATGGCCATCGAGTCCCTCTTTGATCATATCTACACCACCCAGAGTGATGTGTGAGTCTGGATGTCCTTTTCTGGGGTGGAGGTTACACGTATGCACCTGTCTGGGCAGCTCCCCTGGGGAACAGAGCTGCCCTGAGTGCCTGTCAGATCATTCCAACCATCCAGAGTGACCTCCCCAAAGGGGGGGCTGCAGGTGGGGGAGCTTTGTGTACTCACACAGCAGATGGCAAGGGCCCAGGTGGTAGTTTTGAGTGCCACTGCATGAGGGCGTGAGCCATGGCTGCAGACCCCCTCGCCTCCCCCGCCTCCCCTGCCCTCTCTTTGGACATCTCAGTGACACACAGTCCCAGCCAAACAGTTCCCTCTCTGTGGGCCTGAGTATGAGCTGGCTTCAAGTAGGTCCCCGGGGACTGGTCCCCACCCAGAGACAGGTTTAGGGTGGGGTGACCTTGAGTGGGTTTCCGGTCTCCTAAACTGCTCCAAGACCAAAACTCAGTCTTCCAAGTCCAACTACATTCTCGATTGTTTTCAAAACCACAACAGACTTGTTTCCAACTGTTCTGCTGTAAACAGCCTTGCATATTTTGAATAAGGTAGGCTGTGAAAAGGCAATTCTTAAACAGTTTTAACAACTGTGTTCTGATTACCAAGTTGACTGTAAAACAACTGGAAATGCAGAGGAAAGCAGAATGAAGAGACCAAAAGTCACTGGGACCCCACCATCCCTAAATAGCTAGGGCCAGCTCTCACAGGCCTTGCCTAGAGTTGTCCGTGGCATGCAGGTGTATATTCTTAATTACTATAAGTGGGCTTGTGTGATCCTGCTGTTTTGTGATATGATTTTGTCCCCACTTCACAGTAAATTTTCCCTCACAGTTAGGTATTTTCCCGTTGCAGTGTTTTTTCCTTTTAACATCTTATGAAAATTTCTAAGTACACAGAAAAAGTGAAGGGGTTTTGCAGAGCGCGCCCGGTGTCCCGTGGCCTTGGTTCCACCTGCTTTTCACTGCGCTCATTTGCATTCCCTGTGCCGTCTCTGATGCTACAGAGCTTCACCTCAGGGGTCAGCCCCCTGCCCCTTCTGGGTGTGGGGACTGAGCTTTGGCAGCAGCTTGTCAGGGGGTCAGGGTGGGGCGGGCAGACACCTGGTCCCACCTCCATTCCACTTCCATCTGTCTGGTCAGCCTGGGCTGTCTGGTCAGCCCAGGCTGAAACCGTGGGCACTTGGACCGATCTCTGTACAAGGAACTCGGGTCCCGTTGCTGCTCAGGGGAACGATATCTGGGGTGCTGAGGGTGCCACAGACCCAGTGAAGCCACTCATTGGCCCTCTGGTTCCGCAGGTGGTCCTTTGGTGTCCTCCTGTGGGAGATTGTGACCCTGGGCGGCAACCCCTACCCTGGGATTCCTCCAGAGCGGCTCTTCAACCTTCTGAAGACAGGCTACCGGATGGAGAGGCCGGACAACTGCAGCGAGGAGATGTGAGCATGCTTTCTCTGGTCCAGCCTCCTGAGACACTGACGCTCCGGGGTTTGGCAGGGTGGGGTCATGTGCACTCATCCTTTTCCACTGCTGGGCAGCCCTGGGTGCCAGCCCCAGGCGAACTGGGCAGCTGGAAGCGACAGGCTGAGACAAAGGCACAGATGACAGAGAACCACTCTTGGACATGATGGCAGATGCTGGGGACCCAGATTCCACTGGGGGCTGGGTGGGCTTCCTGGGGGGACTTACAAGTCTGAGGGGGAGCAGGACCCCAGGAGAGGTGGTGGAAGGATGAAGGGGTGCTTCAGACTGAGGGAGCAGCCTCAGTCCAAGGCTGAAGACCTATCCCAGGGTGCTTGGGGAGGGGCAGGTAATTCAGAATGGCTCCAGGGGTGCATATAGGGGAGCACCCAAGTGGAGACACCAAGGCAGGCCAAGAGCAGGCAGGTGGCACCTGGACTTCAGCTCGAGGACACCAGAATCTTCTCATCAAATGGTGGTTCCATCAGATGATCCTTGGAGGACAGGTTGAGCGCATATGAGAGTGGGTCGTCCATGGGCAAAAACACTGGTCCATTCATTCTACAAGGTCTGTCATGCACCTGCCACGAGCCTGGCTCGGGGCTGTGGGAGTGTAAGGGTGAGTAGGCGCTGCTTCCCTGGGCACCCTGGACTGGCAGGCACAGGCCCAGCACTCCCCCACAGGGTGGCCCCTGCAGTCCTGCCAGAGCCCCAGGGGAAGAGGGAGGTGCAAGACAGAGTGCTTGGCAGGTGTTTGTGTTCATACCCAGTTCATCTTTCGTAAGAGTTTGAAGGACTCATTTCTGCGTTAGCTGCCATAGCGAGCATGGCTGGACCACAGCGCCAGATACTGAGCCTCTGCTGACCCATCATACCCTGGCCCAGCTCAAAGGAGGATGTCAGTGACACAGGAACAGCCTTGGGGTTTGGGAACAGAGCCTCTGGCGCCCAGGGTGCACTGTACTGGGTGTGGTGGTTGTGACTGGGCAGTCCTTGCTGGATTGCCATCACCCACCTGTTTGTCCCACCAGGTACAGTCTGATGCTGCAGTGCTGGAAGCAGGAACCAGACAAGAGGCCAGTGTTTGCCGACATCAGCAAAGACCTGGATAAGATGATGGTTAAGAGCAGAGTGAGTACCCAGAGCCAATCCCTGGTGCCACCTCCCTCACCCCGGTTCGTGGAATTCCCAGTGCAAAGGCAGAGTGCGGCTGTGCAGAGTGAGATGGTCCTGTCGTCTCCAGGTGCGGGGGTGGGGGTGGGGCGGGCATGAGCCTTTATCCTTAATCCAGGCCTCTTGGACCTCCAGGATTTTTACCTTGACACTTAGGAAGAGCCCTCCACAGACGGGGGTGGGAAGAAGATACTCCAAAGCCGAACAAAATTATTTCCAATAATGGAGCTTGAAAAAGTAGAGTTGGAATGAATGTGCCCTAAATTCAGATTCTATGAAGGGTCTGGCTAGAGGTGGACAGTGAAGGGAGCAGTGGAAACTGTGACAAATAGAAGCCCACCAGCTGCCTCTGAAGGACCTCTCACCATAGAAACATGTAACCTGTAGGGATATGAGTGCCAGCATGCCAGGGCTTTTGAATTTTCAGGGATGTTTATGTTTCCCAGTTTTTATAGCAATTTCCGAAAGCTCAGTGTGGGCCAACCAATGTATCTGTGTGCCTCCAGTTTACAACTCTATGTGATGGAGGAAGTCAACACAGTTTTTACTAATATTGATTGGGCAATGGGCTGCCTCCCGTATTCTGCCTTACATGCTGGGAATGCAAGTAAAGAAAATAGACACAGACCTTGCTTGCCCTCTGGTGGTTTCATCCTTATATTAACACAGTTACTAAAAGTTGTCATTTCTCCAGACATGGAAAGCAAGATACATGGACTGGGCCCCTTGAAATAAAACCCAAACTTAGTGTATCGTTTGGGCAAATCCTATGATTCACCCTAAACAGAGGTAATAGCTGATGCCTACAGACAGCTTTCCTAGAACAGTGCTGAGAACCAGCCAGAAACACACTGAAAGCATTCTTGACACCTTTATCCAGAGCAGTGGGAAGTAGCTGGTCCTCACAAATCATCCTGCTTGGGAGCTGAACCCTCTAGCAGCATCTTATGCAAAACCCACACCGATGACTCAGATTTCTTGGTCCTGACTTGATGTTGGAGATAGCAGGAGTGCCTGGAGGGAAGCCGGAAAGTGTGGAGCAGATGGGGAATGTGTCTTGACCTTCCCACATGAGTCACGGGGCTGCAATCCCAGAGCCTCAGGTTTTATAAACAGGCCTGTTCTCCTGTGCTGGGGCTGGTGCCCCCAGCGCTGCAGAGAGAGGATCAGGACAATGAATGAACACCTTTCTGCCTCCAAGGTGATTCTCTGCAATGAGAACCACAGAGCAGGGCTGGACAAGGCAGAGGCTGAGGGAACTCAGCGCTGGCAACCCTGGCCAGGGGCTCAGATCTCGTGAGAGGTTGATAGGTGCAAGATGGGACTCGGCTGGGGCTTCTGCTCTCAGGCAGGGCGTGGGTGAGGGATGGGGTGGGCGTGTCCAGCAGTGGCCCACTCCAGGGGTGACCAGCTCTCTCTCCCTTCCAGGACTACTTGGACCTGGCCGCGTCCACCCCATCCGACTCCCTGCTGTATGACGACGGCCTGTCGGAGGAGGAGACGCCCCTGGTGGACTGTAATAACGCTCCCCTCCCTCGCACCCTCCCCTCCACGTGGATTGAAAACAAACTCTATGGTAGAATTTCACATGCATTTACTAGATTCTAGCCACGTTGTTCCTGCTCTCTGCACTGTCCTTACTCTCTGTAATGCTTTTTAAGAGTATTTCTGGTTTGAATGAAACCAAAGTCTGCTCTGAACCTTTTTGTTTGTAAATGTCTGACTTTGCATCCGTTTACATTCAGGCATTTTTTTTTTTTAACAACTATGTTTTTTTCAAAGGATGTGAAAATATGTGTGATGACCACATTGCCCAGCAGCTTATGATGATAGAGGAGAGGGTGGGGCAGAACTCTCAGGGGCTATTGAGAAATGATGACTCAGTCATTTCCGGGGTGGGGATTTAGTCATGGTACTTCTAATTTAACTACTGGGGTACATGTTCCTAACCTGGGGAGGCATTTAATCTAGCAAGGCGGAACCAGCACTACCCTGCCTGCACTGAGAACACAGCCAGCATCCCCCCAGGCTCTGTCTGGGTGAGTGGGGGTGGGGGGGCTTGGAGGCCACCCCGTGCTGGGGACCACCATTGGCGGGGGTGGGGGGGACACACACAGACTACTGTTTTCACATCCTTTGTATCACACACTGTCATGACAGTTGTCACTTATGAAGTCAGTGCTAAAAGCTGGAGCAAAATGCTTTTTGAAAGAACGTAGTCTGTGGTGCTGTGGTCTTGCAATGGACAGTAAATACGGTTCTTGCCAAAACTCCTTCTTCTGTCTTCAATACTTGAAATTTTTTTCCTGTTTCCTAACTTCATCATGGAGTGTTTTGAAATCTTGGAGTCTCAAGCTTTTTTCAGCTGAGGTTGTTCCTTTTGCATGCCTCCTGGGTCATTGATTCCTTGCTGGCTAGTGTTCCTTGCCATTTGTCCCGTCGACGCTGTGGGACTGGGCTGCGTGCACCCTTGATTTGGAAGATCCTCTCCTCTGTAGTAGGCTGGGATGGAAGACAAGTAGGCTCCTTTACGTTAGAGCACTTTTATAGAAGCTTCCTGCTGCAGTAAGCCAGGCAGTACCGCAAGGTTCTGATGCTTTATGCTGTCTTACAGAAAGAGTTAAACAGGTCACCAGAGATTGATCAGATTTGAGAGTCTGAAGCTTATAAAAGTCAAAATTGGTAGTTTCTGGTAAGCTACAGTTATCAAGAGGACATGTGATATTCCCCCCTTCCCCCAAACATTACCCATGTTTTGGAAACCTGGAGCATGAAACCCTGCAGGCAGTTGGCCCAGAAACCAGAAGTTTGGTTTGAACCTCAAAGGGAGTTTTGCCAAGGCCTTACTGTCTGCACATGAAGTTTGGGTTCTTCAGCGCAGAACAAATGATCTGTTTTCATTTTTAGGCATGTCAGACCCGAACTGGCCTGAAGAGAGTCCTGTACCACTCACGAGAGCCGCTGGCACCAACATTGGGTGTCCGAGATATGCAAATGATAGTGTATATGCTAACTGGATGGTTTCACCCTCAGCGGCACAATTAATGGACGCATTTGATAGTTAACATTTCTTTGTGAAAAGTAATGGACTCGCGAGGGGAAGAAACATGCTGAGAACAGAAGGCCTGCCGGCCCCTACTTGCACATTTCACACTGGCTGGCGGTCTTGCCACCCAGCAGATGTAGCGCGCTGGACGGTGTGCATCCGTGGGCACCATGCACTCTGCGCTCACACGTATGGGCCCCTCACTCAGTACCTGAACTGTTTGATTTTTTTCTGGTTGCCTCCAAACAAGGCCACATGATTTAAACATGAAGCACACACACCAAAAAAGGCAGCAGGGGAAAAAAAAACCTGGCCCAGACGACCTGTCCTTGTTCAGAACAAGAGCCTGGCCAGGCCGCATAGGGATGTCAGAGCCCGACCAGGGCTGGAGGGGAAGAGGGGACTTTCTGGACAGGCCTCGCCGCAACCTTCAATATCCTGTTGTTGTTTTTTTTTTAAATCATGTAACCTTTTCTTAGGAAGACATTTGATTCTTATTATGATTAAAATGATCCTTAGGTTTAGCACAACGGAGAGGCGTGATGCCACATTTAGTATGTAGGTAGGTGGTGTGAGGGGAGGGGGCTTTTAGGACACATTTGTCCACCTGGCTGAGAGATCACACCCCTGTGATGGAAAGTGTATGGAGGAGGGGGCCTTGGAGTGGAGTGGACTCATCTCCAAGGATTCTGACCACAGAGACTTGGCTGCCGCGAACTCCCCAGCCTCCCCAACCACAGCCTTCAGTACCCACCCATCCAGTGCCCCAAAGCGGCAGAGGCTCATCTCACACGTTCATGGTTGGGACTTGTGCTCAGTCTCAGCTAGTTCGGTTAGAAGTAGGGTCGACAAGTGACCAAGGACTGTGACACCTCTGATGACAATTCTGATGGGGAAACGACAGGGTTTTGGCTCTTATAGAGCTTGTGTGAAAAGGTATATGTGTCCACTCTTCCTGTGTTTGTAACGTAATGCTGCTATGGCAAGACATTTTTGTTCTTAGGTTCTGACCATGACTCACAAGCTTCTTGTCATTCTTCACTGCTTGTTTGTGGTCACAGACACTCAGCACTCCTCCCATTCTGCGGGGGTGGCTTTCGGGAAGTCCTGGGGGCTCTTCTTTCTGTCCCAATGCTGTCACTTTGCAGGAGAGGGTCAGTTACCAAAACACTGCCTGGTCTTTAAACTTAAAGCACTGTGAAAGAACTTAACGATGTCTCATGAAAATGCTGGATTTTACAGCCATTTCACCAAAGTGGTAAAATTATGGCATTTTTGTGGCCAAGAAGGCTTGGATGAGTTATGTGGAGGAGCCGTGTGTGTGTGTGTGTGTGTGTGTGTGTGTGTGCACCCCCAGGGAGAGCACTGGAAAAACACTTAACTGCAGATGCGACATGGCTTTAGTTTGGGCCATTGTTCAGACACACTGTGATAAGTTCTTTTACAGATACCTAGTCATGGTAGTAAACTTGTGGGTTTCAGATGTGCTTAATGATAGTCTTGTTAAATGCAGAAATGGGGATAAACTTTCTCAAGTTATTAAAAATGCCTACTCAGTGTGAAGAGGCTGTAGCAGGTTTGTTCTCAGCAGAGGGAGAACTCCAAGTCTAACTGGCTGACCCAGTGGTGGGGAGTTAACCCTTGACTCATAACCTAATTGTCTGTTCCTGAGTTATCCAGGTATTCACACTTGTTAGTCTTTTTCATATGCATATACACAGAAGTTACTAAGTATTTAAGGATTACTGAGTATTAAGTAACAATCTGTTTTAAAATTTGTTAAATCTATTTATGAAAGGTTATTAAATCATCCCGTGTCAATTTGCTTTTGTAGTCAAGGTGACTAAGAAAATCATTTCAGTTATGTAAATAAAATCACGTATTGTACAATGTGTAAACTTCTTTTCTCTTGTTAACTTTCTGGTTGGAAACATTAGGTTTCTGATTTTAAAGTTTCCATATAGGGAGTAAGATGTCACAAGGGGATCTATTGTGGTGACCACTGGGGAAGTAAGACTGATCGAAGGACTGTGGGGCCTCTTGGTGATGTTGTTGACTTGCCTTGTATGATATGTACACGAACAGCCACATTTATAGTAACTGTGAAAACTAAGCTTGTTCTGCCACTCAGAGGATTCCTTCCCTAAAACAGCAGCAGCCAATGTCGAGTTCAGGTATTTGCTCTTCTCTAGCAATTTGCTGTTTGCTTCTTGAAACTGGAGTTGGACAGTTGTGAGAGAGACTGTAAAATGCATTGTCATGACTGAAGGGCTGCTGGAGGAAAAACTTTGCCCTGAACCACTATGAAATTTAAAATACTAAATGCTTCTGTTTATGACTTCCTGTTGGGTTATGTAGGAATGCTATGAGCTCCTCAGAAACCTGGCAAGGAGCAGTTGGTGGGTCAGTAGGGAAACACAAGTTATTAGCAACATAGGTCTGATCTGCGGTTACGTTGTGCACTGGACACAGAGGGCCTTGGGTGCACACGTGTACACACAGTCAGGTGCGAGAGTCACCCAGGGGCTGCCCCAGGCCCACAGTGCTCGAGCTCCTGGCCCTCAGCGCCTCCTTCAATCTAGACCTCAGGGATGGGAAATGAATATAATTTCTAGACTCAGTTATTTGCCTCTGAATGTTTAGAAACCCATGTTGAAAAAAGCTAATACTAAAATACGAAAAACTCCTTTTTCAAGAGGAGAAAGCTTCCATAAGTATTGTCTCTGTGTACGTGTGGTTTATTTTTCTGAAAAGGCACATTCTTCACCAAGCTCCACACAGGATTACTCACAAGGTCAGCTTATTTGGCTAGAAATGGAGTTGAATACTGGAGGAGGGAATGGTTACCTGTTCCAGTATTCTTGCCTGGAAAATTCCATGGACAGAGGAGCCTGGTGGGCTACAGGCCATGGGGTCACAAAAGAGTCAGACACAGCTGAGCAACTGAGCAGGTATTTGAATATAATGTCTGAGAACGTCTTGGACAAACACTTAACATAAAAGGGAAAGCAGAGTTTCCCCCACTAGAAACAGAGCATTTTTCCAGGCAGAAGAGTGGATATTTCCCTCTTCTCCTTTGAGCGTGTTTATATGTGGGATATTTGGATGGTGGTATTTAGGGTGATTCTAGAAAGTACAGAAGAAATCCTTACCTCTGTGTCCCTGGAAAGATGCAGTAAGAGTGGGGCTGAAGGGTGTGTGCCACAGTGGGGGCACACCCTCCCTTCTGCATGAATTTGCACGTGGTGTTTACCTTCTGGGTGTGCCTATACATCCAGAAAGCACTGTACACTCAGGTTCCCTGCCCCACTCCATCCCTTCTCCACAGCAACAACCTTGGCAGGCTCACTAGAACTTTAAAGGAACTTCCCTGGCAGTCCAGTGGTTAAGACTCCATGCTTCCACGGCAGGGGTTATGAGTTTGATCCCTGGGCAGGGAACTAAGATCCCCACATGCCACCCAGCACAGCTAAAGTTTGTTTTTTTTTTTTTTTAATAATTAAAAGAACTTTGTAGAGTTTCCCACATCTTTAGGGAGCTGGGATTCACATGAATAATTCTTGGCTGAGATCAGGAGAAACCAGAACCTGTATGTAGAGAGTTTTTCAGTGTGGAGTATGGTGCTGTGCCTGCAGAAGAGGCTGGATGGGTGGCTGTGTTAACTAACAGCTGGGAGGATAAGCTTCACTCCCGAAATTAAAGAGGCACGTATGTGAATGCTTGAAAGAAATCCCGGTTAATCTGTGCACCTCAGGTTTCAATTGCTGTGTCAAGTGATGAGATATTTCTGCAGATGTTTCTGGAATGTGCTAAGTCACAGGACCTGGCGAATGGAGATCTCTCAGGGGAGCTGTGACAGGGAGGCCATCTCGCTGCGTCAGCTTCAGCAACATCAGTGTCACAGGAACTGGGCCAGGCACGTGGAGGGAGCCGCGACCAGAGACCACCCCAATCAGTGTGACCCAGGACTTCTGTACCACCCCAGGAGAGACCTTGATCTTGCATCCTCTCAGATGACACTGCACAGTTCAAGTTCAAAATTGGTGTGGGCAGGTGAGGTAAGTACATTCTAAAACTAAGGGGGAAAAAATCATTTTTCAAGAAAAAGAATTTTTGATACTTCAGAGACTATTTATCATGCAGACTATGAGTTTTTTGAATAAAAATGCAAAGTTCATTTTTTACATCCTGATTTTTATTTATGTCAGTTTAATCAATGGTACTCTTTCAGGCTGCACTTGGTTTTCACCTGTGGTCCAGTCCTTTTCTGCACTTTTCATTTTCCCTTAGAGGAAAGTCATTCCTGTGGGTTGGGAAGGGTCTAGCCCTAGGTAGCACAGTGGTGAAGAATCCGCTTGCCAATGCAGAAGGTACGAGAGACTGGGCTTCAATCCCTGGATTGGGAAGATCTCTTGGAGTAGGAAATTGCAGCTCCCTCCAGTATTCTTGCCTGGGAAATCCCATGGACAGAGGAGCCTGGCAGGCTGCAGTCTATGGGGGTGCAGAGAGTTGGACACAACAGAGCAACGGCACACACATAGCCCGGAAGAAAAGAACATAAGGCTGCCTCTTGTTACCGGAGGCAAGGGACTTTGAAGGACTTCAGGGAGCCCATATATGCTTTGTCACAGCCTCTGCCCTTCGGAGCTCCTCTCAGCAAGAGCACGTGACTTGCTCCATGTTTTGTACCTTTTTTTTCTGGGAGTTTTAAAAAGCTTGAAAATTTTCCTTGAGACTCTCTGGCCATAGGACATGAGAAGCCAAAGTTCTTGGATTTTTCAGAACTCCAGGGTAAAAGGGTTGGAGGACTTCATGAACATATTAAAAGAAAAGATTACAGGAAACAAATATATGTATGTGTTTATTTAGCATGGCGTCTTAGCCATTGGACCATCAGGGAAGTGCCCATAGGAAACAATTTTTAATGTCAGGAATGACACAGAAGAGGGAAAGATTGCAGTTTCTCAAAGGATAGTCATTGAAAGAAATTAGAAGTGTTGTGGCAAAAAATAGAATTGTTTTCTGTCTGCACTGTTGTGGCTTGCAGTATCTTAATTCCCCAACCAGGGATTGGACCTATGCCCCCTGCAATAGAAGCATGGAGTCATAACGACTGGGCCACCATGGAATTCCCAGGAAATTGTACTTTTTTTAAGAGAGTTAAATCATCTATATAGCTTTGTAGAAACAAATAAGACCACCCAAAAGAAAATGAGCAGGGTTTATTTATTCTGCACTTGCTATTGCAAAGGAAGAGGCCACCATCTTGCTTTTGGCAAAGACTCAAAGGCAAGCAGAGGAGGAAGAAAGCTTTATATGAAAAAAAAAATAGTGGGGGAGGCTTCAGGTGTACTGTGATTGGAGGCTACTGGCATGAGGAGGCTGAAGGCACTAAAGTGACTAGAATGAGCATCTTAGGTGGTTCACTTGGAGAATATATTTGGCTTTCTTTGGGCAGTTTCAAGTTGGAAACGGGGGCAAAACAGGGAATCTGGCAGTTATTGACCAAATCCTGACCATTTTAGGCTGGTTACTGCAGAAGTTACGGGTTGGAGTTCTTTGGTTATACGTGGGCTGGCCGTTGTCTGTCTGCATATTCAGACTCTCAGTTCCTCTCATTTGGTCATTTTTTTGCTTGAAAGTTGATGAATACAAGGAAGTTTATAAATCCAGGCCTGCACCACTTAGAGGCTGATTATTCAGTCATCTCCATGGTTAACTGTATTGTGAGGTATTGTTTTTTAAAGGATGGATTATATTTATTTATTTACTTTCAATGTGTATTTATTTGGCCATGCTGAGGGGAGTATGTGGAATCCCATATCCCCTGCATTCTGGAAACATGGAGTCTTAACTACTGGACCACCAGGGAAGTCCCTGTTGATTGATTTTTTTTTTTTTTCCAAAAGAGTCATTCTAACAAATGTGAGGTAATACACCATGGTTGTTTGGACTTGATTTTCCCTTACCTTCCTGTTGTATCATCATGTTGATCACCTGACAAGAAAGTGGCTGTTCAGAAGCATTTGGGTCCCAGATAGACGCAAAGAACCAGCATCATGACACTAGGATGAAAACAAGAACAGTTAATAAACCCTGTAAGGTTTATTGAACGAAGAATCCCAGCCCAAGCCAAGCACAAATCCCATATAGACCATGAGGATCAAATTTATTAGAGAGTGAAGTAGCTTTGCCTGAAGGCATTGTATTGTCTGTCCCAGCTTCCCTGTTTCAATGACACAAGTAGGGTATTAGGAATGGCACAGATCATGTCTAAGCAACAAGAAGTCTAGAGCAATGCAACTGTCCATCACTAGTTGTGTCAACAAGATGGGACTGATCGGTGTTCCGTCTGGGGAAGAGGTGGTACTGCTAATGTCTTTTGCCAGAGTTAGTGATAAGTTTCTTACAAACCTATATTCATGGTTTCTACTGATGGAACACTGCTCTAATTGTTCACATAAACAATGAGACAGAAATTCCCCCAGGTTGAGTGCTGCATAATCAAGGCTGGCTTTGTTTTGAAACTCAGAATTTTCAGCCTTGGTCATTTAGAGACTTAGAGTCTGTGTACAGACAAGTCTTGGAATATTATTCCTAACTTGCATGAGATGTTGCTATGTCACTTCAGTCGTGTCTGACTCTGCAACTCTATGGACTGTAGCCTACCAGGCTCCCCTGTCTGTGGGATTCTCCAGGCAAGAAAACTGGAGTGGGTTGCCATACTCTCCTCCAGGGGATCTTCCTGATCCAGGGATCTAACCTGCATCATCTCTGGCGTCTCCTGCATTGCAGGTGGATTCTTTACTGCTGGGCCACCAGGGACGCCCAAAGCAAACAGGACCAGGCATCCTGATTACAAAAGATGTAATTTCTGGTAGGGACAATGGCAATCTAGGAAAGAAGATACTCATAACAGAAGGCTGGAACCAGGGCTTACATGGGTTGCACTACATGTTTGGATTGCCGTTGGTCTTTTACAGGTGGCAAATATTTGACTTATCACTCTGGAATTCAAACCTAAGGTCTGGCAATTACCTAGATTGTAATAACTGTTTTGTTTTGTTTTTTTTTTTCTTTTTGCTGATAAAGCAGGACACAAGGAGAGTCACGGGTGAACTTGTTTAAGGTTGTTTTCCATGTTGCTGCAAATGGAGCTGCCATCAACTGTAATTCTTATTGTCTCCTTTGATAAGATGTTAGCTTCCTTGTGGTTTTCATCTCGGGGTCTCGAGATGGAGGGTAGACTCAGCAGTAAGTTTAAGATCTAAGGCAGTGGCTACTTCTTGGGATAATCTATCAATGGCGTTAGAATGAGTATGTTCGGACATAACCATTGTAATAAAGAGAAAAGACAGGAGAGGAAAAGGGCCATTATTGGTAAATGACAAGCAGAGATCTACAGAAAATGAGAATAAGAATAAGCAAGCCAATAAACACACACACAAATACAAGAATTAGACAGAGTTTTGGTCTAACATCTTGGGGAGAACTATTCTATATCTTGCACACTACCCTAGGTTGTCTGCTTGTTCTAAAGGTCTTGAGTCAGCTCCCTGCTTCTGAAGATCAGCCACTTTTGGGGGTCTCAGAATCCTCAGTTTGAGGTTCTCTATTGGAATAGCCTTCCAATTATGTGGAATTCCAGATTACTTCTTAGTTGTGAAACATGAACCCGAGGATTGATGCCCTAAAGTTTCACTGCTATAACATATTCCCTCCCAGATGAAGGCAGAAAAGGTATTGACTGTTATTATTCAGCAAGGCATGAAATTCTGACATGTGCTGCAACATGGATGAAGCTTGAAAATGTTATGCTAAGTGAAATAAGACAGACCACAAAGAGACAAACACTAAAATTTTCCACTTACATGAAGTACTTACAGCAGTCAAATTCTTAGACACAGAAAGTCAAATGGTTGCCAGTGGTGGGGGGAGGGAAAATGGCAAGTTAGTGTTTCAGTTTTGGGATGATGAAAAATTCTAGACATGTTGGTGATGCTTGCATCAGGATGTGAATGTACTTAATGCCACTGAACTGTGTACTCTAAAATGGATAAAATTGTGAATTTTATGTTACGTATATTTTACCATGCAAACACAAAGAAAGCAATTGATTGTGTCTTGATCTAGAAGCATACTGAAAAAGCTAAGCAAAGATTCACTACAGCAAGTATGGTATTTAAGTTAAGTGAGGAGTAACAGGATGGTATTTGAATTAAGAAGTGAGCAGTAACAATTTTATTAATGGTCCTGTGGTCTTATACCTGTCCTTGTAATGTGGGCATATTATAATGGCAGGATCCCTTACTATGCTTACAGTTTCAAGGGTTATTGGAGGAGTTTAAGCAATGGTTTGGTAGGATCTATATGAACTTTAATAGGTTCTCTTCTGATTATTTTCCCATAACAGTGGAACTATGAGCCCGTGGAGTGTCAGGTTCAGTTTCAGTATTTATCTGGGGCATGCACCAAAAATAATGCAATACTAAATATACACCAGAGTACTGGGGACTAGTTGTGAGATTCCAGAGGACTCCTCTACTCATAAGCAGGTTGATTCTGTTCCCCATTATTTTTTGGTGCAAAATTTCAAATGCATTTCTCAAATGAACAAACTTGTTCAAAGTCAGTGTTCCTCAGAGTGGCCACTGAAGGCCCAAAACATCCTTGGTGAAGTTATGCCATTTAGAAAGATAGACCCAAGAGCTGGTTGGTGTTGCAAAGAAACAATATAAGAAGCAGGAGGTTTCCTTAGGGAACACGATGAGAGCCGGCAACATCAGGTAGGAATGTCATGCTTGTGCACCTTGTGTCTCTCAGGACACATAATTGAGATGGAAGAACCCCATTAAGTTTTACTGACAACTGCTATAAAGTTTGTCCTAGTGGGTGAACGCTAGACTCACAGGTCGAGGAGGCTCTGCCTGTGTTCTGCACCATAACTCTCCATCTGACAGACAACACTTTTAGACAGTACAACACAAAATAGAAACACAAAAGACAGCAAAAAGGATGCAAAAGAATGACCTGCTTCTATCAAAGATGCCAGTCAAATGGGAATCAACAACAAAACCTGAATACCAGACTGCAACTAAATAGCCCAGGAATCTAACATAAAGAGAGCAGAGGTAAGACCCCAAATGAAGAACTGCAAGGTACAAGGAGGCCACATGTACCAAATCTGCTTGAAGGCTGCAGTCTGAGGCAACAAGCAGACTATGATGCAGACCATATCTTGGTGGGGCCACCAGGAAAATGATCCAAATGAAGACTGCCCCAATGAAACAGGCAAAGGCTATTTATTCAGAGCTTGCCATAGAAAGGGGGTCAGACCCATCACTTACTTTTGGCAGAGACTCAAAGGCAGGCTGGGTTTCCCAGATGGCTCAGTGGTAAAGCATCCACCTGCCAATGCTGGAGATGCAGGTTCAACCCCTGGGTCAGGAAGATCCCTTGGAGGAGAAAACAGCAACAAACTGTAGTATTCTTCCTGAGGTAATCCCATGGTTAGAGGAACTGGCAGGCTATAGTCCGTGGAATTGCAGAATTGGACATGACTGAGCACGCACACATACGTGCAGAAGCAGGCTGAGGGAAGCTTTATAGTTTAAAAGAAAATCCTCAGATATTGGTGGGAGATTTTAAGGTTCTTTAAACTACATCCTTCTGATACTAATCATACCACAGTTGCGCTTTAGTATTTTTCCCAAGGGAACTACTTATTTTATAAGCCCCAATATATCACCCATTATCCACCATAGAATTTGAATTATGCATTATCTTCTCTCTAAATTCAAGTTACATACATTTAATGTATGATTTTGGAGAAGGCAATGGCACTCCACTCCAGTACTCTTGCCTGGAAAATCCCATGGATGGAGGAGCCTGGTGGGCTGCAGTCCATGGGGTCACTAAGAGTTGGACACAACTGAGTGACTTCACTTTGACTTTTCACTTCCATGCATTGGAGAAGGAAATGGCAACCCACTCCAGGATTCTTGCCTGCAGCGTCCCAGCCTGGTGGGCTGCCATCTATGGGGTCGCACAGAGTCAAACATGACTGAAGCGACTTAGCAGTGTATGATTTGGCAGTTAATAAGCTTACAATTAAAATTCATTGACGGCAGAACCTAAGTTGTATTTTTAAAGCAATTCTAATGGAGGAATCAAAGAACAGTTTTAAAGAAACAACACACTGCTATGATTTCATGCCAGATCCTGCACTGAGAGAGCCTCTACAGTTTCTTTCTCTTGAGTTTGTGTTTTCCCTGTTGTAAACTGAAGACCATAACCTATTCCATAGAGGTATCAAGAGACTATCCCTAGAGCATGACCAGGCAACCAGACCAAAGTGTAGTTGTGGCAGGCAGAAAATGTAATCAGGCATGTCATCTTCTCTAGAAGCTG
Source organism: Capricornis sumatraensis (assembly GCF_032405125.1). Taxonomy (NCBI): domain Eukaryota; kingdom Metazoa; phylum Chordata; class Mammalia; order Artiodactyla; family Bovidae; genus Capricornis; species Capricornis sumatraensis. The sequence continues at coordinate 31,573,748 of NC_091078.1, read as the reverse complement.
GTCAAATGGTAGAGATTCTGGAAAAGAGAGGGATCATTATGTGTTATTTTAACCAATTCAATATATATTTATTGACCACTATGTGCAAAGTCAGAGAAGGCAATGGCACCCCACTCCAGTACTCTTGCCTGGAAAATCCCATGGACGGCGGAGCCTGGTGGGCTGCAGTCCATGGGGTCGCACAGAGTTGGACACGACTGAAGTGACTTAGCAGAGAGAGAGATGTGCAAAGTCCTGGGAGACAAAAGACATGACCCTTATTTTCAGAAGCTTAGAGACCCATGGAGTCTATAACTAGATGAATTCTTTACTCTTGAGTCAGGCTGAGGGGGAAAGGGTGTCAGAACTGTAAATGTTTTCATTTGTTCAGAAATGATATGAGAGCAGAATGAGACCTTGAAGTGGGTAGAGACTGGATATTCTACAAGCCTGGCTTAGAAGTAGACTTCCAGACTCTCTTACCCATGGGATTTTCCACAGGACATATCCAAGGAGAACATCTGGCTTAAAGACATCCCAACAACCATCATCCAGTAAAGCCAGCGGTCATTAGGAAACCTCTCAGAACACCACCTACTGTGACCTTCCCTAGTGGCAAAGAGTCTGCCTGCAATATGGGAGACCTGGGTTCGATCCCTGGGTTGGGAAGATCCCCTGGAGAAGGGAATGGCAACCTACTCCAGTATTCTTACCTGGAAAACCCCATGGACAGAGGAACCTGGTGGGCCCCAATCCATGGGGTCGCAAAAAGTTGGACAGGACTGAGCGACTAACACACAGAACACCACCACTCCTACAGGAGGCACCCCCCACCCATTCACCCCAGACTTCTGTTCTAACTAATGCACTTCTTGATAGCCATGAGCTCTGCCTACCACATACCTGCTAGGCACAGTGCCAAACACTTCAAATACAAAATTTCGTTTAATCCTCACAACAATCTTAGGAAGTACATGCTGTGTTATTGTCCCCTTAACATAGTTGAGAAAACTGGGGCTTGAAGAGGCTAAGTCCACGAAGGCTGCCAAGGTAACCAAATGGGGAAAGCAGAGCCCAGATAAGAGACCTAAGCCCTCTTAGCACAGTCATGTGCTGCCCAGACAAAGGCAGACGCCCGGTATCTCCTCTACTGCTCAGCTTGGGGCCTGACAAAGTGCCTTGGGGATGTGTCTGGAACAGCAATTGAGCGGCGGGAATGTCAGGGAGGGTTCTTCCCCCGCACCCACTGAAGTCAAGCAATGTCAGATCTCGAAGTCATTTTCCATAAAATCTACCCCAATCCCCTCCTTTCACATACAAGGAAATTAAGGGCCAAAGAAATGGAGTGACTGGCAGCCAGGGCTTCCTCGCTGGGGCTAAACACGCAGCCCAGCACTCCTGAGGATGCTCAGACACCTCTGACGACCTGTCAGTCCTCAGCTCACTTCCCACGCAGGCACTTATCGCCCCCTCGTTCTCCCAAGTCAGGGTTCCAGGGCAGAATCAGCACTGCCATCCTCTGCTGAGTCCCTTCCTTTTGCAAAGCCAGCCGTCCGGCCCAAGCTGGTGGTACTCCCGTCCTTGTAGACGCTTGCTCGGGCAAAAGCAGTTTACTGACCTCCGCACTCTCCCAGCCTCCACAAATCGTTTTTTTGAGCTCCACACACGCGGTCACGCACACCGGCGTATGTGTAACAGATCATGGATTATAATCAGTATTGGATGCTATTGCGCTGTCTTCGCCAAGCTCGGCGCGGATGGGGCGGGGGCGGGGCCGGGGCGGGCGTGGGCGTGGCGAGATCGCTCCGCGGCGGCGGCCCCATTTCCTCACGCGCGCCGGAAGTGGAGGTTGGCGGCGCGGCGGCGCGCCCCGAGGGAGGGAGGTGAGGCGGCGGCGGCCTCAGAGAGCCGGGCGCCGCCCAGTAGTGCCTGCGGCTGGGGCGCTGGCGGTAGGGCAACGGCCGCCGTGAGCAGATGGGTGAACGCGGTGAGTACCCAGCCCTCCTGGCTCACCGGCCTGCAGCTTCCAGAGCGCAGGGGCGCGGGTCCCGGACTGTGGGTCTCGCTCCTGGTCGGGTCACCTCACGGACGAGCTCTCCGGGGGCTCCTGCCCGCGTGGGGTCGCCGCACGGACAAGCTCTCCGGAGTCGGCTCCGTGTCAGGAAAAGCTGCGGTTTTTCGGAGCGGTTTGTCTTTTTATGAACAGTGCTGCCAGAGACCGTTGGTTTGGGTGTTTTATTTTTATCACTTTTTTAAAAAACCAATACACCACTGTCTCTGCTCCCCTCAGTGGATAAACTTTGTAGTCAGCTGTTACCTCTTTATTGCGTTAAATTAGTATTCTCTGGCGGCAGCCTCGCTTTCTCCCAGACGCTAGGCGCCTTTGAAAGACGCACATTTGTGGAGCAATTAGTGGGGCCGAGGAGACCAAGGGACGGGAAACCTCTTGCATTTTCAGACTTCATCTTGAAAATTATACTATTCCAGAGCAACTTGCAGAGGAATAATTGGTAAACGCCATAGTGAGGCTTTTGTTGATGATGATGTTATTGGCAGAATGAAAATTTGATTGTAAATCTTAAGCTTTTATCCTTCAGCCTGCTTTTCAAATTTATATGTGATGTCTGGATATTTAACTATCACTGATGGTTCTCAGGAGCTGGACCTCCATTTTTGCTGGAATTAATGTTGTATTAAAATAGTACTTCAAATGTGGAAGTAGCACTCCCAAGTATCTTATGACTGAGAATGTTAACGTTGGTTTTGTATTATTCTGATACTGTTTGTTTTAAATTGTCTTATGATTTAAAGAATGTATAAAGGATTTTGGATATCCAGTATTTGTGGCTCAGAGAATTTTTACATAAACACAGTTTTAGTCCATCAGTTTGGAGATTACATTTTTTCTTAACTTTTTGATTGAGGTATAAAATATATATGAAGTCATAAAGTGCATGAATCTTAGTTGTACAGCTCTGTGAACTTTTATGTATGTATGAAGTTTTGCAGCCACCAGCCACATCATATTATATACCTATGGAACGTTTCCATCATTCCAGGAGTTTTCCCCCTGCTGCTTCTAAGTCAGTTATACCCCTGTGCCCGCCCCCCCATCAGTATTCAGATTTCTGTCATCTATTAGTTTTGTTTAGTTGGGGTTTTATATTAGTGGAATCATACAGTATACTCTGCATACTGCTTATGAGTTTCACCCATAATGTTTCATGCATCAGTAGTTTGTTCTTTTTTACTGTGTGTAGAGTCCATTGCATGATTATATGACTACACTGTTGGTTGATCTTTTTGTTTCTAGTTTTTCTACATTGTGTATTTTGAAGACTGCTATGAACATTCTTACAAATGTCTTGGTGAACATCTGTGTCAGCTGTGGAATGGCTAAATCATAAAGTAGATGGAAAATAACTTTTTAACCATCCTGGAGTCTTCCTTTTTTAAAAAGTACAGTTTGTTATCTTAACTTTTGTAACATTAAAGATTGGTAAAAAGCATAACCATTAATATTTTCAAGACTTAAGTGATTTATTACCATATTATTTACTCCTTGGATTGCACGTCTATGACTGTCATTATTTAACTGTCCCTTAGTTAAGTCTGTTGGACAAGAGGTGGTGCCGTTTTGTCCCTGAAACTTGTTGTGTAACACTTAGGTAAGAACTGTGTTACTCAAGTTAGTGGTTGTTAGGGGAAATGAAACACCGAAAGAAGGTGACTAAAAATGGATTGAAGAGTCAAATGAATTGCAAGTCAAACACTTAACATTGTTCTCATACTGCACAAAGTTCTGGGTATAAATGTAAAATTGAATTATAAGGTTAGTTACAGTTGTGAATTTACTACAGGAGTACAGTGGTTTCCACCTGTGCTGAGATAGTGATACGTTTATAATGGAAACACCACAAAGATGATTAAAAGATACCCCTGACTGAGCAAAACACAAAGGACTGGACCTGAAACAATGGAGTTCATGTAAGAAAAAGAAGAAAACTTTAATATAGATATTAATAGGCCCAGATTTGGGAAGGTATGGCTCCCCTAGTGGCTCAGTGGTAAAGAATCTGCCTGCAGTGCAGGATATGCAAGATGTGTGTACGATCCCTGGGTGGGGAAGGTCCCCGGAGGAGGAAATGGCAGCCCACTCCAGTAATCTTGCTGGGACAATCCCATGGATAGAGGAGCCTGTTGGGCTACAGTCCATGGGGTTGCAAAGAGTCGGACATGACGGAGCAGCTGAGCACAGTCAGCACCGTCACATACCTACTGAATGTATACCAGCTGGCCTGAAAATACACAGTCAGTTCTTGAACATTAAAACATAGAGTGTTGGAAAAAGAACTTCCCTGGTGGTCCATTGGTTAAGACTCCAGGCTTCCACTGCAGGTGGCAAGGGTTCCATCCCTGGATGGGGAGCTGAGATTGCACATGCCTTGCATTGTGGCTCCTCCCCCAGAAAAGCTCTCATTGAGCATTCCGCCCCCCCCACCCCCCACCCCCACCACATTGGACTTGTTTTGAATTCAGAATCTTATTTCTCACCAAACTCTCATTCAAAGTAGTGGGAAAATAAAATCATTTTTACCCAGACCCACTTGGAATGTCTCAGGATGAACTATATCAAATGAAAAATTAATCCAAGAAAAATACATGTGGAATTCAAGAAACAGTAATGAAAGAAAACAGTAAAATGTATTTCTTTACTCCAAGGCATTGCTAACTAGCTAAGAAGGTTAATGCAATGCAAAAGAAGAAGTCATAAGCCAGCGTATATAGTTTTTAAGTCTGTAATCTGGAACATATATTTGACATGATTTTAAAGTTAATTGGGAAGGTGGATAATAGATAAAGCATGTGGGAACGTTTATCCCGAGTAAGGGAGAAGCTATAGATAACTGACCAATTACTGTTTGAAATGAATGCTTTATGGAAATTTGTCCCAGCTGGAAAGTTCCATTTCCAGGGATTTATCCTGAAGATTAATTCACATGTGGAAAGTTATGTATACACATATAAGACTATTTCTGCTGAGATTTTAATAATGTCAATGGATTTAGAAGAATACACAAAAACTAGAGAAGGGAACCCGGCCTCTGGGTTAGAAGGATAGGTGTCACTGTATGCCTTTATATTGTGTTTAACCTTTTTATTACATGTATTGTTTTGTGGAATTTTATAAAAAACATTTTTAAGAATGTAAAAATTCGTAAGGGTTTAGGGCATGGGATGCCAAGTCTGGTTGTCCACCAGACTTGATCCTACTTTCGTATGATCTGTGACCTAAGAGTGGCTTTTATATTTTCAAGTGCTTGGGGAAAAAAGAATAGTTTGTAACATGAAAATTATATGAAGTTAAAGCTTCAGCATCCTTTAGAACACACCTCCGCCATTCATTTACTCATTTTCTATGGCTGCCTTTGTGCTCTGAGGCAGAGTTGACTGGTTGTGATATTTACTGCTTGACCCTTTACCTAAAATGTTTGCTAACCGCTTATTTAGAGGCCAGAAATAGACTTCCATATATGTAGGAATTTTGCTTTGATTAAAGTGGCATTTCAAATTAGTGTCAAGAGTATGGATTATTTAATAAATTTTAAGATTTGACTATTTGATGAAATAAATATTATACTAGAATTATTTCTGGTAGGGAAGCCAAAATTGAGAAGTCCTGCAGGAAAAGATTGATAGGTTTAACCATTAACAGCAACAACAAAGCAAAACTTTGTGTAATGGGAAATAATACCTAACACTTATTGAACACTTAATGATTGTCACGTTTTGCTTAGTTAATTTGTACAATAACACTCTAAGGTAGATTCTGTAACTGTCCCTACCTAACAGATGAGAAAACTGAAGTTTATAGAGATTCAAGAATTTGTATTGATGAGTTAGAAAGTGATAGAGCAGATGTGTGAACTCAGACCATCTGGCTCCTAAGACTGTTATACAGACAAAACCCGAAAGAAGTATTTGTAGTTTGTTAACACCATTGTATTGGAGAAGGCAATGGCACCCCACTCCAGTACTCTTGCCTGGAAAATCCCATGGACGGAGGAGCCTGGTAGGCTGCAGTCCACGGGGTCACTAAGAGTCGGACACGACTGAGCGACTTCACTTTGACTTTTCACTTTCAGCATTGGGGAAGGAAATGGCAACCCACTCCAGTATTCTTGCCTAGAGAATGCCAGGGATGGGGGAGCCTGGTGGGCTGCCATCTATGGGGTCGCACAGAGTCAGACACAACTGAAGCGACTTAGCAGCAACACCATTGTATAGATATTTATCTATGTCAGCCGCATCTGGATCTGCTTCATCCCTTTTAGATAGACATTCTGTTATTTTCTGGTAGACATTCTGCAGTTTACTAAACCTTTCCCCTATTGAAGGACTTTAAATTGCTATTATTTAGCTTTATATCCCTGGAGTTCAGACGGTAAAGAATCTGCCTGCAGTGTAGGAGACCTGGGTTTGATCCCTGAATTGGGAAGATTGCCTGGAGAAGGGAATGACTACCCACTCCAGTATTCTTGTCTGAAGAATCCTATGGACAGAGAAGCCTGGTGGGCTACAGTCCATGGGATCACAAAGAGCGGACACCACTGAGCGACTAACACTCCCTCACACTCATAACACTAGCAAACACCTTATGCATTGACTTTATATATTAGTATGAATATTTCTGTAGTTTAGAATCTTAAACATGGAATTGCAAATTGTTGAATTAAAGGGCATGTGCATTTAAATCAGATTTGTCCTCCAAAAAATAAAAATGTGTGTGCATGTGTGTCCATATATGTGTGTATTTTTAGTTTATCCTTGTCTGTATGTGTATGTGTATATTTTTAGTTTATCTTTCATCATTCAGACAAACCATCTCTTTTTCCAGACCAAGCCCAGAAAGGTTAAGTGTTTTGCTCAAGATTACATAGCTATTAAGTAGCTATGATTTGACTCTTTTTTATTGTGCTGCAGGCTGCCTTTGGCAGAATTTTCTGCTTTATCTATAATGATATTGATGTTACTGCATTTATCTTGCTGAAATCTGTGTACCATAAGTTTAGTTTTCGTAAACTTATAAAATCCATAAGTTTAGTTTTCCCCAGAAACACTCGTCAGAATTAATTCATCTGACCTTACTTGTTCTTGACACCCAGCGCTATGCCTCTCTTAGTCAGTTTGGGATATTATAATAAAGTACTTGTAGACTGAGGGCTTCCCCTGTGGCTCAGAGGCAGAGAATCTGCCTGCAGTGAAGGAGATGCAGATTAGATCCTTGGGTCTGGATGATCCCCTGGACGAGGAAATGGCAGCCCATTCCATTATGCTTGCCGGGAAAATCCCATGGACAGAGGAGCCTGGTGGGCTGCAGTCTGTGGGGTCACAAAGAGCAAGTGACCATAGACTGAGTGACTTATAACAAGTATATTTCTCAAGTCTGAGATCGGGATGCCAGCATGATTGGATTGTGTTGAGGACGCTCTTCCAGGCTGTATCTTATTGTATCTTCACAAAGCAGAAAGAGGGCTACTCTGTTCCCTCATAGGGCTTCCCTGGCTGGCTCAGACGGTAAGGACTCTGCTTGCAGTGCAGGAGACCTGGGTTCAATCCCTGGGTAGGGAAGATCCTCCGGAGAAGGAAATGGCAACCCACTCCAGTGTTCTTGCCTGGAAAATCCCATGGACAGAGGAGCGTGGCAGGCTACAGTCCATGGTGTCGCAAGAGTTGGATACGACTGAGTGACTTCACTTTTGTTCTCTCCTAAGGGCATAAGTCCCATTCAAGAGGGCTCCACCTTCATGAACTGATTAGCTGCCAAAGGCCCTGACTCCTAACACTGCCATATTGGGGTTTAGGATTTTAGCGTATGAATTTGCTGGGGGGTGGTGGGTGCGGCTCATTCATTGCAGTGCCTGGACACATAGTAGGTGCTCAAAATATTTGTTGAATGGACACTGCCTTTTGGTAATCAGTATTTCTAAATATCTACAAAACATTTATTCAGTAACATGTTAAAGAATCCATGTATCATTGGAATTTTCATCAGTTTCTCAAGAAATAAAAAGTTCTAATTCCCTCCCTCACATGTTTGTACTTCATGTTTAGTCTACTGACAGGCTTTGTTTTCCTAATAGTTTTTGTGACTTTGTTTAAATGAACTCATAATTATATATTAAGTTTTTGAAAACTTAGTACATTATTCTGCACAGAAAATTTAGGAAGATTATACAAACTAGAACTTTGAAAATAAATATTCAAATTCAAATGAATTGCTTGTATTTTGCAGAAGATAGTAGGCTACTCTTATTGCAGAAGTTAGTTTGGCTTCCTGCAGTGTAAGCATTCTGGAAGTGATGTTTGAAGAGTTTATTAGTAGTTCCATAAAATTATAGAATCAAATGTTTGAGTAGGAACTGGAAAGGTCATATTATGTAGGGATCAGTACTGTAGAATGAACTATCTTTAATACTCTCTTCTTGTCTCAAAGTCACAAGGCAAATAGAAAGATGAATGAGACTTTCAGAGTAATCCAGGTTCTACTTTTGTAGGGATGGAGCCTGGGGTATTCTTAGTTTTGTTTTTTTAAATACAAATTTGTTGTTAATAAATCTTTGTACTTGTCCAAATGACCAAAATGGAGTTTACTTGCAAATGCCTCTTTAGCACTACTACTCGAACTACATTGGATTTGGTTTTATTTTTCAAACAGCTTCATTGAGGTATTGTAGGGTATTAACTTATAATACCCTGCACATATTTAAAGTATAACATTTGATAATTTGAACATGTCTACTGAAATCACCACCACACTCAAAATGATAGACATATCCATCACTACCAAAAGTTTCTTTGTGCCCTTTAATAATTTCTTACTGGTATCACCTTCCCCTACTCTTACTCCATTCCAGGAAACCACTGACTCCTGTGCTTTCTGTCACTATAAATTACCTTACATTGTCTTGAGTTTATATAAATGGAATCATAGTCTTTCATTGTACTCATTTTATTGTTGGACTTCTATTATTGAGATTCATCCATATTAAAGCTCAGTCACTCCCATCTCTTTGTGACCCTTTGAACCGTAGCTTGTTGGGCTCGTCTGTCCATGCGATTTTTCAGGCAAGAATACTGGAGTGGGTTGCCACTTCCTCCTCCAGCAGACCTTCCTGACCAGGGATCGATCTGTCTCTCCTGTTACAGGTGGATTCTTTACTCACTGAGCCATTGGGGAAAGCCACTGACGTCTGTATCAGTAGTTTATTCCTTTCTATCGCTAGCGGTGTTCCAGTGTATGGCTGTACTAGTTTGCTTATCCATTCCCTTGTTAATGGACATTTGAGTTGTTTCTAGTTTTTGGCTGTTTCAGGTACAGCTGTTTTGAACATTTGTGTACAAGTCTTTGTATGGACATATACTTTAATTTCTCTTGTTTAACTATCGAGGAATGGAATGGCTCGATCAAATGATAGGCTTATATTCAACTTGTTGAGAAACTGAAACCATCTTGCATGATCACCAGCAGTGTATGGAAGTTCTAACTCCTCCACTTGTCACTAGCATCAGGCTTTTAAATTTCAGCCCATCTAAGATGAACCATTGTGGTGTCTCATGTTTTGAATTTGTATTTCCCTAATGGCTAACAGTGTTGAGTATTTTTTTCATGTTCTTATTTGAAGTGTTTCTTCACATCTTTTGAATATAAGTCTTTTATCATATATTTGCTTCACCCATATTTTTTCCTGGTCTGTGACTTGTTTTTCCATTCTCTTAATGGTGTTCTTCAAAGAGCACAAATTTTGATGAAGTTCAATTTATTAATTATGCTGTTAGTTACATATCAAAGATATCTTTGCCTAATTCAGGGGCACAAAGATTTTCCCCTTTGCTTCTAGTTTTATAGTTTGCATATAGAACTGTGATTCATTTTGTGATTTTTTTTTTAAGTTGAGGTGTAGTTAACTTAAAATATCATTTGAGTTTTCAGGTGTACAACATAGTGATTCACTATTTTTATAGGTTATTCTGCATTTAAAGTTATTAAAAAATATCAGCTGTGTTCCCTGTGCTATAGATACTTGTATCTTATTTATACCTAGTAGTTGATACCTCTTAATCCCCTTCCCCTGTCATGCCCCTTCCCCCTGTGACTCACCTTGAACTATACACTAGTGCATATGAAGCAGTGTCTCATTGTGGTTTTCATTTTCCTATTGGATTATGATGTTGAGCATCTTTTTATATTGCTTGTAGACTTAATCTTTAAAGAAATGTCTACTCACACCTTTTCGGTTACATATCTTTTTTTGTTTTGTTTTTTGGCTGCATCAGGCAGCATGCAGAATCTTAATTAGTTTCCGGACCAGAAATAGAGCCCATACCCTCTGCACTGGAAGCACAGAGTCTTAACCACTGGACGGCCAGGCGATTCCCTGTTATTTATCTTTTTAATGTTGAGTAGTAAGAGTTCTTTATATATTCTAGATGCAGACCTCTATCAGATATATTATTTACAAATATTTTCTCCCATCCTTTTCACTTTCTTGATGATACCCTTTGCAGCACAAAAGTTTTTAATTTTAATGAAATCTACTTTATTTGATCTTTGGTATTTTGATGTCATATTTAAGAAGCCATTGCCCAATCTAAGGTCCCAAAGATTTACACTTATGTTTTGATTGTAAGTGTATAATTTATAGTTTTAACTCTAAAACACTTAGATCTTTGATCCATTTTGGGTTAATTTTTGACTATAGGGTGAGGTAGAGATTCAGTTTTGTTCTTTTGTTTGTGAGTATCAAGGTATTCTAGCACCTTTTATTAAAAAGACCGTTCTTTTTCCATTGAGTTACCTTGCCACTTTTGTCGAAAATCAGTTGACTTAATGTGAACATTTATTTCTGGACCCTCAGTTCTGCCCCATTGATCCGTATGTCTAGTCTTATGCTAGTTCCATGCTCTCTTGATTACTATAGCTTTGAAGTAAGTTTGGAAATGGAAAAGTTGAATTCTACGATTTTGTCCTTCTTTCTTAGTACTGTTTTGGCTAATCCAGGTTCCTTGAATTTCCATATGAGTTTTAAGATAAGCTTGTCAATTTCTGTAAAGCTGGGAATCTGAAGGAGATTGTGTTGAATCTGTAAACCAATTTGGAGAGTATTGCCATCTTAATAATACTAAGTCTTCCAGTCAGTGAGCGTTGCTGTCTTTCCATTTATTTAAATCTTTAGTTTCCTTTAACAGTGTTTTGTAGTTTTCAGAGTACAGGACTTGTAATTTTTTTTTTAATTAAGGTATAGTTGATTTACAGTGCTATGCTAATTTCTGCTGTACAGCAAAATGATTCAGTTATACATACATAGACATTCTTTTTTAATATTCTTTTCCATTATAGTTTATCCCAGGAGATTGGATATGGTTTCTTTGCCATCCAGTAGGACCTTGTTGTTTATCTATTCTAAATGTAATAGTTTGCATCTACTAACCCAAAACTCAGGCTTTCCCTCTCCCTCCCCCAACCCCATGGCAACCATAAGTCTGTCGTCTATGTCTGTGAGTCTTGTTTCTTTTTTGTTGATAGGTTCATTTGTGCCGTAGTTTAGATTCCACATATGAGTGATGTGGTGGTGTCTGTTTCTGACTGACTTCACTTAGCATGATGATCTCTAGTTGCACCCATGTTGCTGCAGATGACTTTCATTCTTTTTATGGCTGAGTAGTATTCCACTGTATATATGTACCACATATTCTTTATACATTTATCTGTTGGTGGACATTTAGGTTATTTCCATGTATTGACTTGTGAACAGCACTGCTATGAATGTAGGGTCTTTTGGTATTGTAGTTTTATCAAGTATATGCTCAGGAGTGGGATTTCTGGATCATGTGGTAATTCTGTTAGTTTTTTAAGAAACTTCACACTGTTTTCCATAGTGGCTGTGCCAACTTACATACCCATCAACACTATAGAAGGGTTCCCTTGTCTCCATGCCTTCTCCAGCATTTGCTGTTTGTACACTTCTTAATTTTGGTTATTCTGACTGGTGTGAGGTGGTACCTCGTAGCTTTGATTTGCATTTCTCTAATAATTAGTGATATTGAGTGTATTTTCATGTGCCTACTGGCCATCTGTATATTTTTTTTGGAGAAATCTCTATTAAGGTCTTCTGCCCGTTTTTTAATTGGCTTTTTTTGTTGTTGAATTGTATGGCCTCCTTGTATACTTTGGAGGTCAAGCCCTTGTCAGTGACATCATTTGCACATATTTTTTCTCACTCTGTAGTTTGTCTTTTCATTTTTTTTTTAATGGTTTCCTTGGAAATGGCAATCCACTCCAGTATTCTTGCCTGGAGAATCCCATGGAGGGAGAAACCTAGTAGGTTACAGTCCATGGGGTCGCAAAGAGTTGGACACGACTGAGCAACTTCACCTTTGCCTTTACTGTGCAAAAGCTTTTAAGTTTGATTAGGTCCCATTTGTTTATTTTTGTTTTTCTTTCTATTGCCTTGGGAAACTGACCTAAGAAAACATTGGTGTAATTTATGTCAGAGAATGTTTTGCCCATGCTCTGTTCTAGGAGTTTTATGGTGTTGTGTCTTATTTCTAACTCTTTGAGCCATTTTGAGCTTGTTTTTGTGCGTGGTGTGAGGGTATGTTCTAACGCTTTGCATGCAGCTGTTCACCTTTCCCTGCATCATTTGCTGAAGAGGTTATCCTTTGCCCATTTTATGTTTGTTGAAGATTAATTGACTTCAGGTATGTGGGTTTATTTCTGGACTCTGTTACTTTCCATTGATCCAAGTGTCCTGTTTTTGTACCAATACCACACTTTTCTTCAGCTTTCGTGTTATCTGAAGTCAGAGAGAGAGAGTGATGCCTCTTGCTTTGTTTTTCCCCCTCAGAATTGCTTTGTCAATTTTGTGTCTTTTATGATTCCGTGTAAATTTTTGGAGTGTGGGATTTCTTTCCATTTCTTTGAATCATGCTTTCATTTTCCTTTATTAATGTTTTATAGTTCTCATCGTATAAGTCTTTCACTTCCTTGGTCAGGTTTATTCCTAGGTTTGGGTTTTTTTGGTTGTTGTTTTGGTGTGGTTTTAAAAGATGTTACATTCTCTTTACATTCTCTTTCTGATGTTTTATTGTTTGTAAATAAATGCAACCAATTTTTGAATGTTAATCTTGTATCCTGCCAGTGTGCTGAATTCATTTACTAGATCAAGTAGTTTTTGTGTGGAGTCATTAGGATTTTCTCTATATAATGTCATGTCATCTGCATATAGCGACAGTTTTCCCCTTCCAATTTGGATACCTTTTATTTCTTTTTTTTTTTGTCTGATTGCTGTGGCTGGGACTTTTACCACTGTATTGAATAGAAGTGGTTAGCGTGGGCATCCTTGTCTTGTTCCAGATTTTAGCAGACAAGTTTTCAGCTTTTAACCACTGAGTATTATTTTGGCAGTGGATTTGTCATAAATGGCTTTTATTATTTAGAGATATATTCCCTTTGTACCCTCTGGTAAGAGTTTTTATCATGGATGAATGTTAAATTTAGTCAGATGCGTTTTCTGCATCTGTTAAGATGATCATGTGGTTTTTTACTTTTCTTTTTTAATGTGGTATATTACATTGATTTACATATATTGAATCATCCTTGTGAACTTGGATTGAATCCCACATAGTCATGGTGTATGATCTTTTTATATGTTGTTGGATTGGTTTGCTAATATTTTGTTGAGAATTTTTGCATCTATAGTCATCAAAGATATAGACCTGTGATTTTCTTTTTTGGTGGTTATCTTTGTTTGGTTTGGTATCAAGGTTGATGGTGGCTTCATAAAGTGTCTTCAGGATATTCCCTCCTCTTCAGTCTTTTGGAAGCTTTTGAGAAGGATCAGTATAAATTCTTCGTATATTTGGTAGGATTTGGCTGTGATGCCATCTGGTCCTGGACTTTTGTTTGTAGGGAGTTTTTTGTTTGTTTTGATTTTTAAAGATTATATTTCACTTTTAGTGATTGGTCTGTTCAAATTAGCTCTTTCTTCTTGCCTGTGATGCCATCTGGTCCTGGGCTTTTGTTTGTAGGCAGTTTTTTGTTTGTTTTGATTTTTAAAGATTGTATTTCACTTTTAGTAATTGGTTTGTTCAAATTAGCTCCTCTGTCTCAGTTTTGATGGGCTGCTTCTAGAAAGTTGTCCATTTCTTGTAGGCTCTCATTGTTGACATATAATATTTCATAGTATTCTCTTATATATTTTTTTATATATTTCTATGGTATTGGTTGAGGTTTCTCCTTTTTCATTTTTTATTTGGATTCTCTCTCTTCTTCTTCTTGGTAAGCCTGGCCAGAGGTTTGTCAGTTTTGTTTCAAACCAACTCTTGGTTTTAGTGATTTTTTTCCTTTTTTTTTAAAATCTCTATTTTGTTTGTTTCCTGTCTGGCGGTTATTATTTCCTTCCTTCTGCTGACTTTAGTTTTTGTTTGTCCTTCTTTTTCTAAATCTTTTCAGTCAGTCCAGTCACTCAGTCGTGTCCAACTCTTTGCGACCCCATGGACTGCAGCACGCCAGGCCTCCCTGTCCATCACCAACTCCCGGAGTTTACTCAAACTCATGTCCATTGAGTCGGTGATGCCATCCAGCCATCTCATCCTCTGTCGTCCCCTTTTCCTCCTGCCTTCAATCTTTCCCAGCATCAGGGTCTTTTCTGATGAGTCAGTTCTTCACATTGGGTGGCCAAAGTATTGGAGTTTCAGCTTCAATCCTTCCAAAGAATATTCAGGACTGATGAGGTGGTAAGTTAGGTTGTTTAATTTTACTTGAGATTTTTCTTGCTTTTTTTTTTGTTTGTTTTTGAGGAAGGTCTGTATCACTATAAACTTCTCTCTGAGAACTGCTTTTCCTGCATCCCATGCTTTATATTATTCCATGAAAGTGAAAGTTGCTCAGTTATATCCAACTCTTTTGCGACCCCATGGACTGTATAGTCCTGAATTCGCCAGGCCAGAATACTGGCATGAGTAGTCTTTCCCTTCTCCAGGGGATCTTCCCAACCCAGGGATCGAACCCATGTCTCCCACATTCCAGGCTGATTCTTTACCAGCTGAGCCACAAGGGAAGCCCAAGAATACTGGAGTGGGTATCCTATCCCTTCTTCAGTGGATCTTCATGACCCAGGAATTGAACCAGGGTCTCCTACATTTCAGGTGGATTCTTTACCAACTGAGCTATCAGGGAAGCCTGTATTATTCCATAGATATCTTATATTGCTTTCTTTCTTTTTTTTTTTTTTTACTTTCTGCCTGCTGTTTTGATTAATTTCCATTATTCTATCTTTCAAATCACTTATTCTTTTTTCTGCATTATTCATTCTGCTATTCATTGCCTTTAGCTCAGGTTTTATCTTGGCAAATCAATTTTCTAATTTTTCTTGACGCTTCCATATAGTTTCTAGTTCCTTTTTACAGTAATCTGCATTTCTTTTGCTACACTTTCTTAATTCTTTACTTCAGTATCTTCATTACCTCCTTTTGAACTTGGTGTCAGACCATAGAGATCTGTCTTATTACTTGTTCCATCAGGGGAATTCTCTTGGACTATTGGTTTCTCTGCTTCTTCATTTTGCTTATATTTCTGTTACTCTATGAGTTTAGGAGAAACAGTTATCTACTATAATCTTGGAGAGCTATTTATAGTCAGGAGCATCCCTGTGTGGCCTGTGTGGGTTTAATATATGTTTGGTGTGAGTGCTGGTTTGTTTGTTTGTTTGGCATGCTAATAGGAAAACATTTTATAGCCTACGTGTTTTATCGATTATACCAAATTGTAACACAAACATTATACGTGTGCTTTTAGCAGTAGACTTAAAAGTAAGCAGTGATATATGTTATGAGTAGTTATACTCTGTAAAAACTTCACTAGATAATTTTCTTTCCATCCTGAACACTGGGGTAAAAAATATGTTTAGAAGAAATACAATAACTTTCCTAGTTTGTTGAGTGATTTTATCAGGAAATGGTGCTGGATTTTGTGAAATGTTTTTCTATCTATTGATAGTCTTATGGGGTTTGTCCTTTGTTCTATTGATGTGGTGTATTGCATTAATTGAGTTTCCGATGGTAAATCCAGCTTGCATTTTTGGGATAAATTTCAGTTGGTCATGGCATGTGTTGACAGATTTAGTGTGCTTATTTTTGTTGAGGATTTTTGTGTCTGTATTTATAAGGAATGTTATTTTCCATTGATATCTTTGTCTGGTTTTGATATCAAGAGTAATACTGGCCTTATGGAGTGAGTTAAGAAGTATTCTGTTTTTTGAAGGATTTTGTGAAGAATTGATATTAATTCTTATTAATGCTTGAATTCACTGGTGAAACTATCTGGTTCTGAATTTTTTTTGGTGGGTGGTTTTTTCATTGCTAATTCAGTCTTATTATAGATCTATTTATATTTGCTGTTTCTCCTGAGTCAGTTACAGTAATTTGTCTAGGAATTTACCCATTTCATTCAGTTTTATTTTAAAGCAATTTAAATAATAAAAGAAATCTTGAGGCATTCCCTGGCAGTTCAGTGGTTAGGATGCTGTGCTTTCACTGCTGTGGCGCAGGTTCAGTCCTGGTCATGGAACTAATAATCCCACAAGGTGTGTGATGCAACCAAAAGAAAAAAAAAAAAGGAAGAAAGGAAGAAATCTTGTAATTATCCATGAAGTTAACACTTCGTGTTTCTTTTACATTTTCTTTCTGCTTAAAGGACTTTAGAGCAGGTCTGATGATGATGAATTATTTTTAACTTTCTAATGTCTAAAAGTTTTTGGCCTTTATTCTTGAAAGACACTTTTTTATTTTTCCTTTCAGTTTCATAAAGACATTGCTCCATTGTCTTTGTTTCTTGTATGTGTTTGATGTGTCTTTCTCCTAGGGTTCATTTTAGGGTTTTCTGTTTATCAGTAGGATTTAAGCAGTTCAATTATCATGAGCCTTACTTTAGTTTTCTTTGTGGCTTTTGTATTTGGTATTCATTGAGCTTGTCGCATCTATATGTTGATAGTTTTCATCAAATTTGGAAAATTTTCAGCCTTATTGCTTTAAATATTTCCCCTAGCCCCCTCCCCCTTCTTTGGAGACTCTGTTGTTGAGTCACTAAATCGTGTCCAACTCTGCGACTCCGTGAACTGCAGCACAGTAGGCTTCCCTCTCTCACTATCTCCCAGAGTTTTCTCAAACTCATGTCCATTGAGTCAGTGATGCCATCCAACCATCTCACTCTCTGTTGCCCCCTTCTCCTCTTGCCCTCAGTCGTTCCCAGGACCAGGCTCTTTTGCTCTTCACATCAGGTGGCCGGATTGTTGGAGCTTCAGCTTCAGCATCAGTCCTTCCAGTGAATATTCAGGGTTGATTTCCTTTAGGATTGACTGGTTTGATCTTCTTGCTGTCCAAGGGACTCTTAAAGAGTCTTCTCCAGCACCATAGTTAAAAGCATCAATTCTTCAAGACTCAGCTTTCTTTATGATTCAGCTCTCTAATTATATATATATTAGGCTGCTTGAAGTGGTCACACTGGCTCCTTGAAGCTTCAGTTAAGTTCAGTTGCTCAGTCATGTCTGACTCTCTGTGACCCCATGAACCGCGGCACACCAGGCCTCCCTGTCCACCACCAACTCCTGGAGTCTACCCAAACCCATGTCCATCAAGTTGGTGGTGCCATCCAACCACCTCATCCTCTGTTGTCGCCTTCTCCTCCTGCCCTCAATCTTTCCCAGCATCAGGGTCTTTTCAAATAAGTCAGCTCTTCACAACAGGTGGCCAAAGTATTGGAGTTTCAGCTTCAGCATCAGTCTTTCCAATGAATATTCAGAACTGATTTCCTTTAGGATGGACTGGTTGGATCTCCTTGCAGTCCAAGGGACTCTCAAGAGTCTTCTCCAACACCACAGTTCAAAAGCATCAATTCTTCAGTGCTCAGCTTTCTTTATAGCCCAACTCTCACATCCTTACATGACCACTGGAAAAACCATAACCTTGACTAGATGGACCATTGTTGGCAAAGTAATGTCTCTGCCTCTTAATATACTGTCTAGATTGGTCATAACTTTCCTTCCAAGGAGTAAGTGTCTTTTAATTTCATGGCTGCAGTCACCATCTGCAGTGATTTTGGAGCCCCAAAAAATAAACTCTGACACTGTTTCCACTGTTTCCCCACCTATTTCCCATGAAGTGATGGGACCAGATGCCATGATCTTCGTTTTCTGAATGTTGAGTTTTAAGCCAACTTTTTCACTCTTCTCTTTCACTTCCATCAAGAGGCTCTTTCATCAAGTGACTCTTCTTCACTTTCTGCCATAAGGGTGGTGTCATCTGCATATCTGAGGTTATTGATATTTCTCTGGCAATCTTGATTCCAGCTTGTGCTTCCTCCAGCCCAGCGTTTCTCATGATGTACTCTCATATAAGTTAAATAAGCAGGGTGACAATATACAGCCTTGACGTACTCCTTTTCCTATTTGGAACCAGTCTGTTGTTCCATGTCCAGTTCTAGTTGCTTCCTGACCTGCATACAGGTTTCTCAGGAGGTAGGTCAGGTGGTCTGGTATTCCCATCTCTTTCAGAATTTTCCACAGTTTATTGTGATCCACACAGTCAAAGGCTTTGGGATAGTCAGTAAAGCAGAAATAGATGTTTACCAGGTGCTTTATTCATGTTTTTCATTCTTTTTTCCTTCTACATTTTGAACAATTTGTTATGTCTTCAATTCATTAATAGTTTGTTGTGAAATATTTAGCCTACTGTTAATCCCGTTCAGTGTATTTTAAATCTCTTACGTTGATGTTTTCATCTCCTTAGTTCAATTTGGGTCTTTTTTTTTTTTTTAATGTCATTTGTCTCTCCCTATGTTTTTTGAACATGAGTGTCATTTAAATACAGTTGTAATAGCTTTTTAAATGTATTTCTGTGAATTCCAGCGTCTGTATCTTTCTAGGTCAATTTCAATCATTTCTAAAATTATGGATTGCATTTTTCTGTGTATGTCTGACCATTTTTGTTTGGATGTCAAAAAATTGAATTTTATTTTACTGAATGCTAGATATTTTTATATTTCTATAAATATTTGTGAGGCTTGTGCAATTACATGGAAACAACTTGATCCTTTCAGGTCTTGCTTTTAAGATTTGTTGGCAGGATCAGGTCCATGTTTAGTCTGGAGCTAATTATTTCCCACTACTGAGGCAAGACCGTTTTGAGTCCTCTACCCAGTCAGTGCCCATGAATTTGAAGTTTTCCAGCCTGTCTGGTGGGAACGTGCACTGTTCTGGTCCTGTTTGAGTGCTGAGCTCTGTGTCTCCTCATTTTTGTGTTCTTCCTTCCTTAGCTTCAGTTAGTTTCTTTGCATGCCTGCCCTCCTCAGTGCTCTGCTGCACGCCCACAGGGTGTCCTCTGAAGATCTCTGGCCTTCCCTCCCTGTGCAGCTCTCTCCTCTGGTACTGTATCCTTTGAACCTAGTTGCCTTGGTCTTCTCAGACTGTCAGCTTCCCCTCATCAACTCAGGGAGTTAGCTGGACTCTGCTTAGGAGAGGACTTCCTGTGCTATGGTGTAGAAACTAAGGCAGTTAGCTGTGCAGGCACTTGTTTCTTGTTCTTCCAGAGATCAGTGTACTTTATTACCTAATGTTCAGTATTTTGAAAATCATTGTTTCATATATTGGGTTTATTTTTTAATTGATTTTGTTTGTGTTTAGTTGTTTCAAGTGTGAGAGTTAAATCTGGTCCATATTACTTCATCTTGGCTATAAGAGGAAATCTCTTTAGTCTGTTTTAAAGGGTAAGAATTGATGGCTCCTAAACTTTCTTTCTGGGGCTTTCCTGGTGGCTCAGTGGTAAAGAGTGCGCCTGCCAACACAGAAAACTCAGGAGATGTGGGTTCGATTCTTAGGTGGGGAAGATCCCTGGAGTAGGAAATGGCAACCAAGTTCAGCATTCTGCCTGGAAAACCCCATGGATACGGGAACCTGGCAGGCTTAGTGACTGAACAACGGCAATAAGGACTTCTTTCTACTCCAGAGCTCTTTGATTTTGTTTTACATCTGTGACAGTTCCATTTCCCATTTCCACAATATCTCACCTTCAGAATACTTAACTGTCTGCTGTTGGTGCTTGGAACGTTGCTTGGAATTACCTTTGGGTTATGAATGAATCTTGTTTATCATACAAACACACTACTGCAGTGATGGCAGTCAGGCTGTAACAGCATGAAAATGGATGTGTTCTCTAATACTGTTCTTAACATATTTAGAGCTGTCATAATCCAGTATTTTAGGATGTTGTTAAAGAATTTCTTTCAGGAACTAGGTAAATAAGACTTATTTGGAATGCTTAAAGTAGAATGCTGCTTTTATGGTTAACAACTACGGAGCTCTGCAACTAACATTTATATTCTAAAGTAATTACAACAACTCTTTCATTTCAGTGGATAATATTCAGCATAAGAATACTTAACTGAAGATAGGCATGTAAGATCTCTCAGACCTATATTTTGCTTAAAGGAAAGAGAAAGATGACCTTGGCTTAAATGCGATCACTTAATAGTTATGTTACCATATTTAAATTAAATCTTTTCATTTCTGGACCTGTTTTTCCTAGACAAAATGGAGATTAAAACAGCACTGTTCTGAAAGGATGGCATGAGAAATGTATAAAAATATAAATCAGTATTTTTTCAAGATTTTTGGATCACAGCTCACTTATAAACATTTTGTGTGGCTAGCTCATGCATATGTGTGTATGGATTTACAATACAAAATTTGCTCCTGTACATAATGTATGCCAATATTTCCTGTTCTGTTTCATTGAAAAGTAAACCTTAGGTGCATGTGGGTGCATTCACTTGGATTCAACTCTTTGTAACCCCGTGGATTGTACTCCCCCCCAGGCTCCTCTGTCCATCGAATTTTCCAAACAAGAATATTGGAATGCATTGCCATTTCCTACTCCAGGGGATCTTCCCAATCCAGTGATCAAACCTGTGTCTCTTGGCGTCTCCTGCATCGGCAGGCCACTAGGAAGCCATTAATGGATGAGATCTCAATTTCAAATATACTGTCTATATGAAGAAAGAAATTATGAGGCATCATATTAATGAAAGGTTGAAGTACTTAGATTTTTTCGTTCAAAATATTATCGAGTTTGAAGGTGAAGTCACTCAGTCGTGTCCAACTCTTTGCGACCCCATGGACTGTAACCTACTAGGCTTCTCTGTCCATGGGATTCTCCAGGCAAGAATACTGGAGTGGATTGCCATTTTCTTCTCCAAGGAATCTTCCCGACCCAGGGATCGAACCCGGGTTAGCTTTGCATCCTTATTTTTTACTTAGTTTTCTTAATACTGATTTTTTTCCTTATTTTTCTATATCACTTAAAATAAGATTTAAAATCAGTAAAAAAGATGCCATCATAGTAAAATTTACTTGTGAGTTAAATTTTTAAGGATACATGGTTATCTTTTGGTTAACTAAAGTAATAAATGGCTAAGGATTGTAAAGTCCATTGTTTGTGATCCACTAGCCCAAAGAAGTTTGAATCTATCCTACATTTTGTACAGAGATGTGCCATGGTGGGGGGAGGGGGAAATCACAGCATTTTACACAGAAGGCATCCAGACTTTCCAGATCAGTAGGAAACTGATGAGGATCAACGTTGCCCAGTGACTTTCTTCCATAGGTTCTGCTGCAGTGGGCGAAACCAATTCTTTTAAAAGCTGGCTGTAGTATCACACATATTCTTCTTGACAGACACTTCTTTAGTAGAGTAGCTCTCTCTGCAGTAGAGGCCTTCCCTGCTTCCTGTCTCCTAGGTTTAATCTTCTCTGTTTCTAAAATTAAGTATCCTTAAAGGTTAGAAAGAAACATCGAAGAGCTCACATAACTGGTTGTAGTATGAACGATAGCATGTAATTCTGTAAATTTATAATGGATTCTTTGGAGAAGGGAATGGCAGCCCACTCCAGTATTCTTGCCTGGAAAATTCCATAGACAGAAGAACCTGGTGGGCTACAGTCCATAGGATTGCAGAGTCAGACACAACTGAGCAACTAACCCACCCACCCACATAATGGATTCTTTAATTTTTTTCCTGCAGATAAACATGTTCATGTCTTTATATAGACTCCAGACCTTTCCAGACTTGTAGGAAATCTGTTGCTGTGTAATACAGTGGAAAGAATTATGTGATCTAATGCTCAAATAATCTACTGGAAGAAAGACTTTGGATATAAAAATGTTTCTTAATGTGTTTTCCACATGTCTGTGACCTTCTGAAATTGCTTCCCCACGCTCACTTAATTTTAAGTCTTTTAGATTCACTAAGTTGAGCTATAGAAATTAATAAAGTAGAATGCTTAAATTGAATAAACAGTAAGAAAATCTCTCTCTCTAGAAAGCCATTATCAGTATAACAAAAACAATTCAGCTCCCAAATGGTGATATATTATAATTGGGAAATGGTGGGTTAATTGAAATGTTAGTATAGAGTTATACGTGATGTAATTTACAAATAGTTAGGGACCGATATAATCTGTGTAACACAAACTATGCTAAACATAATTTTAATGTTTCCTTGATTCATTCAAGTTATGGATATGTAGATATTCTGGTTGAAAGTATTTCATATATTTTAGTGTTTCAGAAGGTATTTTTCTTAATACTTTCTCCCAGCATTAACTGAATATTATATAGTATATTAGTGGCTCTCATGGTGCTCTGCCTATGATTTCACATAGCTAAGCTTACTAAAGCTGTCAACAGTTTGATATACTTAAGGAAACAAAATTCTGATTGATTCTGATGTGTTTCTTTCAGAAAAATCAACACCCATGGATTTTATCTGACTGTGTAGATCAGGTTTTTTTTATTCTGGATATCACGGTAACAGTATAGGAAATATGCATTATTTCTCATGTCTGCAAGTAGTCCTCACTGCTGAAGGAAGCAATTTTTTAAGCTACAGCCAAATTCATTTTGGTACTTTTTATGGAAATCTTGATTTTGTTTTTACTTTTTTATAACCTTTTGCAAAAGGTATTAACAAGCAAAGAGCTCATCTCATTAGGCAAGTCCACATTAATAAGAATGCCTAGAAGAGGGTTGATTCTTCACACCCGGACCCACTGGCTACTGTTGGGTCTTGCTTTACTCTGCAGTTTGATATTATTTTTATACCTTCTGGAATGTGCCCCCCAGACTGATGGAAATGCATCTCTTCCTGGTATCATCGGGGAAAATTATGGTAAAGAGTATTATCAAGCCCTCCTACAGGAGCAAGAAGAACATTATCAAACCAGAGCAACCAGTCTGAAACGCCAAATTGCCCAACTGAAACAAGAACTACAAGAAATGAGTGAGAAGATGAGATCTTTGCAAGAGAGAAAAAATGTAGGGGCTAATGGCATAAGCTATCAAGGCAACAAAGAACAAGCACCTAGTGATCTTTTAGAGTTTCTTCATTCACAAATTGACAAAGCTGAAGTTAGCATAGGAGCCAAACTACCTAGTGAGTATGGAGTCATTCCCTTTGAAAGTTTTACCTTAATGAAAGTATTCCAGTTGGAAATGGGTCTCACTCGCCATCCTGAGGAAAAGCCAGTTAGAAAAGATAAGCGAGATGAATTGGTAGAAGTTATTGAAGCTGGCTTGGAGGTCATTAATAATCCTGATGAAGATGATGAGCAGGAAGATGAGGATGGTCCCCTTGGAGAGAAACTGATATTTAATGAAAATGACTTCATAGAAGGTAATGTGAAAAATGTGTTGATCCGTTAACATTAGTATGACAAAATTCTGTTATTGTATGCTGATAATATGTCAGAAAAAGTTATAATGTGATCAAAATAAAATAGAAAATAAGAACCAGGGAAATAGAATAAGTCTAAGCTTGTATAGCAGAATACTCCCCAAGTTGAACGGCTCTTAGGGTTGTGTGTGTATTTGCATGTATATGTATTTGCATTTATCTCTGAACTGGTTTTGATGTTCCTTTTTTATATTTTTTAAAATGTATGAACTAAGGCTCAAAATTTGAAAACCATTTGCTAAAGGAAAAAAGAACCTAATTAAGATTAGTGGTAATTCTGTATTTCGAGTGGAGGAGAAACACATGTCAGAACATCAAGGAGGCATACATAATTTTGAAAAGCATATTTGGCATTTGGAAAAGTAAAGAAATAAACCCATTTTCTTAACACAGACTGCAGAAAGGGCATAGCATTTTTATATGTCAAGATGGGACACGACTCAGAAGTTGAGGAGCACTCATATACATTTAAGAAATTTGTTGATTGATATAATTATAGATTATATCAGGAATAATTATAGGCCCTAACCCATCTCCATCTTATACCCCATGCTAGATATTTAGTTGTAGGCTTAAGGCCGTTTTGAATACAAATATTTCTTAAAAGTTCTCTTTGCATGATTCTGTATGCCACATGTAGTTTTTTGGGTTTTGTTTTTTTCTTACCCCAATCTTCATGGGTATCACTTGCTATAATATAATACCTTCAGCCTTTGGAGGCCGTCACCAAGGGCCTTGTACTTTTCTGTGGCATTTTAGCTATCTTCTCCGTATAGCCATCTCTTTTTACCCCGTCACTTCCTGCAGTTTTTGATGGGTTGTTTCTTTCAAAACTCCTGTAGTTTTTCTGCAGGCTCAGCTTTTTATCTTTTCACTCAGTATGTTTATAGCTTATGGCAGAATTGAAAGCTGCAGAGGAAGTAACTAAGATATGTAAAATGTCTTCGTGTCTTCTTAAAAAGAAAGGAACCTATGCCAGTTTTATATTCTGTATCTTCTGCTTTTTTTTTTTTTTTAAATATAATTCTCCTGGGATTCTGTCACTTACAGGATTTTTCTCCGTTATGGAACATATTTTGTCCCTTGGTTTTCCTCCATTGCTCCACTTCCCTCATCAGAAAAATAATTACGGACAATGATTTAGTAGCTCCTGTCCCTCTGCCAGACTTCAGCTTAGATGTCACTTCTTCTGGGGAGGTCATCACCAACCTAAAAGTTTAAGATAACAGTATTCCTATATGTTCTTATAATCTCTACCCTGTGCCCCCTCTCAGAGCACTGTCCTAATATACCGCATTGCCCATTTCCTGATTTGTAGTTCTGTTAGACTGTAAGCCTCAGGAGGAAGCTCTTGTTCACCATTTTATTTCCAGATATTGGCTGACTGACACATCTGTAGGTCTAATCTCTCTCCTGAGTGTCACACTTACAAAATCAGATTGCCTAATAGACTTCCAGGCTTTTCTCCCAAAGGCATCTCAAATCACCATGTTTAAACTTACACTAATTTTTCTTCATCTGACTTCATTCTGTTGTGTGTTTGCATGTGTATATCACTATATTATTATTTCCTTTTTCCGTCTCCATTGCTAGACGGAACTGGGACCATGTAGCCATCTTTATACCATTAGTACCTGACACAGAAGTTTTGACTTTCAAGTCTAGAATTTAATATTGCTAGAAGTAATTTGTTTATTTTCATCATTTGGTTTATGTGTTGATAGATTCTGCTATTAAAAAAAAGTCATGTAAAAAGGAATCATCATCATTTGGAGTAAATTTTATGGGTTGAATAATAGAGCAGAATATTTTTTTAATCTTTTAAAGTAGCAGTTTTTACTGACTGTATCATGGGGATAAAATTTTCACAAATGTATAAAAGCTGTACAAGTCTGATTTCACACTTTTGATCGTTGAGTAAAGTCAGTAGTCACACTGAATTTGTGAGCGTTGATATGGAGACATCTTTGTTCCTAATTCTTTCCTTTAGGTTATTATCGCACTGAGAAAGATAAGGGCACACAGTATGAACTCTTCTTTAAGAAAGCAGACCTTATGGAATATAGACACGTGACTCTCTTTCGCCCTTTTGGACCTCTCATGAAAGTGAAGAGTGAGATGATTGACATTACTAGATCAATTATTAATATCATCGTGCCACTTGCTGAAAGAACTGAAGCATTTGCACAGTTTATGCAGAACTTCAGGTAATTCCCAGAGCTTAGTGATTTGGCTAAGTGCTCCTAAAAAAAAAAAATTTTCTTGCCATTTTATTTAGTTTACCTTCACTGAGTAGGGTTACTTAGAATTGCAGAATAATTTTATAGGCTTTGGGGAACTTCATGTTTTTGATATTCCCTTTATTCTTAAGGCATGTATAGTATATTGTGTCATTGACAATTTGAACTGTGAAGTAAATTGAGGGTAACAACTATTAGGGACTAAATTTGATTACTTTTATAATTGTGTTTGAATTCATTTTAGGACAAGTTGAATTTTTAAAAATAACTTTATTGAGGCGTAACTTATATACAATAAAATTGACCTGTTCCAAGCATACAGGTTTCATGACTTCTGACAAATTTATACATTCTTGTAACTGCCTTTCCAATTAAGATATAGAACATTACTATCTCCTCAGAAAACTCCCCTGAGAACAATTTGAATTTCAAAATTGGAAGAAAAGACAAATATTCAAGTAAAAATGGGAGAATGTTATTCTGTCTTGGGAAGCAGAGATTGTAATGGTTTTAAAAGCATTTTTTTAAATTATTAAATTTGGATATTTTTATATGCTGAAGTGTTAAAAATTAACATCTATATATTAGACTTTTTTTTAGACTTTTGATTTGAGAAAAGTTTTGTTTGTTTTTTTAATTTAATAATTGTCATGTTTTTAATACTTTAATATGGTAGTCTTAATTCTTTGTAATCCCAATTTTTGTTCTCATTGGAGTTGTTGGGTATAAAAACTAGTAAACACGATTCTGTTACAGAACATCTAGAAATCATGCTTCCAAATGAGTTTTGCCTTTTTGAAATTGCTCGCTTGAGATCTGATTTCCTAAAGCATTTTTAATTGCCTTCTGGGAATTACCTTCAGATGCTACATTTTTCTCTACAGTTAATACTCAATCATGACAAATATTTATTCCTTGATGATAGGTATAATTTCTCTAATTAGGTAGTCTGAGGACAAAATAAGTTTTGAACTAAAACTTGAGTTATTTATTTGATTTTGAACTGATTGTACTTAATTCTTTGAGTAGCTTATAGTTTGGTTCTGAAGGCAATACCAAAGCAAAAGTTCCAAAAATGTTTCAAAATATGGCAGCTTCTTGGGCTGCTTACATTGGCTCTCCAAGTGTTGCATTCATTTTGACATATATGCTGTTACACATTTGCTGTGATGCCTTTAATAATTCAGCAATATTGCCAGTTTTATATTTCCTTAGTTTCATGTGATTTCATTCTAAATGAGTAATGCTTTATTTGTTTTCTTGTAAAGCTTCGTATGATTGCCTTCTGAATGAGTAGTGCCTTCTGTATTTTCCTGAATGAACTTTATTTTTCAACCCTGTCAGGGATGTATGTATTCATCAGGACAAGAGAATTCATCTCACAGTGGTGTATTTTGGTAAAGAAGGACTTTCTAAAGTCAAGTCTATCCTAGAATCTGTCGCAAGGTTGGTGAGCCATGTCCACATTGAAGTCTTGTATGTATAATAGCAGAAGAATGAGAAGTTCAGATACTTAATGAATTAATAATTTTGAATAGTTGCTGTTGAAAGTTGGCTAAGATGTGAGTGGTTGTGGTAGTAAGTTCCTTGTTTCACCCCTAAGTTTATTCATGCAACTCTAATGACTCGTCTTCCTTAACCTCAGCGTGGCATGATTAGGGTGCTCTTACTCTGTGGCCCACTCACCTTCTTTGCATTTGCCTCCATGCACTCTTCATTTCCTTCTTTTGAACTCTTTACTTTTTCTAAATCTAATCCTTTCACTTTGATATCATCCCCTAAGCTTGTCTCTTACTTGCCACCTTTCTTTCCTTCCATTTCCCTAAGTTCTTTCCCTGCAAATGATGCTTAGGTCTCCCCTATCTTTCAGAGACCCCCGCCTGACTGTGCAGTACCCAGTAACTACCACTAGGTTTCTGTCCTTTCACAACTAAACCTCACAGAACAGTAGTTCTCTAACCAAGCAACTCATGTAGTACCTGGCACATAGTAGGTGCTCAGAGGTTTGAACGAATGAATTAGTCATTCCTTGATACTCCATTATTAATTCCGTAGCTTCTCTTCCTTTTCATCTCTACGTTATGGGCCCAGAGTTATGACCTAACTGCCAGTTTCAGCCTTTTCTCTGTCATCCTCTTTGACTGCTTTCTTACACTTGATACCTAACCAGTATTTCCTTCTTGAAACTCTCCTCTGATGTTTGTAAAATGTATATATTTTGTAAATGTAGATATGTTATAATATAAGATACTAGGTTGATTGTCTTTTCTGACCACATCAACCCTGTATCCTTTACTTGCTTCTTTACCTTTCTGCTAGTTGTGGCCACTCCCTAAGAGTCCAGCTTTGGCCGGCCTTTCTTCTCGAGTCGTTCAACTAACATTCATTGAGTCCCACCGACTATGTTCCAGGTACACTGCTTGGGAGTCTTGACTGGGGTGGTTGGGATAGGACTGGGCACAGAGGAGGGAGTGCGCTCCCGGTCCCAAAGGGACTCAGCATTGGGGTATGAAAAACACTGTCTTCTCCTTCCCCTTCGCCAGCTCCTCCTCCTGATGGCCCTCTTTCAGTTCACACTAAGCTCGTTCTCATAATCCCTGGGCTTGATGTCTGAGAGCAGCATCTTTCACTCATTCTTTCCCTGTAATTAGTCAGTTTCTGCACGCTGCCCAGGACCTCTGCTCTGCCCTTTCCTTGCGGCTGCCACCACCTTAACCCAGGTTCCTTTCCCTCCTTACCATTTTCAAATCACTTACTAAGTGCCAGTGACTGATGTTAGCATCACGGAAGTTGCATTAATCAAGACTCCTCTGTGGCAGATGATGGAAACTTATTAACTTACTCTGAATTTACTTGAGGAAAATGGGAGTGTTATTGAAGAATCTTGGCTAACTCCCCAGATTAAAGGAATTATTAAAACCAAATTTAATGAAGAATACCAAAACAGCTTTGGTGTCTCAGTGACTGGGCTCAGAGACTTGAATACCGTCAGAATTCTCTTGTCTTCCTGTCTGTTTCTCTCTGCATGTTGACTTCATTCTCCTGTTGCAGATTGGCTCCTTGCACATGTGAGGTATATGGCTGTTGGCGGCTCTGGGCTCACATCTTCTCGGCTTTGCTGTCAGAGAGGAAAGAGCTTTCTCCCAGGTCCAGTTGAGAAAATCCCAGGGAAGGACTTTTGCCCAGTCTTGAGCCACTTACTATGGCCAGGTGGGGTGGGGATATTTGGATTAACCCAGCCTGAGTCTGGCTCCCTGCCCCTAGGAAGTTACTGTGGTTGGTATATTCTATGATTAGTTCCTCCACTTGAGCCTGGGAGTGAGAGGTGGTGATTGACAGTTTCCTCAAAAGAAGAGAGAGATTTGCAACATGTCGGGTGGAGGGGCAGGGGCACTCAGAGTCCACTCCATGCCTTGTTTGAGCCTTGGCATCCATCTCTCCAGTCCCCATTCTATCCTGTTGTAAGAGTAATCTTTTTAAAATGTTCCTTTTTGATCCAGCTATCCCCTAGTGCAGTAGTTCTCCAACGTCAGTCACCTGGAGTGACTTGTCGCGAGAGTCGCTGATGCTTGTCTCCTTCCCTAATATCTGATTCGGGGGTCTGGGGTGGGGCCTGAGAATTTGTGTTTCTAACACGTTTCCAGGCAGATCTGATGCAGTGGGTACAGTCCATTGGCTGTGGAAACCACTGCCCTTGTGGAAAAACCCTGACTCCTCCTTGACTTCAGAACACTAACCAAGTTCTTTAACCTCTCCTCCTCAGTCTGACCCTTTTCTGGTCTTCTCTCATTGTTGCCATTTTTATCCCTGTGTTTCAGTCTGATTTGTCTGATTACTGTTCTTTAAAAAGCTTTCTACTTTCTTACCTCCTTGCCTTTGAGAATAATTCATTGGAATG